>NW_020897691.1:27541912-27684941 GCF_003984885.1 Neopelma chrysocephalum
TACACCCATCCAGGGATGAATTGGTCCCAGCCGTTCTAACCAGGACAAAGGTGTAGAAGTGTATCTCCGGGCAGGATAAAACACGATTGAAAATCAGCACACAGTTGACTATGTTTAGAAGATGGTTTTATTGCCATGTAAAAGCATTATAAATATTCATTAGTAATATCAATCTGTAATTGCAGAAATAAAGAATTATACATAAACTTGACTGTATTTTAAGTAAAAAATAAATATTTTAAGATGTTTATACCTAAGGGAGAAAAACTGAGGAGTAAGAGGATTAGCTGTGCTCCAACCTTTGAATGCGTGGATAAGTAAGAATCACTATAGGCATCCATCTGTACCTTTGTGGCTGTGAATAGAGTCTCACTCACCTCTGGGTTTTCTTCTTTCCTCTCTTCTCCTCCCCTCACTCCAACATGTTTAGCATTTGAGAGTTTTGAAGTAATTTCCTCCTCTGGCCTCACCTGGGATCTTTGCCGTCCCAGAACCTCCCCCTGACCTCAGTGTTGTGTTTTCATTTAAAGTTGGGGATGTCTATAAATGTCAGCAGTACAGGGCAATTAGAACTTTGAAAAGGGCTGTAACATAAACCAGCATTATAGTGAAATGGATACCGCCTTAAGCTGCCTGAAATTCACTTGCTGTTGGAAAGACAATATCCTGCCATTCTCCCATGGTGGCCTTCAACTGAACACATTTGGCTGACGGGTGACCCATTATTAGAATAAGTCTCTGCATGGCTTGAAACAATGAAGAAACACAGGGAGAGAGAAGCCAGCAAATTGGGCTGGTAGTTAGCCAGCACTGAGCAGAAATGTGACACTGGATTAGGCCTTAATAGCTGTCTGTGGTGCTATCTGTGAAATCCAATGCTCTCCTTGTTTCCCCGCATTACAGAGAAGAAGCATGTGGTTAGATGTTGAGCAAAATCCCTCTTTTTTTTTTTTTACTAATAGCCTCTAAAACATACCTCCTGTATCTCTAAAAATAAGCATTCATTGCAATAGCAATTTGGTTCATTAATAAGGTCTCTTTTTTTATATGTCATCACACTATGCTAATTTATGATGTTTCTGGGTAGCTCTATCCTTGTCCCACCAGTGCACATGTGCTGCTTTCCTTTGCTGCTCTAAGCTGCTATATATAAAATAATTCTGCCTTCACATTATCTCCATTAAAACCATCTAAACAGCTCCATTAAAGTCATTCAAACACCCTCAAAACTCACCGTGAAGGAGAAGGAGAGGAGTCTTTGCATAAAATATGTTCTGAATTTGTAAACACTACATTTCCTTTTTTTCATGATGCAACCAAATGTAAAAGCAATATGGCAACATTCTCTGTGCAACTGGGAGTATGTGCCAAAGTCAAGTAGGACAAAAGGAAAAATACAAAAGCTCCAAAGTGATCTATTCAATGGATTTCTAAGCAAATACATATATTTCTGGAGAGAGATTTCATGGAACCTCTCTCTCTGCTCCTAAGACATTTCATGCTATTGCATTTTGTTACATACAAAAGATCCATACAGGCAGAATTTTGCTAATTTTCTGACAAGGAATTTTGAAAAGAGTTTTCTCTGATTTATAAATGTTTAGATTTATACATTGCAGTTTTTTCCTCTTTGAACCTAGTATGAAAGCACAGAGCCATGAAACATGCTGGTGAAAATAATCATGTTTTGGTGCAACTCCTTGAAGTTTAACTAGTTCACTGATCCTGCCTACTACCTGGTAGGGATAGAGATGCATGAGAATGTTCTTTTATGGTACCTTGATTTTTCTCAAATGTTCCATACTGCACATTCACCTAGACACATTTAATCACAGTCAGACCAGGATGTTACGATGGAAAATCCTGAAAAGATTTCCAGTAGACTTTGAGTCCGGCTGTGAAGATTTTTGAAAGGATGCTCTAGCACAACGATAGGGTTTCAGCAGAGCCACCATACCCAACAGGGACTGTCTTGGGCTGGTTGCTGAGTATAGTGCTGTTTCATGAGTGTTCCTGATATATATATGGCCATATGGTGCTAGGACCTGCACGTTGAAAAATGCAGGTACAGCAATATGTTATAAAGGCCAATTTCAGAGCACGTATCTAAACTTCCTAGTCAGTATGATGCCATTTTAACATATGTAATAAAACTAGTCCTCTACATGAGATACGCAAGGGAAAACCAAAGTATGAGGTTGACGCTGGAAAAAAATGTGTAATTTACTACACAATGGCCAGTGCAAGTTCATGTTCCAAGCAGAACTAACTTCCCAGAAGCAAATCTTTGTGGCTCCATAGGGTATAATACGGTTGTTCCAGCACATTTCTAGTTACTCTGAGATGTTTTGCAAACAGCATGGTGTGCAAGCTTTATCTCTGACCTTAGCACTCCTGTGATGAAGCTTAAAGTGTACATTGTCTCAAGTAAATATGTTGCTTACAAAGCAAGCAGTATAGTGCTGTGCTCCTCATCTCTTCAAGGGCTAAGTTCACCTTTGGGAAAGAGGCAGGAATGCAAAAAGACTATCAAATTTGTCTAAAAATCTATGTTGTCAACTGAAGAGAGAGAGGTATATGGATCTGGAACAGGAAAATCTTAAAACAGAGGAATGGATACCTTTTTTTTTATATACATATAACATTTTTTTCCCAATATAAAGTATAAGTAAACATTTAGTTATTTTTATGAAAGTTATTTTAGTTATTTTTCTTGAAAGTTGTATAACCTACCAACTCCAATGTCTCATCTCTACAGTACCTGGGTTATATTCAATTATGGAAGATAAAACTCCTGGGTTATATCTTCCACTAACAGTTTTTAGAGATGAGCGGAAGATAGAACCATGATATTATTGCCTGCAAACTCTTTTTCAGCTGTGGATTCACAGCCATCCAAAAACCCACATCTCCCAAAGTATACAGACATCTATGGTTCACAGATCTTTGTCCATGATTTTTAGAGGCTGGATACTGAAAGTTGAATGATCTTCATGCTGTGAGTCATGCTCTGCAGGAAAGATAACATTGCCAAAACCCTACTGTGGTACTAGTTCTAGATGCAATTCTTTTCTGAATGCACTCAGCAGGATACCTCAAGAGAAGGATAGTTACTGTATGCAACTAAAGTAAAAGCACAGAGGAATAACTCCTTTTTATATGGGCTTGGGAGAACCCAGTCCCAGCTGTGCATCAAAATGTGGGCTCATGAAGACTGGACATTCAGTTTAATACAGCTCCCTACTTCCAAACACTAGTGCAAGAGCTGCCAAACATTCTGCATGTCATAGGTTTTTCCTTATTACACAGTCAAATACCATGTCCAATAAGAAAACAAAAAGGACATGGCTTTTGCCACATTTTTGCAACAATCACTTTCCCAGGTGCCCATAAAATGGGATCTTGGAAAGACACTACAGGGCATATACAGACTTTCTAAGGGGGACAAGTAATGCCATGCTGAACATACTATGAACCTAATCAAATCACTCCCAGGTGCAGATGTGAGGCAGAACTGGTTCATGCCATTGCCCTGCCCGCAGCCTCCAAGGTCTTTCCCTGATCCTGCCCTGCTTGCAGATTTGGCTGCCTCCCACAGGCATGCAGTCCCTTTGACTCTCGGTGCTCAGCCCAGATTTCTGTTGCTCTGCAACGCATGTAGAACCTCATCAAAAGTCTTCACTATGAACATTACAGTCTCAGGGACATCAGCTTGGAAGTCAGCACGTTTTACCTGCTTTCCTGCCTTCAGTTGGTGTAGGATAAAGACATGACCAAATGCTTTCCAGAATGATGGCCTAATATGAACAACTGTTTTAACTGATATAAATCAGCACACCTCTGAAGAATACTCATTTGCTGCTTCATTTTGACTATACTTACTGTCTTCTTTGGGACAAAAACATTCAATCGTTGGGGTAAATTCTGTACTCAGTCATGACTGGGTAAAACCTGATTATTCCTTCAACAAAAAATAGTCATTCGAGCCTTACATGGGATTCACTGAGAAGAGGGTTCAGCCACAACTTACAGTATTTCTCACAATACCAGCTGCACATTAGCCACAAAAACATCTCAGAGATGTTTGGATTTGTTTCAGTGGTAAATGAAAACAGGTAATCCCTTCTTTAGAGATGATTGTGTGGGATGTTTTGTCCCCCTTCCATGAGTAAACCTCCACAGGGCTCTAAACCACCTTCTGACTTGTGACTTTGGTTCTAATCTTTCCTATATGACTTTAGACCACAGTGAGTACAAGCCAAGCCCAAATTTGTATATAGCAAGCCACAAGATTTTGCTGCAGAACACCACCAGTTTGCAGGCGAAATGGAGGTGCCCATAGACCACCTGATTGCCTTCTGGAATGCCCAACATGACAGTGAACAGAAGGGGCTGCAACTCTGTTCAAGGAAGATGCAGAGACTACTTTGGCCTTCTCAGGGGAATATTTACAAATGCTTCTAAGGACAAGTGTGCTGAACTTCCTAAGAAATCAAATTAATTTGGGCTCTGGTAGGAATCCATCCTGCACCCAGAAGGCTACAACTTAGTTGCCATTACTGAAACTTGGGTGGGACAAATCCCATTACTGGAGTGAGGCTGTTGATGGCTCCAGGCTGTACAGGCCTCACCTCGGCAAGGAAGGAGGGGTAGAGAGATTGTCCTCTACATCAAGAAATGGATAGAGTGTGAAGAGCTGTCTCTTAAGAGCAGCCACAAGCAGGTTGAAAGCTTATGGGTAAGAGTTAGACTGAGGCAACAAGGGGAACCCTCTGTCTACTACAGGTCACCTGGCCAAAGGGAACCTATTGGCGAAGCCCTCTTGCTCCAGCTACAGGCAGAATCACACCCACAGGCTCTTGTCCTGCTGGGGGACTTCAACCACCCTGAGATCTGCTGGAAAAGTAGCATGTTGAGGTGTAGGCAACCCAGGAGACTCGTGGAATGCATGGAGGATAATTTCCTAAACCAGATTACAGTCAGCCCTAGCAGAGGGGATGTGATACTGGATCTGTTGTTCACCAATGCGAGTGAGCTAATTGGATGAGAAGGCTGAGGTACTGAGCAACACTTTGCCTAGTTTTTGCTGGCAGTCTCTCTTCCCAAACCACTTTAATGGCTGGATTGCAAGATGGGGAGTGGAGGAGCAAAACTCCTCCCACTGTAAGAGAAAGTCAGGTTCATGACCACCTGAGGAAGTAAGTCTATGGGTCCTGTCAAGACGCATCCCAGAGTCCTGGGGGAATTGGCTGATGTAGTTGCCAAGGGACTCTCCATAATATTCGAGAAGTCCTGGTAGTCAGGTGAAGTCCCAAACAATCTGAAAAAGTGAAACATTGTATTCAATTCCAAAAAGGGTAGAAAGGTGGACCCTGGGAACCAGCAACCTGTCAGCCTCACCTCTCTGCCTGGAAACATCATGGAACAGATCTTCCTAGAAGCTGTGCTAAGGCACATGATGATCAGGGAGGTGATTTGAGACAACCAGCACAACTTCACTAAGGGCAAGTCCTGCCTTACCAACCTAGTGGCCATCTACAATGGAGCGACTGCAACAGTATACAAGGAAAGAGCTATGGATGTTGTCTATCTGGACTTCTGTAAAGTCTTTGACAAGGTCCCCCTGCAACTTCCTTCTCTCTGCGTTAGAAAGGGATGGATTTGATGGGTGGGTTGTTAGGTGGATAAGGAACTGTTGGGACCATTGCATCCAGAGGGAAATGGTCAGCGGCTCAGAGTTCTGATGGACATCAGTGACAACTGGTGTCCCTCAGGAGTCTGTATTAAGACCAGTGTTGTATTAATGTCTCCATCAATGACATAAACAGTGGGATCATGTGCACCCTCAGCAAGTTTGCAAACAACAACAAGGTGACTGGTGTGGGTGTCTCTCCTAAAGGTCAGGATGCCATCCAGAGGGAACTTAACAGGCTTGAGAGGTGGGCCTGTACAAACATGATGAGGTTCAACAAGGCCAACTACAAGGTGCTGCACCTGGGTCAGAGCAATCCCAATCAGAAATATAGGCTGTGAGGAGAACAGATTGAGAGCAGCCCTGCCGAGAAGGAGTTGGGAGCACTGATGAACAAAAAACTGATCATGAGCTGACAACGTGTTTTCACAGCCCAAAAAGGCCAGCCATATCCTGGGCTGTATCAAAAGAAGCACGAGCAGCAGGTTGAGGGAGGTAATGCTCTCCCTCTACTCCACTCTCGTGAGACTCTATCTGGAATATTGAATCCAGGTTTGGAGCCCCAAACATAAGAAGGATGTGGACCTGTTGGAGCGGATACAGAGCAGGGCCACAAAGATGATCAGAGGTCTGGAGCACCTCTCCTATGACGACAGGCTGAGAGAGTTGGAGTTGTTCAGCTTGGAGACGAGAAGATTCCAGGGAAACCTTATAGCAACCTGCTCATTTCAGGACTAGATGAACTTTAGAAGTCCCTTCCAACCCAAACCATTCTGTCATTCTATGATTCTATGAGATATCAGCATAAAATTTTGGTCATTGTACCAAAAATTTATACAAGTCTATTGTTACCTTTTGGTTAAATATTATACAAATAGGGAAAATCACATCCATTTCAGTTATGATCTCATTTCTGTAAATGCTGCATGGCCGTTCCCCAAGTCCTCTATTCATAGCAGCTGACTGAATACACATGAAACAGAAGAATTATCACTGAGTTTAAAATCATATTTGTCACACAGATAAATTATCTGCAAGATCAACATCCGTATTACTGAATCAGAGTGCAAAAGACACGGGGCAGTGCATTTGTGGAAAAGGGTGCAAAGAGTGACATAAGCCACTGATACTTTCATTCAAATAAACTGAAATGTTATTTTTAATATGTTATGCAGAAACCAAATAAATAAATAGTTAACTTTAAATGAATTCTTCTTGGCATTCTTAAACTGAAGAGTTTGCTTTAACCAACTTGTAGATGTTGTCTCTGGTACAATTTAAAAAAGACAAATAATGAAGGGAGGTAACACACATAATCTATTCTAAGTCTGACTGCTAAAGCTCAAGAGTGCAAGATAAAACGAATGAAAGCCTTCCTTGGGAACCTTGATCAAATTCCTTGTGCACCAAACTGGCACTTTATTGCATAATTAAATTTATTGGAAAGGTACTTTACCTTCGTTACACATGTCAACTTTAGTTTTTTTTGCCCTGCAATCTTCTATTTAAGTCTTTAAATTCACATATTCTTGATTCTCCAGACCTAGGTGCACATGCAGTTCAGCAAATTACAGAAATAATTTATCTGAGAAGAGTCAGAGTATATTTTTGACTTACACCTCAATCAAAGTTGTCAGACAGGCACAGCTAATGCTATGTGTTGCACTCTGACCCACCACTTATCTGCATGAATGTTAAACTCGTGTGCCACACTGTTTCTCTCTGTGTGGTTGCATGACTACACTGATTACAACACCATGAAACAAAATAGAAGTCAGTTATAATTGAATAGTACCAAATAGTCTTTAGCTATCACATACCAAAACCAAACAGTACTGAATTTTAAAGCTGAACAGTGATTTCTCTTTGAAATCATCAATGCAAAACTCTAGCACTATTCAAAGTCACCCAAGCTTGTGTCTTGGTTGACAAGATGTAGCAGAATTTATAGGTCAGCTGCTCTCAGTGAGTGAGGAACTCGAACCAGGGCCAGAGAACTGTAGGAAACTAAAGAAGGAAATGACCTTCTAGGATCCTGTTCAGG
Organism: Neopelma chrysocephalum; assembly: GCF_003984885.1. NCBI lineage: Eukaryota > Metazoa > Chordata > Aves > Passeriformes > Pipridae > Neopelma > Neopelma chrysocephalum. The sequence goes on from NW_020897691.1 coordinate 27,549,649, forward strand.
TCTTTAATGGGATGCGGTTGAAAGAGAACCAAAAGACAGAAGGTGGAAGGCAAGTGGGTACCTGGAAGAAATGCAGGTGGAAAGAAGCTGCAGACAAGGAGTAGCCCAAGGTGGTGCTGCATGGAGGATAAAGCACAGGGACATGTCCCACATAGGGGAGAACGTGCCCACTATGGCTGTCCTGAGGACCTGTGGGGAGAGGGATACAGACAGGCAGAGAGGGGGATACAGGTATCCAAGGGACATGAACAAGGAAGAGAACAGCATAAAGCCATACTGATTTTCTGAAATCTTTTTGGAGAGAATATAGGAATTGCAGACTGCAGCTGAAGGGAGGGACCTGTCGTGGTTTAGAAATGGTATTCTCCAGTTTAGTCCTTCCACTGAAACCACTCTTCTCCTCCCTCTCCACCTCCCCTTTGTGAGGCTGGTGAGGGGAAATGTAGGCACGAAAGGTAAAGATCATGGATTGAGCTAAGAACAATTTACTGGAATCAGCAATGAGATTAGAAACAGTAACAGCAACAATACTAATGACAGAGGATATAAGAAAAAGGTGAATGAATCACATGAAAAGAAAAATATCCAACCACTCCCTCTGCGATGCTATGCCAACACAGAAGGGGCCCCTTCCCCTGAAGAGACTCCCTTCCCCCTGCCCAGAGCAATGACGTGAAGTGATATAGAATAACCTCTGGGTCCTAAACATGGCCTCTCCTGGCTACTGCAAAAATTAACCCTGTCCTGGCTGGAACCAGGGCAGAACCCAAATTCTGAGCAGAGCAGGAGAGGCAAAGCACCAGGAGGGTAGCCGTGAGGGGTGGACGGGACAGAAGAGAAAACAAATAGCATCTGTTTTTGGAGCAGCTGAGAAGGGAGCCCATGAAATGAGGTCTGCAATTGTGCTGGGAAAGGGAAGGAGATTTGGTGGAGATCAGTCTGATGGCACCATGGTGATGAGATGTGGGGAAGAGTGATGGCAGCAGCAGATTAAGAGTTGAACATCTCACAAGTGGTAAATGAAAAAATTTTCTGAAAAAGATTGAACCTGAAAACTCAATGAGTTTTTGCAGAAAGACCTCATCGTATTGTGCCACCTGTGAGGAAGATTGTTTATGTCTGACACAGGAAAAAAGTGGAAGAATGGTATCTCTCCCCTTTCTTGTGACAGCTGTCCTTTGCTAAGCCACCAAAGTTTTCTCATTTCACTGTTTTTCATCATGTAGGATATGTAATATTAAACCTGACTTTCCCTGACAAAGGTTCCAATTTTGAGCTTCAATAAATAGGTATGGCAGAGCCCACAACTGATTTTTTTTTCCATGCTTTTTAACAAATTTGCCTGGGGTCTTGCAGAAAAATAAAAGACATGTTCCGTGGTCTGTAGACCTTATCATCTAGCTAGGATTTGAATGAGATTTGTGGCTTCAGAATACTCCTACAAGGGGTCACACAGACATTCCTCCCAACTATCACACCACATTTTTCACTGTCCACAGTTCTGGAGCAGATTTAAAGTCTGACCCTTAGTTGTGAGTATCTGGTTTTGGACCAGACCTGGGATATTTTTGGGTCTGCCTGACAGATTATTCTGTTCCTCTTTTTTGTCAAAACCAGCAGAGTGGACTACGGGAATCAAGACTACTGTGATTGTACTGAAACACAACCTTCTGGCTGCATACTTCCAGCTTTATGAAATACCAAAAGCAGTTTCAGAGGTCTTAACAAGAAAGGGCTCCCTCTGCTTGTGCCCTGCTTGTTGACCCTATTGCCAGTGCTTGTGCTCTGGGAGGAGAGAAGGGTCACAGGCTGTGAAAATAAAAAAAAATAAAAGAGTGAAAACTGCTTGGACTGGATTCTTCTGCCCCACTTGTGCCCCTTTCTGTCACATGGTATTCATGGGGGTCATGGTAGCAATGTGGATTGTGGCAGAGAGCAGGAGTAGTGTATTCCTTCTTCCAATGCTTCCAAAAAGTGCTAAAATACATTAATGATTTATACCATGGTCTGTGCAGTACGATTATATATCACTGTATATTTAGAACTGTTATACCTGAGATGCTAATGGTTTCTATTTCAAAGCACATTAACCTATAGCAGTGATGTTCGTGGCAGCCTGGACCTCAGTAAGCTCATATTACGTTTATAACTACAGCCTTTTTTTGTTTCCTTTTTTGTATAGCAAATGCTTGACATTTTATTTTTATATTATGGTTCAGGGAGTCTTTTAGTGAAGCCTCATGGCTAATTCTGGGGAACCGAAGACATCTAAACGTTACGTACCCAACCACGCCAGCCACCTGCTACATCTACATGACAGAAGCAGGGAGGTGGTATCGGTCTGGATTTGATACTTGCTTTTTGTAACCAGCATGTGAGAATCTGAAGAAAAACCGATATGGCTCATGTGTACATGATATGTCAGCAGCCTCTCCTGGGCACAAATGTCAGCTCTGTTTATGAATGTAGGTTCATCATGGCTAGGCCTCGCGAACGAAGATTTGGGAATGTAGGTTCAAATGTTGGTTATAATAGCACAGTTAGTATTGCTACCTCAGAGATGAACTCTGATCAAACCTTTTGTGGTTTCTAGTTGCAGCTGGTTCGTGTTCCCTTCTCTTTCTCAAAGTCTTGGGAAAGGAAAGGTGTGGGATTTTCTACCATACTGAGTAGTATAATAACATTTGTATGAGAGGGAGATATCTATTAAACTGCTACCATTGCAGCAGTACCTATGTAAACAGAAACCTCACTATGCCAGGAGCTGCATGGGCAGGTATCTGACAACAGTGACTGTCCCCAGGGAGTCCTAAGCCCAGCCATGCAAGCAAAAACTAGAGGAGAGATGTGGGAAAAGTACCTATGTAGGTCGCTGGGATAGCCAGGATCTGGGGAAAGCAAACCCAGTTTCTCAGATCTGGAGTCACAACATGAGTCTACTGTCACTGGCCAAAGGCAACTAGCCCCTAAGTAACTCAAAGAAATTATTCTGTGGGACCCCAAAATAAAATACTCTGCTTTCAGGCAATTAAAGTCCTGTCTCTTTAACTTAAAATTGTAGCCCAACATCAAAATAAAATTGGTATTCTGAAATGACAAATTAAACTCTCTTTTTTAAGGGCACTAAAACAAAACATTTAGACTTTAGAAATACCTACATCTTTGCCTCTTTTGACTGAAGCATGTCTATTAGTTTACAGTTGTATTACGAAGCAGACATATTTTATATTTATATTTTATATTTACCAAAAATGCATTCACTCAGATCTACACATAGCCTTCCAGTTTCTGGAGTGAAATAAATGAAATCAAATATTATGTTTAACTTTTTTAACTGCATGATATAGAGTAAGAATCATAAAATCATAGAATGGTTTAGGTTGGAAGTGATCTCAAAGACAATCTGGTTCCATACGGTTGCTCAGAACCCCATCCAACCTGGTCTTGAACACTTCCAGGGATGGGCAACTACAGTTTCTCTGGGTAACCTGTTCCAGTCTCTCACCACCCTCATAGTAATGAATTTTTTCCTAATAATTAATGTAAACCTACCTTCTTTCAGTTAAAAGCCATTTTCCCTTTTCCTATCCCATGCCCTCTCTGTAACTCAAAGGCTGCTATAAGGTCTCTCTGGAGCCTTCTCCTCTTCAGGCTGAACAATCCCAGCTGTCTGGGAGTATTCATAGGAGAGGTGCTCCACACCTCTGATCATCTCTGTGGCCCTGCTCTGGGTCTCCTCCAACAGCTCCACATTCTTCTTATATTTGGGGCCTCAGAGCTGGATGCAGTACTCCAGGTGAGGTCTCACAGGAGCAGAGTAAAGGGCGAGAATCACCTTCCTCGACCTGCTGGTCACAATTATTTTGATGCAGCCCAGGATACAGTTGGACTTCTTGGCTGCAAGCGCACATAGTCAGCTCATGATCAGCTTCTTGTCCAACAATATCCCCAAGTTCTTCTCCTCAGGGCTGTTTGCCTGTTCTCTGTCCAGTCTGTATTTCTGCTTCGGATTGCCCTGATCTAGGTGGAGTGCCTTGCACTTGGTCTTGTTGAACCTCATCAGGTTTGCATGGGCTCACCTCTCAAGCCTGTCAAGGTTCCTAGGTGGCATTCCTTCTCTCCAGTGTGTTGACTATAACGCTCAGCTTGGTGTCATTGGCAAACTTAGAATCATAGAATATCCTGAGTTGGAAGGGACTCCGCAGGATCTTCAAAGTCCATCTCTTGGCCCTGCAAAGGACAACCACAAAAATCACACCCTGTGTCTGAGAGAGTTGTCTAAATGTTTCTTGAATCCTGGCAGGCTTGGTGCTGTGACCAATTCCCTGGGAAACCTGTTCCAGTGTCTGACCAGCCACTGGGTGAAGAATCTTTTCCTGATATCCAACCTTAACCTCCTCTGACACAGCCTTATGCCATTCCCTCATGTCCTGTCACTGGTCACCACAGAAAAGAGATCAGTGCCTGCCCCTTCACTTCCTCTTGTGAGGAAGCTGTAGATCATGATGAGGAGACTTGTTGGACAAGAAGCTGATCATGAGCTGACTATGTGCGCTTGCAGCCAGGAAGTCCAGCAAATGAAGGCAAAGTGGGAAGGGTATCTATCTGGTCAAAGGCACTGAGCCAGCAATGATAGCTGCACATAGCTCTCACATGTCGGCTTTAGCTGCTTGTCTTGGTTGTCCCCTGCTTGGTGGATGTTGCTGCATGGTGACCTGTTGGCAGCACCAGAGGATTGTTTAGCCCTCTGCAGTAACCCAGCCCTCACCTGTTTTCACTGAATCACAATAACTTAACATGAAAAGGATGCTGATAAACTGGGTTCACGTAGAACGCTCTGAAGGGACCCTTTGCATTTCATCAGCTGAACCATATTAGGGTGTAAGTGGCAATCAAGAGTGCTCTGATATGACACAGGGTGCCCAGTCCTTTTCTGCTAGTCTCCTTCTCCCCACCACAGCCTGTCTCACTTCTCAAGATTGTTAGAGTAAGCTGACTGGAGGAAGGATGAAATTACTGGCTCTTGATCTTTTAATTTTCATTGAAGCTGATTTTCTAATGGCTGGGCTCATGTTGGACATGGTGCACAGGGAGGGCTTCAAAGGCTGTTGCATGACCTGGCTCTGTGCAGCAGTGTGGGTTTGGGTGTGAAGGAGAGCAGAGTTTTCAAACCCAACGGCTTCATCTAATTCACCAAGTGAGTTTCATCCTTCTTCGTACCAGAGGCTCTCAAACGACAAGAGTAACCCCAAATGTCTCTGTTCTCCCACTCCCACTGCAGCCCCTGAATAATGCTAATAATTCAGTTGACCTCTTCCAGCAATGAGTGTGTTATCAGCCAGATGAAGCTTTCACCCTGGCTGTCTGGCAAGGGAGCAGCCTGCTCTGGGAGCAGTGCGGCTCGTCCAGTGCATGGACTCAGGTTTTCACTGTGTGAGCTGTTTATCTCTGCAAATAAGGGAATCTGAGGAGCTTGTCTCCGATTTCTCCAGTGACAGCAAGTTATGCAAACATGTTTGCTACCATTAACAGCTCGTCATTTTTATTCTTTGAAACATAATCAGTTTGTGTAGCAGTATGGATTGATTTGGGTATGAAGTCCAACAAACCCTGATTGCCTGCTGGCTAAAGATTTTATTGCTGTTAATTTATGGGGACTGTGCTGGCCTCTTCAAAAGACCTTTCAGAATCACAGCAGTTTATTATGATACCACAATGCAATTCAGCATTTCCAAGAATTACTTTTGTTTTCTTTAGAATAGAAAGGACTTTTTTTTTGTTTGTTTGGTTTTTTCTACTTCTAACCAAACAAAAATATTTCTATTTATGCACTTTAAAATAAGCATTCCCAGGTGGTTTTTTTGTTGTTTGGATTTTTTGGTGTTTTTTTTTTTCTAAGTGTTGGCCTCGTCCCCTGACTTTAGCAGAAGCCTGAGAAGGGTGTCATAGTACCTTGCTGAAAAGATTGTAAGCGTCCTGCCCAGAGCTACATGACTGTCCAATAGGTCCCGCCACTGTGCCCCAGAACCCAGTCACAAACACTGGGGAATGTATGCCTTGGCAAATCTGAGCGCAGAGGAAACTATCAAACAGAGCAATTGCTGACAATTTCCAGTCACCTCTAATTGCTTGGGGCTTTCTTGGACCTCTGCCACATCTATACCTTTGTGTCCTTAATCACTAGGCACCCTTTGGATAATATGTCACACCTGGGACATAAGATAATTTATCACTTGCAGATGGATTATCATTACAGCTCACTTAGATAAATTTTACTTTAGCCTCAGTCCCAGAGGCCCTTCTTTTATAGCACAGTTTTATCCATTAAAATTATGACTTCCAAAATTCTGTTGTATTTTATGACTTCCATGAGATATTTATGACTCTTACTGTTTAAGTGGACATTTCTAAAGATTTACTGAAGAAATAATTCAAGCAAATAGCTCAGAAGAGGCACTGCCAATAGCAGTTTGGTGTTGTTAAAAGACACGCTGTTTTCAGTGTGCGTATATGTAAATGGAGTCTTAATGCATAATACTGAAATGCCACTAAATATGTATTCAAAAAACCCTATCAATATGGACTAGTTCTAGACAAAATCCAAACATTGAATTTTAATCTTCCAAACTCCCTCTTTCCCCAAAGCTGTTCGTATTCTTTGCTTTTCTGCAAAATGTGAGAGATAAAAGCAAAAGCCAATTAAAAACAGTTCATAGAGTCTGGCATTTCCATAGGCCCTGTGAAAGGGGACATATGAGAGGTGTTTCTCTTCTCCTGCTCACTTAGTTTTGTCCTAATTGGGATAATGCTATGGGTAGCCGAGCCCAAAAGACAGAGCTCAGGTTGCAGTTTGACAGAACCAGTGTAGGCTTAACTTGCTGCCAGGGGAAAGCTGAGCTGTGCCTTTTTGGTCCTTTTAGGACTAGAACTTGTCCTCTGTTTTATACTATAGGAAGTCTGAGGATTAGAAAAGTAGACTTCATGGCTTACAGCTTGTCTCTGTGAGAAGTGACTGGTGCTCTGTAACACACTTAGCTTTTTTCTCTTTAAGGTGAGTGTGAAGTCTTTTACAGCACTGCAGCACAGGAGCAGAAAGTGGTTTTGTTAGCATGCCAGTTTCCATGCTTCCAGTGTGCACCTATTTTAGGATTTTCAGCATCCTGATCTCTTGGTGAAACTGCTCCTTTGGGAAGTTGAGAGGAACCCTAAGGAAGGTCTCTGAATGCCTCCCTGGTAATGGCACATCAGGTGATACAGGTGCTGGGCTCAATGGGTCACAGAGCAGCCAGAGGTATTTCAGAAAATGCCTCACTCCGATGGATTTTAGGTAAAAATCAGACTTGCATTAGGCTTGCAACACATACTTTGAATTAGGAATTGGATTCCTAAATACTTCTGAGATTTGACACAAATAACTCTTCAAAAGATGGAAATCACTGCAGCATCAATAATTTTCACTGATTAAGTTAGTGTAATTCAAGACAAAAGACCAAATCCTTCCCTGCAGCTGGTTCTTCAATAGACTTTTCAGCATCACAGTATTTTCCCAAGGAGTTACCTTGCATGTGTGAAAGATATGAATATGGACCCCCACAAATGCCTAAAGTAACTGATTCCAAGAGGATTTACCTGTTTGCAGAAGCAGATTTATAAGAGGTGACAGGAGGAAGACTGCCAAGTTTAACTGTTAATTAAAGGTAGACCGTCTTCATCTATTTGGGAGAGAGATAAATGCCCCTGCGGAAGATATCCTGACTGCATGTTACATCAACTCCAACTTACTAATGGCTCACTTTGGTCCTAGCATCCATGGCCCTGTCAACCAATAGCTGAGCTGCTGCAGAAAGAGAAGAGGTTTAAATTAAAATAATGTGATTTAAGACTGACCTGAGTCTTGGACTGACCTTTACACATGGCAAATTTCATCCTTCGAGTTTCTTTCCTCCCCTTTCCTCCCCTCTCTGCCCCAAAATACGCTCCTTTTCCCTTCACTGCTCTCCTCTGGTGAACTCACTCTATAGAGTTTTGTAACAGAACTGAAAAAACAAGAAACAGACACACTATTGTATGCTCAAGCTCATGCAGGACTCTAAAACTAATCTTTGTTCTGGCAAATCTCATGCAGCATTGACTGCTTTGCTGGCTACTTCATTCATCATGTGGAAAATGCATTTTACTGACTACCAATTACAAGAGCCAAACAGTGGCTTTGTCAGTATTACATGGTAACCATTACCTTTGTAATTGCATAGTGACTGATGTACAGTATGATGTAATGACAGGTTAAATAAATGCATACTAATTTGTCCTGTTAAAAGAAAGAAACGCCAGCACATTAACACAATTGCAAGTTATTTTATATGATTATACATGAAGTAAAGGTATATATTTATCATAAAAGTCCTGTGTAGCTGCTATGTTTCAACTTTTAAAATTCTTTTTCACCTTTAGAATGTTCAGAGATGTATAATCTCTCTGCATTCTTGCTAACAGTATTTGCAGAAGAAACAGTTCAAAATCTGTTAGATATGTTGGAGTTCCCTTGTTATAAGACCTGAATTTTTTTTTTAATTAGGTAAAATGTTATCTTAGAAATTTTCCTTTATTTACTGAAAACTCAGTGTAAAAGAAAAAAATTATTAGAAAATTGATGTGAGGTCAGTTATTTACAAAAACATACTTCATTAAAGGAAATGACATCCTGAAGAGAAAATGTCAGTGAAACATAATTGGGAGACTGGGAATTAATCTAACTGAAGTTTCATATATGGAGAAATAGAAGTAAAATTAATAGTACAAAATGAAAAAAACAATTACCACTGTTGGAAATAAAACTCATAGGTTTTCAGTTCTGTGTAGAGAGCACTAACTCAGGAACTCAAATGGAGAGCACAAGAGTGATATTTCCCTAAGCCAGAAAGACCAAGCAGTCACAAAACAGATTTCCTCTGCATTCATATTTCAGTTTGGGTATTTGGGTTAGTTTTCCTCCTAGGTCATCGAAAGCCTAGATTTCCCAATTCACAACCTGTAGATAGGACTACCTCTGCCACAGCACCAAAATGGCAGGAAAGGACAGGGTTACAGTTGTCTTGCTTTGGATTTGGCAGGTCCAGAGGAAAAGAAGGAAATTGAGCAATTTGAAAATTTTTGTGCCAGGAAAATCCATGCCTGAAATCTTTCAGATCCTTGCCCCCACACAATCTCTTACCTCTTTCCCACATCTAAATTCACCTTCCAAAACTTCCTCTTTTCTCTGAAATTGATGTGTCTTTCTTCCTGTTCTCCATATTATATCTCTCCTATGTTTTAACATCTCATACTCTTGCTATAGGATGTCTCTCTTTCCTTGAAATAGCCTGATCTCGTTTTGCAATTCACAGACCTTTCATTCTACCAACAAGTTCTGGAGCAACTAATAGCTTATAGAGGAAAAAGATTATTTTTCCCTATGTGAGGAAATTCACAATCATCTGGAGTTGTAATTTAGATTTTACATGTTCAATATGTAAATATTCTGTGGAAATGTTCTTCCTTGCAAATGCAGTGACTTTTGGGAGTGTTTCCACTTTTTGTGATAGTAGCAATTCTGTAATACAGAAGAAAAGGAAAGGGAGTGACAAGAAGATTTCAAAACCTCTATGATAGCCTTGAAGGTAAGGTTTTAACTAGATACATTTCCTACACACACAGTCAGAGAATGACTCAGGCCTTGAGATTGGTTGGAAGTCTTTCCTCTCTGGTTGGAAGTTAGCAATATCCCCATTTTGGTGCAAGGCATGCCCAAATTGAGAAGTTACAGCCCTCTTGTTGTATTCCTATAGCCTTATCTTCTTATAAGCCACAGAGGTAGGCTTTGTCATTTCAGTTTGGCTTTGTAAAAGCGAGGAGGCTAAATGTGGTTTTATGCTAAATTACAGAACAGAAGTCATACATTCTGGCTGTGATTCTTATCTGTGTGGCATGAGGCCAAACACAACGAAGCTAAATGCTTTGGAAGATGCCAAAATGCTCCTGGTGCACCCAGAGGCTTGTGGTGTGGGGGCATCCCAGTACATCCACAGGAAAAGCTGGGTGAAAGCAGCATCCATCAGGCTGGTCTGTGAAAGAGTAGCTCCAGTGGGATAAGTCTTCAGGTACCACCACTGCTGCTACTGCCATCCAGAAATACTGGCTTTGCACACAGGGGTAAGACGTAGCATTGACCATGACAGAAATATAGTAAGAAGGGGTGAAGGAATAAAGTCCAGGAGGTAGAGAATTAAGGAGGAGAAGCTGCTGAAGTAAGAGTTGAGTTGAGCATATTGTCTGTGCTTTCTGTTCCTAATTTCTTATAATAATTTCTTAAAATTAGAAAACTAGAAAATTACTGTTCCTTGTCATACTGAGTACAGTAATATTGTTTTGCACATCTTTATGAAGACACATGACCCTTGGGAATCTCATCCATTGTCTACATTCTCTCAACTATCTTATACTAAAACACAAAGGAAGCAGTGAAATGTAATGACATCTGCAGGACATAACGTTTTTCTGACTCATAATGATAAGTAAGGTTATGTTTGTATGCAGAAGGAATGAGTGCCTCCTTCTTTCCAAACATGCAGTAGGTTTCAGCTATAGAACAGTAGTATTATATGAGCAATCTTCAAATTCTTGTATCTGGTAGGACTTGAACTGATTGCACGGTATACCTTCCATACATAGATGTGGTAATTATTACTGTATCATTACAACATAAATATATGATTGATCTGTCATCCAAGCTGGGAGTTTAGTTTAGTGAAATTATACCATTACCAGGGAGGAGCAACTGCCTAGATTGACACATGATCTCAACAAATTCTACTAGCTGTGTAAAGCTGCATAATTACATTCAGTTATTCGGTGATATTTTTTTTTCTAATTTCAGCTTACTGTCATGTAATTATTACATAATTACACGGTTGTTTCACCTTATAAAAGAAAGTAAACCACAAAGATTCAGAGCTTGCTTCACAGCTCCTGCTTAGCTTTAAGCAAGGGACAACCTCAGACAAAAACACCGTGGGTTCCCTTGGGCTTGATGCTAAGCAGGATTGGGGCAAAACAGTGTGCAGTGTGCCAAATTTCTAAACGGCCTTTGAGTCTAAACAGGGGAAGTCTATCTCGTTTTGGAATTTTAGCTTACTTAAATGCATTGGTCTCCATATGCAGATGTGAGCACAATTTCGTCCATTTCCAATTAGAAACAACAGGGGGACAAAAGATGAGGAAAAAAAGAACAGTAGAAAGTGCATAGTTTACACAATTAATATATATGTATGTATGCATTTCTAACTTTAACCAGACTTCTATCTAAATTCATTCATCCTTGAAATAAAATGTATTTAAATTAGAGAGGGATAGCACCCCCAAGCTTGCCACTGGCTTTGTGAGTGCTGCAAGTGCCATTGCCAGGAAGTCCACCATGCCTCAAGCTGCTCAGAGACTGCATGTGTTCATGGTGTTGCAAGGTGCTTAGGGCTTCAGTAATAAGTATGTTCGGCTGAGCACCATAGTTCTTCTGAACCACTTTTATTTTGCCTGCAAGGAATTGAACCAAGTCTTTTTTGTTATGTACAGGCTAGGATGGGGTAGCAGTGGAATTCAGGGGCCCTTTCTGTCACCGAACTAAAGGCGGCACAGGAAGCCGCACGCCAAGCTATCTCTGACTGTCTGCCAGTGATGGGGGGGCTTTCTCTCTGTAGAGTTGGTAGATAATTCTATCTCCATACTGGATCAGGGCTGGGTGGCATGTTGTGTTAAATTACACTAGCATTTTTTTTACCAAACTACTGTTTGGGGAGATTGGAGTGACACACTGGTAGTCTGTTGTGACACATAGGTGTGGATGGGGGCTGAAGATGATTTTGGCCCAAAGAGAAGAATGTTTTCTCCCAGGTCTCACTCTCTCTCCCTGTCACCCCTTTCATATGCAGCAGTCACAGAAACAGATATCTAGAGGCCCAAACACTCTTCCAACACAATAGACTCTTCACAGGCAATGGTTACCCTTGCTACTTCAACCTCTTGTGCTGGAAGAGCTAGAGCTATCAAAGATTATTTTTCAAATGCTGCATATCTAGCCCTAAAAAATCCAGAATACATCAAAATGTTTTAGACCTGGCACATGGGTAGTGCAGCACTCCAGACCACTAATTGCTCATGACTGAAGTAAGGATTAATCGCTAAGTAAATAAGTAAATACTGAATGGGGTACAAGAAGGCAAAGTCAGGCTGTCCCAGCTGTATGTGTGGGGAAGTAACCCAAATACTTGAGAAGAATGAAATGCAGTTGTGTGTGACTCTTCAAGAAGGCTCAGATGGCTACTCAAGACAAATTATTTGAGAAAATTGGACTTCAATGAACACAGACAAAGGGTAGAGACATCATTTGGGGCAGTGCTTTCTAGCGATCACCTACTCTTTAAGGACAGCATTCCCACCTCAACTTTTCCTCAACAATGTAAACTTTCAGGATCTGAAAAAAGCCACACATAATTGTCTCTAGTGTTCACAGCTTTATGGAAAGAATGAACCCTACTAAAATGCTGGATCTGGAACATTCGGTTCTACATGACACACAATAAGAAACATATACAAGAATGTGTTCTCTTTCTATCAGATGGTGAAAGCCAAAAACCAAGTATACTCTAATGAATAGCAGACAACATCAATCAATTTATTTAATTTTCTGTTGTAGTTTAACCCAGCAGGCAGCTAAATACCTCACCCATTCCTTCACCCTCCCTGCAGTGTGAAAAACGGTAAAACTTGTGGTTGAGATAAAGGCAGTTTAATAGGACAGAAAAGAAAAGGAAAATAACAATAATTATGATAAAAAGAATATACAAATTAAGAGGTGCAAAATGCAATTGTACACTGCCTACTAACCAATGTCCACCCAGTCCCCGAGCAGCAGCCGTTGCCCCAAGCCAACATCCCTCCATGATTTATGGGATGACACCATACAGTATGAATATTCCTTCTGCCAGTTGGGGTCAGCTGTCCTGGCTGTGTCCCCTCCCAACTTCTGGTGCACCCCCAGTGTCCTTGACAGCAGGGCAGCAAGGAGTCCTTGAGTCTGTGTGAGCACTGATGAACAACAACTAAAACATCAGTGTGTTATCAACACTCCTTTTATCCTAAATCCAAAACACAACACTGTACCAACTATTAGGAAAAAAACTTACTGTATTCCAGCTGAAATCAGGACATCTTCAAAGTCATTATGAAACAATAAGAATAAAAAAGACATCTTTTCAAATCTATGTGATAATGAACAATGAGATTTTGTCTGTATATTAGTTCTTACAGTAACACTCAGTTGCTCTGTTTTGGGGAAAGCTGCAACATGTTTTATTTTATATCATGTATGTGCATATTTTGAATTAATATAAATTGTAAAGGATTGAAAGTCTAAATGCCTTTATTTAGCATTAAGGCAGCCGAGCTGTCTTTCAAGCTCTGAGCATCTTCGGGCAATCACATTTGAAAATTAATACAGTGAATAATACTTTCAAAAATGAATGTTTTTAAAATAAACATTTTGAAAAGTATTGTTTTCTCAGTTCTTTGTTCTGTCATTTTAAAAGTGGTAAACTTACCAGTTGATCTCAACCCTCAGCCTTACAGTTCTTTTTGGCAACATCTGAAATAAATAGAATGTGTCTTATTTTGTCTTCAGGTATGTCTATGCAACTCCCCTTGACCGCAAGAGATTTGTACGTGCATATTGGTACTTTTTTCTTGTGAAATGAAACCTTTTGTATGAAATGATTTTATCAGACAGATTTTCATCTTTTACCTTCAACTTGTTTTTGGTCTTTGATTATGACAATGATAAAAAGTATAGAAGCAGAAAGCATAATCCCATGTCAAAATAGGCCCAACCTGGAAAATATACAGGTAATGCAACTTTGTTATTTAAAAATATCTGCTTGAACCAAATTCTCACTAGTATGTTATATCTGTGGAGAGTAAACATAAAAATTGAGAAGTTGGCAACGGGCAACTCTAAGAAGAGCACAGAAGAATAAGACACTTGAAGGCCATCCCACGTAAGTTATTGTCATGAACAACAGATAAAGCTTTTCATTGAAGGAAACAAGACCTTTCTTGGTTGCATGTAGTATCCTCAAATTTCAGCACTAGGCAATGTCCTATAATCTTTCAAGATACTTATCACAGAATCATAGCAAAATTAAGGTTGGAAAAGACCTTTTAGATCAAGTCTGGCCATCAATCTAACGCTGCCAGGTCCACCACTAAGCACTACATCTACATGTCTTTTTCTTTGAGAAAGCCTTTTCCTTCTTGGGCAGCCCATAGGGATAGACACTTAGCTTATGATCCATAAGTATCAGAGCAAGTGGGAAGGTCAAACTGGGTTCAGGGAATTCTGTTGCCTGGCATTTTCATTTTTTTAATCAATAATATTATATTTAATTGAGATTTGACTTTTCAAATCAGGAAATATATAAAACATTAATCTATTTATGATGTTCAGCAGAACAACATTCAGATTTGAGGTGGTCAAGGATCTTGTAAAAATGGGAGGTTTGTCGTCTGGATTCACATGAGACCATTAGAAAGTCTGTCTTCATGTGAACTACTATCTGCCTTTATAATCAGATGTGGTTTTAGGTAGAAAGTGGGTGTTTCTGGGACACAATTAACTTGTCATAATTGTATCTGTATGTCAATATGTTTGCCTTAGATTCCATGCCCCCTCTTTAAAAGTGAGCTGGCACTGAGACTTCAGTACTAATTTTCAATATGTAGTTACATATGCAAAACCCAGATTTATTTCAATCCTCTCTTAACCTAGTTCATGCACAAAGAGTACTAGATTCTGAATTTTTCCTCAGATAAGACCTCATTTCCCACCATGCAGAAAGAAATTCACTACTTTAATTTTGCCATGTGTTCCTCAGTTTGAGAAAGAATGTAAAGATTAATTCAGATGGAGGCATCTCCTAAGCAAACAACCAAACCAAAATCAGCCATTTAAGATCTAAAGTTTCTCCTTCAAACCTCTGTATGAAAAAAATTACCTTCCATGAACATTTTACTGAAGCAAATACTACTCTAAACAAGGCATTTATGAAAGACAAAGATTTCATCAGAGCTTCAGCTTCGTGAACATTTTCCAACTAGATTGCTTTAAATGGATGTAATTCTATGAGTTGACAAAATTCAGCTGTGTCCTTCCCCTCACACCAATAAAAGTTGCTGTCCATTGAATTACAGGATAAAGTATGATATTCTATCACTGGAGGTAAGTATAACATTTTGAGACAGTGAGGGGAAAGCAGCTGTGCTGTTCCCTCTGTAGTGTCTTTCCCATCCTCATGCAAACACCTTTATGAGGGCTGCCTGGCTCTTATACTGGGAAAAGAGATGAGGTCAGTGCAAAGAGTGTTCAAAATAAATGTACCACACAGTCCTGCAGATAGTGTCTTCTTTGCTAATGTTTACTTACTTCTTTTTCAGTCATGAAGAAACTAAGAGACAAAACATATTACACCCTCTATTTTATTGACTTTGCAAGTGATATTTTTCTGTGTGGTAAAAATGTGTGCTATTGTTTATTTTTAAATTCTTCTGTCAGGCTGACATCATGCTCTGCACATTATGAGAAAAAAATCTTGCAGGGATTTTTTTTTCTTACTCTCCAAAGAATGTAGTGTTGTAACTGTTGGCAAGTTGCATACACAAACAGTGAATGGATGCTACCACATTTAACTCCTCATTGGACCATTTATCTCCACAAACTAGGATTTTTTTTAATTAAAATGTACTGTTTGTCAAAGGTGTCAGGCAGCCACCAATATGATCTCTGCTTGAAATATCAGCTCCTAGAATATCATCTTTTCATGTGTATACTACCAAGCCCCTGAGTTTCTCTGATTCAGCCTTAGGGAACAAATAAAATTTGAAGTCTTTAGCTCATAACGCATTCTCTGACCCAGCTACCCCCTTCATTTTTCCTTGGCCTCTCCCACGAGTCCAGGCACTTTCTCCTGGCTTCCCACAGTCCTGTCTTGCTTTTTCTCTTGCCCCTCAGTGTGTCTTATTAGCTTTTCTTTAATTCCAAAACTTGACAACAAAGTTTTTTGGGGGGTGCTTCCTAATTTTAATGTGGACTTCAAAACAGTCTGACTCTGAGTGGCTTTTGTTCATATCAAGGAATGTGAAGGAATGGGAAATGAAAGACTTGATATATTTTTTTTTTGAAATTTGTTGTAATGTAGTCCCCGATCACTACAAATTCTTCTTCGGGTTGGTACTCATGGCTCACTTAGGAAAGGAAGTGTTTTCCACTTTGGATGCTGGCATTCCTCCTGTTTGTTTATCTGGGTTAACCCATAATCTTCTGGGATTATTTCAATATTATATTAAAGTCCTTAGGATTCTGTGCTCCACCTCATGCAAGCTCAGCTCAATAAGGCTTTATTCTCATCATACATGAAAGTGTAAATAAGAGACAAATCCTTGAGGCACTTGAAAGGAAAAACTGATGGGGACAGGGCCAGTGACAAAAACAGTGTCTCAGGCTTGGCTTCCTCCTACATTATTGGGATGTTGTTCTGGTTCCAGCCATGAAAGGGTTAATTATTGCAGTAGCCAGGAGGGAGCTTGTCTAGGACCCAGAGGTTATTCTATACCACCTCATGTAATTTTCCAGGAATGGAGGAGGGTATTCCTTCTGGTCTAGTAAGCATATCATGAAGTGAGCAGTGAGCTAGTTTTTTCTGTTACTGACATTGGAGCTGTAATGGTTCGTTTTGCTTATCCCAGTGCTGTTTCCAGTAAATTGTTCTTATCTCAGCCTGTGATATTTACCTTTTGTGCCTCCAATTCTCCTCTCCATCCTGGCACACAGGGAGGGGAAGAGGAGAGTGAGCGACTGGCACCTGCTTTAGAGTGCTTGAATAGGAATGCTAAATTGGGGAACACCATTCCTAAACCAAGACATGTCTTCAGTGTTGAGAAAACAGGCAGTAAAAACCTGAGGCTTCTGTAGAAATTTGACAGTGCCTGCTCCACTCTTCCCTCTCTGAGATCAGTTGTCCTCTGCTGTTTCTCAGGGAAGAGGCTGTAATAGACCCAGACCAAGGGAGAATAAAATTGCTTTTCCCAGTTTCAATGTCTACATTTATCACTTTAAGAAAGGCTTTAGAAAGAAAGTTATCAGGTTGGAATAAGCAGCCAAACCTTGCAATCAGCTCCACAGTTAGTGAGACCATGCACAAGCTCAAGAGGCTGGGAAGGGAACCTCTAATGACTTGGCTACAGACCAAGATCAGAAGACATTTACCTTTTATTTCACGTGACATAAAGTTAATGCAATGTTTTACAGGTGGTGTTGAACCAAAACATTGGCTCTGAGCCCCTTTTGAGAATACAAAGAGTCAGAACTTAAAGTCAGAATTAAGCTCTGAAATTTATTACTGTTTTTACTGGTTGCTGGAGAGAACAAAATCTCATCTTACTGAGAGTTGGATGAGAGTTATCTCCCAGATCAAGACCTTGACTCTGCATCTTGCGTGTAGCTCAAAGTTTGCTTGTTCATTTCCCACAAGAATCATTTTGTCTCCATCTGTATTAGTAAATTAACAGTGTTTGAAATAGTTCTCTGGCACTGAGCCCAACCCACATGTGAGAGTTCATGTCCACACCATTAACTGCTCTTGGCCTCCAGAACAGGATGACTGCATCCCAAACTGTCCATTTGAAATTATCCTTGTCCCACTGTGGGGGTGCTTGCACCCTTTGAGAAGGGCCTGGATAACCCCATCTGCTAAGATAAGCACATGGCTGTAAACAGCATGTGTGGATTGGATACACAAAACTGCCCCAAAACTCATAGTGTTAAAGAGGTAGATGACCATAAACCAGAGTAAATAGCAACCAAGGACTTACAAAGAGACTTTTGAAACAAAGGAATCAGCTTGAAAGGAAATACAAAAGAAGGATCTCAATTTGTAACAGGGGCGGAACTGTGATGTGAAAACAGCAGTAGTCAATATCTAATGTGCCACCTCTAGAGACATGCTGCAACACCCTAACCTTGGGCAGGCATAGCAGATATGGCTCCCCATAGAGCAGCCAGCACCTGGTGAGCAGGTAGGTGGCATGGGAGCCCACCCCAGCGGCATGCCCCAGCCTGAGGAGGTATTAGCAGGTTGCAGAGAGCAGCTGAAGTTAGTGGACAGCTGGAGATCCCCCATGGTCGAGTGCTCTTCAACATGTTCAAAAATGACTTGGACGCAGGACTGGAGGGGATACTAAGCAAGTTTGCAGATGGCACAAAACTGGGAGGATGTGTTAACTCCCTCGAAGGCAGGGAGGCCCTGCAGAGAGACCTTGACAAATTAGAGGACTGGGCAATCACGAATCATATGAATTTCAACAAGGGGAAGTGCCAGATTCTGCACCTGAGATGGGGCAACCCTGGATGTACGTACAGACTGGAGAATGAGATACTGGAAAGCAGTGCCACGGAAAGGGACCTGGGGGAGGTCCCGGAGGGTAACGAAGATGGTGAAGGACCTTGAGGGAAAGCCATATGAGAAGTGGCTGAGGTCTCTTGGTCTGTTCAGCCTGGGGTGGAGGAGACTGAGGGGAGATCTCAACATAGTCTACAACTTCCTTGTGAGGGGAAGAGGAGGGACAGTCACTGATCTCTTCTGTGAGGTGATCAGTGACAGGACCCAAGGGAATGGCCTGAAGCTGTGTCAGGGGAGGCTTAGGTTAGATATTAGAAAGAGGTTCTTCACTTAGAATGTGGTTGGGCACTGGAACAGGCTCCCCAGGGAAGTGGTCACAGCACCAAGCCTGACAGAATTCAGGAAGTGTTTGGACGATACTCTTGGGCACATGGTATGACTCTTAGAGATGGTCCTGTGCAGGGCTAAGGGTGGCACTCCATGATCCTTGTGGGTCCCTTCCAACTCAGCATATTCTGTGACTCTTTCATTCTGTGGGCATGCTTGAGTGTTTGCACGTGCGTGTGAGTTTTAAGTTTCTTGGGATTAAGCGTGGAAGAGTGTTGAGAGGTTTGTAGGTGTTTATTAACGTGTTAGAAATGTCTAGCACTGTGATTTATCTGTTATATTACTGAAATTTTTCTCATGAGAGGGCCAGCATCCTATCTGCAACATGTACTTCAGCTGCTCCTTTGAGGTGTTGTCCCACTAAATGCCAGGAAATAAGCAGTATCTGTAAGGGTAGAGTAAGAACTGTTATGAATGTAAAAAAGCCTGAAGCACCTTTTTGTTTAAGAGAAATGTAGCAAATGTTGTGGAAAATAGCAAAGCATCAGCTGATGAGCACTTAGAGAGAATTTTGTATGCTGATCCTTCACCTTTCTGTCCTCAGCAGGTCTTTAATGCTTCTTTATTTTCATATTTTTATATTAAAATTACAAGTGCCAGTTTGGACACCACACTGGTATGATGGTGGCTAGAAGTTCACATCTATAACCCCATAACCCTTTTTTGGACTCAGACCCTGCACAGTCTATGCATGGGAATCCCATCTGACAGAGGTGACACAGAGCCCCTGTAATACTGGTAAGAACAATTTTCATGCAAGCTACTCATGGAGGAAGCCAGCTCGCCTTGCTTTGGCATTTAGATCAGTGTGTAGTGAGGCCATGGTAAAAAAGAAATCTCTTGACTCTGCTAATGAGGGAACAGGCAGCATCTTGGAGATCCCTCAAAAGAAATAAGGTACTCAGTTAGGGTGCTGGGGCAGGCAGGCAGCCTCTTCCTCAGGAGACCCTTGAAGATGTTTTCCCTCCGCTGGGTGGGCAGTGGTCCTTTATGAACTGTCTGAAACCTCGGTACGAATTAGTTGCAGGCGGACTGGATCTCAGCTGGTGATTTCTTTAAGCCTGATCTAGTAAAGAAATTGGTAATTATCCCAATTGTTCCACTGAATTTCACAGCCTTTTTTACATCTACTTGTCTCCCTTTCCTCTCTCTTTTGATTAATATAGATTGCACAAGAGGAGTAAATATTTAAATACAAACATTCTCACATGAAGACCAGGTTTTTATTTTTTTAAGGGAGTAAAGACAGCAAGGTACCTTTTCAGACTACTTCAGAGTCAATCGCTCACTCTTCACCTCCATTTATGGAGTACAGGGCTGTGTAGAAATCCCCAGACTGGCTCTGAAGGAAACATTTGGACTAATAAAAGACTAATATTTGTGGCTGCTTTAATTGCATGTGATTTAGAGTAACAGTCATAAAGTATAGAACAACAGTCATAAAGTGTAGCACTATTTTAAATCTGGGTATTCTCAGAAGGGACTCAGTGCAGTCTAAGAAAAGCAGGTAGAATAAAAGCCATACCTTGCACATACTTTATTGCTCTTCTATGGCATGAAAGACTACAGTAAGATTCCTCCATTGTTCAGGAAACTAAAAAAAATCAGGTTCTCACAATTCTGACATATTAACTATGTTAAAAACATCACTGCTGAGGTGAAATCACGTGTTATCAGTGACTTTATTGTCAGGTCTGCTCTGGTCTATAGCCTGACTGAATTTATAAAGAGAGTGAGTAGAAAGAATTTAAGGCTAGCTCTACAAGGGGAACTAGGCATGAGTTCACTGCACCTAACTTGCTATCTGCATCCAAATCTTACCTACTCATCTAATGGCCACTGAGGACTACAGCTCCTATTTAAATTAATGAGGGTTAGGCTCCTAAATAGCTTTCCAAAGCACACATTTAGGTGCCACTGGTGAGCCTGTTGTAACCTGCAGAGAAGGAGTGCAAGTCAGACAATATGCCATAATGATAAAGTTGCAGCTAATTCTTGAAGTGATATAATCCTCAAAAAATAATAGTTAACGAATGTTTTGGACTGTATCTGGAAAGGACTTGAACATTTCCTCACATGGTGAATGCATCAGCTGGGATTCACAACCAGCCACTAACTGAGGGGGGACATACCTACACCATTCATTTGGAAATGCTGGCATCTCCCTTATTCAGCAGGCTAGACACTCACCTTCAGCTTGTGTGGGACTGAATTTAATAAGTGAAGTCTTCTTTTTAAACCAATGTATCAAAATCACCTCATTTAGCAATAAGTGGTTGTCTCACTCTTTTTGTTTAAGTTATGGCCAGCAGTGGTGGCACTCAGGTTTCATGTAATGCATTAGTCTGCACAACAATCTGCTCTCTGGACTATTCCTGTATTTTAGCAAATGACCATACACTGAAAAATGCATTAGAAGTCCAACCACACTGACCATGATTGAATACAAATACATCATGCAACGGGTGAGCAACTGGCTTGTGGGTGAGACACAGAGGGTTATAGAGAATGGAGTAACATCAGACTGACCACTGGACACTAGTGGGGTTCCACAGGGCTCCATTTTAGGCCCAGTGCTCTTCAACATCTTCATAAATGACTTGGACACAAGACTGAAAGGGATACTAAGGAAGTTTGCAGATGATAAAAAATTGGGAGGAGCTGTTGACTCTCTCGAAGGCAGAGAGGGCCTGCAGAGAGACCTCAACAAATTAGAGAGATGGATAATCACCAACCTCATAAAGTTTAACAAGGGCAAGTGCTGGATTCTGTACCTGGAAGAGGGCAGCTCTGGATGTACTACAGACTGGGGAATGAGATACTGGAAACCGGTGCCATGGAAAGGGACCTGGGGCTCCTGGTTGATGGCAAGTTGAATATGAGTCAGCAGTGCCCTGGCAGCCAGGAGGGCCAGCAGTGTCCTGGGGGGCATCAGGCAAAGCATCACCAGCTGGTTGAGGGAGGGGATTGTCCCACTCTGCTCTGCACTGGTGGGACAATCACTTTGAATATTTGGTCACTGCAATATAAGAAAGATATTAAGCTATTAGAGAGTGTCCAAAGGTGGGCAACAAAAATAGTGAAGGGCCTTGAGGGGAACCCATGTGTGGAGTGGCTGAGGTCACTTCGTCTGTTCAACCTGGAGAAGAGGAGACTGAGGGGAGACCTCATTGCAGTCTACAACTTCATGAGTTGAAAAGGAGGGACAGGAACTGATCTCTTCTCTGTGGTGACCAGTGACAAGACCTAAGGGAATGGCCTAAAATTGTGTCAGAGGAGGTCTAGGTTAGATATTTTCACCCCCAGATTTTGTAACCTTTTATGATCTAGTTTGGAGTCTTGTATGCATAAACTGGTATTACTGGGATCATATATCCATCTTCAAGGCATTTTAGTACCCAAGTTCAGCACTTACATACCTTGCCTTAAATTACACAGGAAGGTCTGTGGAAAAGCCAGGAGCTAAGTATAAAACTACACATGTCCTGCAGAGTTACTTAACTACTGAATTGTTTTGGTTTCTTCCTCAGCTGCAGAAGAATATTTAGTACAATCTAAAATTCTGTATCATTGACTTTCCTGGATTTCTGTGTTTGTGGGCTGGATGCGCAGTAACCATTTATGAACACTCATTCATCCTACTTTCAGACAGAGAAATAGCTGACTGTAGGGGTCTGGAAAATTTTTTCTGATTTGACTTCAGAGATCTGTCTCCTAGATATTCGATTTTTCAAAGTGCAGCATGCACTGTCATCTCCAGCTTAGAACCAGAGATCCCTTCAAAACATTGGAAAATTATACAGTACAATCCCATCAACACAGGACTTTTTCTCCCTCCTCCCCCAACTTGTGATTTTCCTTCAAGGAGTTCAGCTGCCTGTGATCCCAGGCTTAGTTTTGATACAGCCCAGCTGTGCAATCTTAGCTCAAACTTTAAAGAAAATATTCAGTTATAAGAAAGAGCTATGAGAAAGTTCATGCACTAGAATCAGGCAAATTATAAAGTAAAATTAAAGGTAGAGGTAAGATTATTGGCACAGGTAACAACTGAAGGATCCAAGAAGTAAAACATTGACAAGGAAAGTTAAAAAATATTACAGGAAAAGACAGCAAGATGGAAGATGGCAACTGAGTGGCACAAAGGACTAGCCTCCTTCCAGAAGCAGCAGCAGAGTCTTATGCTTTGCACCTGACAGATGACAGCCCAGCCAGCAATGTCCTATGGGTGTTTTATTGGGGGTACTGAGCATGCTGATGCTTAGCCTTGTACTTAATGCTAATGCTTACTGCCTTATACCCTAGTTATCTATTCTGTGCGTATTATATATAATACGTAATTGTCTTCTGTATTTTTTTGTTGTTATTTTGTGAGTTTGCCTCTTCATACATGGAAAAAGCAGCCTGAATAAAGAGAGTCGGTGGACAAAATAACAACCTGTAAAAATATGGCTCTATGCTGCTGTACCTTAACACAGAGTAATATAGTATTGCACAGGGTACAGTTAAATCATTAAAGATATTTTCATATTTCATGTTTCCTTCCCAGGAACTATTGTACTCTAAATGCGCTAGTTCTAATGGGTTAGAAATTTGCAGCTGCCTAATTGGAGACGCATATCAGTCTTACTCTGTAACTCAAAGAGTGGGAAGTATCCCAGAGGAGTTCGGTGTTTGAAAAGAAAAATATCAATACTAACGCACCTCTCTCTATGCCAAGTTAGCAAAGGAAAGAGGTTATTGAAATACATTCTCTCTTTACTTTTGCTAGCATGGGTAGTGAGGAACAGAAGGTTAAGAAACAACACTACTAGCACAGTGTGTGACTGTAAACACCCCTAACACTGGCAATTGAAATATCTTCTCCCATGTTTAAACATCACATTTACCCTTCCACATTACTATCTGTTGAAGAGTGATGGTACTTCAAGTCTGCGTGACGTGGCTCAGCACTTCTCAAGTTTGGGCAAACAACCTAGGAGGTAAAAATTATTGGCAGGACAATGGCAAAGTTTTCAAATCTAGAAGTGCCTAAAATTAGGAGTCAAAACTTTTTTCATTATTGTGAAATTTTATTTCATTTTGCTATAGCGGGTAAGAAACAGAATAAAGCAACTTTAGTAGTCTGAATGTTGAAAAAGGCAACTTGTGATTATTGGCATGAATAAAGTTGTCAAAATGTTCCCTGTCTTGATGTAGCGTCAGCAGCTTTTGGATCTTTGCTAATATTCTGCCTTCCTCAGCTGTTTGTTCCTGTATTTATTCAATAGTACTTCCTTTGAATGTAACTCTGCTTATCTAAAGTAGAAGATGGCAAAGTAGAACATTCTGGAAACTGCATATAAATGTATCATGCCTTTTATTTATAAACTCCAGGCTTCTTCAGATTTTTCTTTTATTCCTGTGTAAATGTGAACTTTTCAACTTGGATACTCTCATAAAACATTTTTTTACAAAAGTACAAAAATTGCCAGTAGAAATATATATCTTAAAGTTACTCATATTTTGACTTATAAAGTCCTCAGTTATTTTATAATGGTTACTAGTTATTTTATAATGGTTACTTTATATTGTTCCATTTATTAGATTTCTTTCTTCTCTTTTTTATTTTCTGCATTCAACTGATTATGTCCATGGAAACTAGTCCTAATTGTAGCTTTACAGGCAGGCCATGTTTTCCATCATTGGCACGTACTGATGTAAATCACTGGGGAGTAATGTGGGACAGAGCTGCTGTTTTCTGTTATGCTGCAAATCAGAACAAGATTAGTATTTCTGATTAATCATTTTTGCAAGTGGCCTACCAAGTCCCTGTCAGATTATCATGTCATAAATAAAAACGTCACCAAAGATACTAAGCTCAGCAGTGATCAAAAAAAAAGATAATCTTTCAAGGAAGACGTTTTGAAGTTTGCACTTACTATAGTGGTCTTCACGACCAAAGTTCATTTTACCCATAAAAGGCCTTGGTGTTTTTCCTGTAGGTGCTGAGACGTACATATCATCCTTTTTTTCACCCTTGGTGCAGGGCCATGATGTGGAGCCCATGACACCTCTGTCCAGGCTGCTGTGGAGATGCACCATACTGGTGGTGCAAGAATGCCTCCAAACCCTGCTTTGCTAAATGGCTCTATGACTTGGGAAACCTGGGACACTCCTCACCAAAGAGGGAGCCTGGGAAAGTCTTTTTTGCCATCAAGATACCACAGAGACTTCCAGAGTTGTGAGGAATGTGCCAGCAGAAACTCAGCAGAGGGTCAGCAGCAGCCAAGGGCTGGGGAACACTTCTCTTTGCACTGCACGGGGGGCAAAGTGGGCAGTCTGCCCACACGTGTCTGTGACCTCAGCTCAGGGGGAAGAAAGGGCTCTGAGTGAGCCTCCCCTCTCCTGGCCAGCTAGGCAGCTACCTACCACAGAGAGGGATGCTGCAGGCCAGGAAAGGTGAGCCAGAATGCCTGCTCAGGAGCTGGCACTCACTCCCCAGCTGCTGCTGTGCTCAGTGGGAGGATGAGGCAGATTTCCTCTGTCAGCACTGCCCGAACGGTAGGGCTAAGGTGTGGGAGAGTGCATGGCAGTCAGCCCCAGAGAAACCTCGAAAACACTGCAGGGGCCACCGATGCTGGGCAGACACCAAGGTCAGTCTCTAACAACTGCTGCTATTCCTTGGTAATTTAGCCCCTGATTTGACTGTTGCTTGGGTTAATCACTATTCGTTTCTTTAAAGCCAAAGGTCCTTGGCAGAACACAATGCAAGTCTCTTACAGTGAGGGGCCATCCCAGCCCTCACGGGTCACTGTAAGAATTAAATCACCAGAAGCATGAGGATTTCAGATAGCACACTGATGAGCATGCTCTGCTTAGGCAGATAAGGAGAGCCTTCTGTCAATAAGGTTTTGATCTCTGTCTTTTTCCAACACACTCCCTTTGGGAACAGGTTTTTGGAGGGGTAAACCGAAATTTAACGCTTGTGTTGTGAAACTCTCCATTGTACTTTTCTGTAGCCTTCATAATACGAAAAAAAGATATTTTAGTTATCACTGTTGCCTCTTATGTGTTAATTCAACATGCACTTATCTTTGAAGGTTTTTCTAACTTTATGAAAAATTCACTTTAAAACACCTGAGAGTTATAAATCCCCATTTTTTCCACTTTCAGCCTCTGAGATTTGGAGTCTGCTCTATGTGTTCCATAAAAACTCATACAGTGCAAGTACCAAGATGTGTACAAATGTGTATTAATATGTGTTTACATTTATGATTTTTTTTTATTGTGCTACATCAGACAGTGTTAAGCTGACAGTAAAGCTAGAAATACAACATCACAAATTTAGCTGATAGAATACATCAGACAGAGCTCAGGTGCATATGCTCTCCTAACAACATTGCTCATTCAATCATGTTTTAGGAGCCTCCCATCAGGAAGCGCTGATTTGTCTAACTATATTAAGCTTAGATAAGAAAGGTAAATAACATGTCACCCAATATAAGACAACCACTCCAAAATAAGTTTGACATTGGCCAATAATCACTCTAGCATTTTTGTGGCTTTAGCACCTTTGGAGGCTGTTGAATGGCACAATGGGGGAAAAAAAGAGAGCAAGAGAATGAGCGCCTGCTTGCTGCTTTAGCCTATTCGAGATGAATTATTAGGAAGGACAGCCAACACTCGGGCTAAATGCTAACAGATGTGGTACCGAGTGTGCCATTTAGACGCTGGTAGTTTGCTGTCGAGTGGTAGGAAGTGGCCACAGTGGGTGGCAATGGAAGTTGGTGTCCGGCCGGTAAGTGATGGGGGTGGGGGAAAGCACAACCTTGGAGATTTCCCAGAGAAATCTCACCCCTTAGTGGGGCTGGCATTGCAGCTAAGTACATGGTTTAATTTTTTTTACTTGATTGCTGCCAGGAAACATCTTGTTACTAGGAATGACTTTGACAACAACTCTGATCACGAGGCAGGAGAAAGGACTCACGTATTTTTGGGGGCACAAGCAGCTCTAAAACTGCTCTGTTGGATAGGAGCTAGTACAGACCAGCCACCAAAGCCATAAAGGCTGAAGAGAAAGGCCTCCCTCAGCTCATTGGACTCACTCACTCAGGTTGCGATGAAGAAATAACTTTGCCATTGACATATTTAGGAAGGGTTTTCACAAAGCCATTGATGGGTTTTGGTGTAAGATGAGACTGGTTTCCATTAAGAGCCAGTCTAGAGTGTGCTGGGCAGCCGTATGGTATGAAAAAAACAGACTGGTTGCTTCACCTTGCGGGTATTTGTTAGTTTTTTTCCAGCAGAACTGTTTTGCAGCTCCTTGGTATATAAATTACAGTGACATAGCTGTGTGTTGAAACCTGAAAAAGTCATAGTAAACTGTTTGAATGACTTGTGGTGTTCAAAGCTTCAGTGAGATGGTTTTCAACACAAAAACTAATATTGTGCAGTGATGTGGGAGGTCAGTCAAGGAGCACCAAAACCAATAACAAAGACCCACAAAGGGAGATGTGATTAACGTGTGAGCAGACTACAAGCCAAAGTTTGCTCAGAAAAAGCCGTTGCCGAAGATGTAATGAATGAAGGCATTCTCGTCACAAGCTGGTTTTATAAAAGAGCAGAAGATGGTCTGTTGGCCAAGATACTCTGCATCTCCTCCCACCTGCCTAATTTACAGAGGGTAAGGAAAGGCATCAACCAGTGGCTTAAATTTTTTCCAGAACCACACTCAGAGGACTTATCCTGGTGCGTGCAAAGAATGCAAGTAATTTCTGCCACTGATCACCACTGAATTATTTTTTTTTAAATGGATACAGTAAAAAGTGTCACCGAAGAAAAAAATTGTCATGACTTCTACCCAATCTCAGCCCTTTTTAGGTTGGACTATATCCTGCTCTGTACTCTTCCTGGGATGTATATTAAATAATTTAATATTAAATGTCTGTTCTTCACCTACTGTGTCTTCTCACCTTCATTTGTGGGGTTTGAAAAAACAGACTATTGCGCTTTTTTTCTCTTTTCCTACTTTGACTGCTCAAGTCCGTGTTCCCAGGGTCAAACAGTTAATCATTGGAAGTTGGATTTCTCATCCATTACTCTGGTTTCTTGCCTGCCAGATGAGACAGGACAGTGCTGTAGCCAAAAGGCTCCTAAAGCCAAGGCAACAACATTTTAAAATGATTTCTCACAGCTTGATAAATTTCATAGGTCTTAGGAAAAGAAGCCATGGAGTATCTTGTCTGGGGAAGGTGTGGACAGTTCAGCAGCAGCAGCCCGTAGGTGTTTGATGGACACCTGTCAGGAATGACATGGGCACAATTACCTCTGCATTTGGGGGTGGCCTGGAGATGTCCTGCAGTTCCCACGGGCATCTCTGTCAGCCCAATGAAGTATCAGGGCCTGCCTTATCTCTAAGTGTAGAGGCTACATGCCACTATGGCCATATATCATCAGACTGATCCTTCACTTATGTGGAGGTGAGCTTGCAAACTTCTTATTTTATAGAAATCTTAACAATAGAGAACAGGGGGATTTTGACTCCTCCTTATGGTGTGACAGATTATGCTGAAGAGACCACAAGAATTGGATGGCTAGTCTCTATTCCAAGTCTGAGTTTAAACTGCTATGAAAACATCTGTTTTAGCTTGACCCTTGCAGGTGGGTATGTCATTCCTAGTACTTTTGTGAAACTGCTGTCACTGAGTTTGGAATACTCTTAATGTTAGAAACATAATTTTAATGTTGGAAACACAAATAAACAACTCATATATTTAATTGCAGTATAAGCCATTCTGGTGCCTCCATCCAGGTCAGTCTGGCAAATACATAATTTTCAGAGCCATTACCAGACTGAATTTAATCACAGGACAAAATACAACTGCAATCTCCATCTTTACAGGGACAAAGGTATCAGATTCAACACCCTGTCATTATGTAGCAATAAAGACATCAGGGTCCAAAAGATATTTTCCAAATGCTATTCCAGAGTTCCTTGCTCTTGATATTGTTGTGTGAAGCAAGTCAGACGGATTTTGAGTGGTTTTGCCCTTTCTTAAGGTCATAGTTTCCCATGGCCTGGCCAGATCTGAATGTGAATCTCAGTGACTACAGAAAACAAAAAATGATGCTTTTCTGTGCTCACCACTCAGGCATGGGTTTATCCAGGCATGTGCAGGAGAGCTGGCAGGGATGGGGAAAACCCCAAAACCTTCCGCCTCAGCAGTGCTGTCTGGGTAGAAACCAGACATTGTTTGATATGACTAAGCTCAGCTACTTGCACAGGATTTTCCAACAGGCCTGTGTGTGTTAAATGCCAGTCTTTGTGGATTTTGGATTTCTTATTTAGACCTTTAGCATTCTTTGCCTAAATTTCCTTAAGCACTCTCTACAACATGTTTGTTGTTACAACACATGCACTACCTGTAGTTGTAAAATGCTGGTAAAACACTGCAACAGGGGCTGGAGAAGGCCAAAGAGAATGTTATACAAAATTACAAATGAATGGGACTGGGATGAGCTTCACATTTAACTGTTTTATCTCACTTCCCTCCCTCACTCTGTGAAGTTAATAGTGAGAAGCTTGAGTTGCAAAGCTGGCTCCAAACAACATGTCCAAAATTCAGCTAGCTGGAAGCTGTGCTATTGCCTCAGTTTTGAACAGCTGATATAAACCAGTAGACATCCACTGATTTCAAAACTTCTGCTATTGAATTACATCAACTGAACTCTGACCCATTTTGCATCTCACCATTCCTTGCCTCAGTAGGTGGTGAGTGAAGAAGACACACAGTTCTCCACCGTAGCCACCCCCAAAAATGGTCACAGTCCCTAAGGTAATCATTTGAATTTAGGAAATATTTTTAGAATAGGAATTCATTTGGGAGATTAAAATAATTCAATAAAAAGGATGGGTGCACAGATAAAACTTCTTTCTGTTTAGGAACAAGGTCTCAGTCTAACAGCCAGGACTATGACACTTATTCCATAAAAACTGCTTAAACAGTTTTGATTTCTGCTCAATATTGTTACATTAAGGTTTATAAAGAGATAAAGAGATCTTTTAATTATTATTTTTAAATGATACAGAAAAAGAATTACATTTTCTGACAAAGGCAGAAGACTGGATAAATATGTTTCATTCTTTCCAATGATTTGAAGAGTATTGATCGCCGCAATCATGTACTCAGCAAGGATTCCCTGTTACTTGAAAATATCTGGTGCATATTCAGTTTTCTGCCTTTTGAACAGTTGCTTAATTAGACATTTTTTTCTTTTTTTTCCTGATCAGAACTACTGCCTTGCAACTTGCAGTGTTACCTCTAAGTAAAACAACTGGATTTTGGACACAGCTTGAACAGTTCCCTGCGAAATCTCTTATAAAATGGACGCATGTATTCCATATAATTACCTTATATATTTTCAGTTACAAGTTATTATTTTAACTGAAAGAAATCGTATAGGAAATCGATCACAGAACACAGTACTGAATGCATTATTATTTCCTAAACTTGTCTGGGAAAGGGATTTATACTGCTAGATTATATGATACTGCAGGCTATTTTTCCACCCCAAATCAGAAAGGAAAGGCAAATATCTTTGTATACGAAGAACCCAGCATATTTTCTGAGTAGAGTCAAATCATTACTTTTAGCATAAATTCACATTTCAAAGTGAAAAGTGGTTAGGGTACAAAAAATAAACTTTTAACTAGGAAAATATCAAAACAAAACTGTTGCAAGAATTGGAATAATTAAAAAATATAGTTTCAAGATTCATAAACATCTATGTTTTCCTATTGACAGTTTTGATTTTAATTGCCAGTCTTTTACAAATCGGTTGAAAATGTACTTGATGCCTAGTCTTACACCTGTGATCTTTCCCCCTCTTCTGAGAATTATTTGGTCTTATGTTCCAGTTAAAAAATTAATACAACTCTCTTAATTAATTATTAAATTATTTATGAATTTATTTATTTTACTTATTTAATTAATTAATACAGTTCTTTAGCATAATAAGCCCACTTTACACAGTGATATGTTGCATGCCCCAGCCATGCAACTCTCACACAAAGCATGGCTGCAGAGGAAGTTGTTCCTTGCATGCATATTAAAAGCATTTGCCATGAAGACAAAGTATTTGTAGTGAATTCATGGAGCAGCAGGTTTCTGTCTTATTTCTTTCACTTGTATTCAGGATAAAAACTCATCACTTCTGTTGGACTTCCTGTATTTATTTAATTATTTTAACATACCATATGCATAAATATATCCGTATATATTCATCTACTGTTTTCCCCAATATAAGTCCAGTGCTAAAAGGTATCATACTTTTTCTTTAAGTTCATAAGAATTGCCATGGTTTGAGAGCACCAAAATCCAATTCTCGAGTCCTAGCCCCCCTCCCACATCTCAACCCAGTGTGAGATGGGTTTTCCAGACACCACATGAGACTCAAAAGGGGGGGAAAGGGATATATTACAAGACTGTACATATAAATAAATACTATAATACATTACACAAACAATCTCAACTATCTCTACTATGATAAAGCAGTATCTACAATGGATCAAAACTCTTCGCCATTCCAACTAAAAGTCTAGGAGGGAAGAAGGGAAAGATCCTTTCCTCTCTCTGAGCAGCAAGTCTCTCTAGGGCAGCAGTGTCTCTTTCTCTCTCTTCCCTGCAGCAGTTGTGGCTGGATCTCTGCCAATACACACGAGGGGAGTCCAAGCCCCTCGGCCCTTCGTCTCCAAACAAGGGTCTTCTCTTCCGTGGGCTGCGTAGCAGGGACAAGACTTGCCTCACCACGTCATATCATGGGGTGTAAGACCCCCATGAAGGTCCCTTCCTCAGGGGATTCACCCCTGAGTCAGAACGTCTTGGGTAGCTTTCAGTTGAAGGTCTTTTCCTCAAGAGTTCTATCAGAGCTTCCGTGCTCTGATCTCAGGCTGCTAGCTTCTCAGCAGCAGAGAGGGGGGGTGCCCAAGGTCACCCCCTCCACATTCCTTCGGCCATCCCGGTCCAGCTCCGGGATGCCTAAGAGCTTCTTAGCTCCTCTTTCAGCAGTGCTGTAGCACTCTGAGTCTCTTCTCCAGCAAGAGTCCATCTCCCTCCTCCTAGGAGGGGTCTCAAAGGAGTTTGGGGCAGTTCTGGTTGAAGTCCTTACCCCAAAACTCTCTCTCTCTTCAGACAACTCTGTGTCTCTCTGCGTAGCTGCGTGCTTGTTTGCTGCTTCTTCTGTTCTTATCTGTTGGTTCTCTGCTACCTTCCCTTGGTCAGTGCTGTTCTTGCTGCCGCTTCTACTGCTCACAGTGGAGAAACATCCCCCAGCTCTCGGTTACAGGCACTTAGCCCAGTCTATCACTGTTCCAAGTCCCTGTAGCCCCCCAACTGGGGGCTGGGGGGCTGTGGCCCCCCAGGGGGGCTCCTCCCCCTTCCTCGTGGCTCACAACATGGTCACTTCAACTACAACAACTACAACTACAACCCTTCTCTTCTGGTCTTAGTGATATGTTTATGTTTTGCAGGAGCGCTCATTGGCTCGACCCCAAAGGGTCACCACCCCCTTGGGGGTTACCACTTTTGTACCTCTAGGGGGGAAAATTGTTTCCCCCCACCGCAAATTTTACATGATGGTTACATTATATATGAGTATATATAAAAAGAGAGAATAATAAAACATCGTCCCAGAATTTAGTAAAAAGGCCTAACTACATAACATATTTTCTAAAAATTGTATGCAACCCACACACTTAGCTGGAGATGTCTAATTTAAGAAGTCATCTGTTTTTCCTGTAATTTAGGAATTCAACATGGAGTGAGTTTCTCCCTTAGATGAATATTCTGAGGTAAACATGATATGAAAAGCAGAAAGAGGTAGAATAAATTTTAACAGAGCTGCAGTCCTGGGTTTTTGTAGAGGAAACTCTATGGTCCTGCAAAAGAAGATGGCAGCCCTTTGTGGGGATAGCTACACTTATTTTGACAGATCTACCCCAGGGATCTACGTGACCCACGGGTTTTGCTTTCCATGCAGATAGCAGGAACCCCGGAGTTACTTTTGCCAGCAATTCAGATCATACTAGAACAAGATTTCAGCCGGATGAGGGAAAAAGGAAAGTTACTGCTGAGTTGGAAACCCTCTCCAAGAAGTTACCAACAGGGTGAAAGGATCCATTGCTTTCAGACAGTGTAGCATTCTCCCAGGAAACAGCAAGGGTCTGAGGCTAAAAATACATTTTTTTCTCTCAAAAAGTCAGTATTCACTGGTCTAATCGCAATAAAATCAAGTCCAATGGAGGTTTCACTTTAGAATTCAAATTTAACTTTGTTTCCTGCAGAAGATGTATAGCCAAGATCAGTCAGTCCTTCCAGAAGCCTCATCGTGTGTCTCTGCTACATCCATGCAATGGAACCACTGCAGGGACTGAATGACCATGGATTGTTTTTAGGATTATCTATATTATCAGAATCAAATTACTTTTAGTTGATTTATTGCCTACTTGAATCAGTGGTTTCACTTACCTCCCTGTACTGAAATATCCAGGTACTTAGTGTAAATCACACTAGTCCATCTGTTGACAGGGAAGTAGAGGATAGACAAAGCAGCCAGTAAGAAACCTCAAGGAGAGATAGGGGCTCAATTCCTAGCTCAGATACAGTCAAAGATGAAAAAAACCTGGCTGTTTCCAAATGGGCTCCAAAGCATGGCTTCTTTCCTAGGGTCAGATATCTAAAGCACAGAAGTTCTTGTTAAAATTGAGGGGGAGAAATATTGTCTGTATTTGCAGTAGTCAAGCAATTTGGAATCCTTGCCCAAGAAATGAAGATCAAAATTCCACCTTTTGACTGACTGGAGAAAGGAAAGTAGGTATTCAGCCTCCCATGTCTTCCAACTTGCTAGTTTAGTCACCAGGCAATAAAGTATTATGAGGCGGGGTTTTTCCTGCATCTCTTGGATTGACACTGTTTTCATTTGTAAAAGTAATTGGATATTCTCTAGACGAGAGAGCGAAGCCCCACTCAAGCCTTCCATGTAAGTGGCCTCACATAGTCTGTAATGCAAGTGAAAAGCTTACAAAAAAAAAAGGCTTGCTTATGGTATGGTATGTTATACTATGTCATGTTATAGTGACATATTTTACTATGCATTAAGAGGCTGTTATGGTTTTACCCCAGCCAGCCACCAAGTACCATGCAGCCACTCGTTCCCTCCCCTACCAGCGGGACTGGGGAGACAATCAGAAAGGTAAAAGCTAGAAAACTCATGGGTTGAGATAAAGACAGTTTAATAGGGAAAGAAAAAGCCCTGCATGCAAGCAAAGTGAAGCAAGGAAGACTTTCACAAGTTCCCATCAGCAGGCAGGTGTTCAGCCACCTTCAGGAAAGCAGGGCTTCATCACGTGTAACCGTTACTTGGGAAGACCAGGGCCATCACTCCAAACGTCCACCATTTCTTCCTTCTTCCCCCACTTTATGTGCTGAACATTACACCATATGGTATGGAATATTCCTTTGGTAGGTTGGGGTCAGCTGTCCCTGCTGTGTCTCCTCTCAGTTCCCTGTGGACCCTCAAGTCTCCTCACCAGTGTGGCAGTACGAAAAGCTATAAGGCCTTGGCTCTGTGTAAGAACTGCTCAGCAATAACAAAAGCATCTCTATAGCACCATCACTGTGTTCAGCACAAATCTAAAATGTAGTCCCAATCAGGACAGAAGTACAAGGTAATTCACCTGCAAATATGCTCCTAGCAAGTTAAAATCACAAAGTAGGTGGCAGAAAGCCACCATAATGCCATGTTGGGGACATTATTGTTTTGCACACTGTGAGCTGGGCAAGCTGGTGTCCCTTAAAAGTGAGTGACTTTTTTGACCAAGGAAAGAGTGCTGTAATTTCGCCCTGAGAAGACCAAAGTGTTAAATCTCTCTGTTGCAAATGAAGAAACCAGGTCAGTTCTGAGGAGATGGCTATAGTTCAAACCACTGTGAACAAGTTAATATCTCAGCCTCAAACAAGCAAACAACAAGTTAGAGAGTTCTTAAATGAGGTATTTCAGTTTGAGTAGCCTTAATGAACTTCATCCTAAAAGACTTAAATAATTGGCTGCAGCAATCTCAGAAGCATTAACAGTTATATTTAAGAAAAAGTGGAGGACACACAAGGTAAAAAATTATATACTTAATTTTTTTTAAAAAAGAGTGGAAAGGATAGATTATTCAGTTTAATTTAAATATCTAGAAAATACTGGAAATAATAAGCGGATGTTTTGCCGTATGAGTTGAGCAACAAACAGTACAGATTCATCAGGGAAGAATAATCTAATTTCACTCCACACAACAGTAACAAACTTTTTGCACTATGTAGTAACAATAGATACAGAAACATATATCTTGACTGAAGACTTTTGACACTGTGCTGTGCACCAAGAAAGCAGGTTAGGAAAGCATAGCTTAGAGAGTCTGTGGAAGATGGTGAGATAAATTTTTCAAAAGGCTCATCACTTCTCCCACTTCCATGAGAAGAATGAATAAAGAAAGGCTGCACTGCATTGTGTCCTGATCAGGTGCCATTCAGTGCCGTTGTAAGTAGGCTGGATGGTTGATAAAACTGAGTTACTACATTTGTAGAGGACATGATAAGTAGAGAGAGCATACAGATGCTGGAGGCAGGACTAAAATTAAAAGAAAAAATAAAAATGGAGTAACTGGAAAAATGCTCTAAAATAGGGTAATTCTACATGAGGGAAATAAGCAGAAGTACCAGTTTCCAAACTTTGATGGAAAAACACTTTCACAGTGTGGAACAATTGACTAGACAGCAGATCTAGAGGGGAAAAAAAAAGGAGGAAGAATTAGGCTGAATTGGAGGATGAACACGTTTGCTGAAAATATGTGAATGTCACCCTTGCTGGTATAAAATTTGAGTAGAGCCTAAAAGTGATGTGATATGATCCTTCAATTCCATTCAGGTTTGAAAGGTCTCTGCTGGAATCCAGTCTACAGTTGTACTCTAAGGACATGTGGACCTACAGGAGAGGGTCCAGAAAGGAACTGGTCTTCTTTTACTTTCTGAATGGAACAAGGTGCTTCCAAGATAAATATTCATGCCAAAGGTGTTACATGCTGGGAGATTCCAGAACCTCTTTAACTTGAGGCCTTCAGACAAATATCTGCTAGAAATTACATAGATTGTATAGTTTGTTTCTGAAATGGAGTAGGAGAGTAGAATGCATGATCTTCTGAGAGCCCTTGAAGAAGACCTTGAGATTTTACATTGATCTTACAATTAACCGTACTCCATGTAATACGTTGCAAGGTGTAACAGAGAGGCTGGTGGGGCTGTGTCCTGGCTTGACCACATAGTTGAATGTTATGTTTAATTATTAATACAAAACAAGAAAAGAATAGGAACTCTGACTTCTGCTGGTAATGTGACTGATTTTACTGAAAATGCTAAGAGAATTACAAGTACCTACATGTCTTTGCTTCCGCAGTGGAGAAGACACAGGTACACAGACAACTAAACAAGTAGCTCATCAGGCTCCATAGTCCCAACAAGGCTAGTTCTGCTACGTATGGTTCAAACTTAGAGGAACAACAGCAAATTAAAATATTAACTGATTTTAATAGCACTGCTCAGTGACTTGAATAATGTTTCCTCACTAGTAGAGGTGGATGCCCATTTCAGCCATGTGCGATCTGCAAAGCGTGCAATCCAAAAATCCAAGGATTTATGGAAGTTCCTCACCACCAGAAGCAATCAGTAAAGGTACTTGCACATGGAAAGCTGTTTTTGAAGATTACACAAATTCATCAAACAGAACTTGGAGTTTAAAAGCATGTGTTCACTGTTCAGGACAGGTGAAGAGACATAGGCTCTATATGACAGGAGGGAGACACTGAGGGGAATGCAAACAGGAGAATGGGTTCTTTACAGTTATTAATTCAACAACAGTCCTAGGCAGGACCATTAGAAGAAATAAGTTGTCCTTCTATTTTATGTGTGGTGGGTTTTTTTAATCTCTTAGCCCTGTATAAAATACAACAACAAGCTTGACTGGAAAAATAGTCTTTATTTGAAGGTATTAAGAGATGAAAAATCCACCACTTCCTTTGTATTTTTCTCTAATGGTTTAATATTCTCTTCACTTGGGAAGGGGAAAAAACCCAACTCATTTCAAACCAAACCAAACCAACAAAATAACACCTTCCTTTCCCCATCTGCATTATTTCCAGTGTGAATTTTTGTAGATTTAATTTTCAGCTCTTCCTTATTTTCTCAGTAGATTAAAAACACCTTGAGTGACCGATTTTCCTTCTTTCTCTTTTTTTCCAAAGTATGGATAAATCCTTCTTTTTCTCTCCTTGATAAGTAAAGTCCCAGTCTTTCTGGTGGTTCTTTTTTTTTGTATTCTCTCCAAGTTCCTGACACGCTGTAAAAATCACAGTTACCAGAAGTGGAAATGATGCTGTAGTATCTTTCTGCCAGTGCTGAATACAAAAGTTAATTTACCTCTCAACTCCTACTCACTGATCTGTTTATTCAGCTATGAACTTCAGAGAGATGAAGTGACCTCTTGCATCATGGGTCTGGTTCCCTGCTATTTGAATTGCCTAACCATTTATAAGAACTAGAACTGCTGCACTGGGTCCAGCCAAAAGTCCATGAAGGCCACTACAACTTCTCTGCCAGTAGCTAGTCAGAGAGATTTAAGGAAAGCCAGAACAAGTTCTGATTTTTTTCCCAGTATATTTCACAGTTTTCATCAGTTTGCAGTTTAATGACCTCTTAAATAAAAAGCTGCAACTTTGTGCTTAATAATTCTTGACAGACTTTTCCCCATTAATTTATCTAATCTGATACTTGCTAGTCCTTGTACTGTGAAAAATAGTGAATAATAATTCACTGTTTATCTTCTCTATACTCTTCATGACATTTTATGTCTCTAACATATATCCCTTTATATTTCGCTTTTCCAAGATGGATACTCTAAGTCTGGCTCACTCTATAGAAGTCAATACGTAATTTTGCACATTGCTGTAATTTCTGACACATTTTTCTCTTTCTATTCTTTGATTTTTGAAATGGCAGCAAAAAACAGAACACAGGATTCAAGATGCATGTTCTATTTCTAATTTGTTTGTCCTGGTAAAAGAGCTCTGCAAAAGGACTCAGCACCAATACTCAGTTACCTAAATTAGGTATTTAAATAGACTGGCCAGATTTCCAGGACTATTGAGTACCCACTGCCTTCCACTGAGGTAGTGGAAACTGTGGTTTTTGCTCTTCTGAATATCTGAACCCTGCTGTGGACATTGAG
The DNA here is from genome assembly GCF_003984885.1 of Neopelma chrysocephalum. NCBI lineage: Eukaryota > Metazoa > Chordata > Aves > Passeriformes > Pipridae > Neopelma > Neopelma chrysocephalum. The sequence goes on from NW_020897691.1 coordinate 27,587,811, forward strand.
CATTTTGGAACTAACCTTTATAATACAAATATGTCTTGGAAACCGCCTGTTTGCCTGAACAGCAATAGAATGAAAAAATTTCTCTAACTCTCTCACATTTTTTAATGCTGAGGTTAAATATGCAATCATGGATAGGCAGGAATAGGGTGCGCAAACTCTCTGCAATTGTATCATTGCATCATTTTTATGAGCAGTGGGGTTTATTTTTTTGCACAGATCACTATGCATTATAAAAACATTTGATTTTTTGAAACACATTTCCTGGCATCTCAGACTTCAGCAATATTTTTTTTCTTCTTGCATTTTAGTGGTTTTTTAGAATTTGGGGTTTCCCCCCCACCCTCTACAATTTCTTAGGGAATTTATGACTAATTATATTTAACTTGGTCTACATTTATATTGCTGTACAGAAAAAAAGAGGTTTATATTTTACAACAGCAATGGGAATACTGAACCACTCTGCTAATGCTTATATATTCCCTTGTAACATATAGGGGCATAGTTCTATTTTTTAAACAGAAGGCTTTTTATTGTTACAACCCTTATTCTTTGCCATGGATTGTAACTTCACTGAAAGGTCCAAGTGAAAAAAATAAAAAGAAACAAATAATGAAGTAAAATTCATTAATTTGAGTACATCTGTCTCTTGTACTGGAAAAGTCCCATGGAAAAGTAGTAGTATTATTTTCCTCTATCAACCTGTCTCCTTTCATATTCATTGCATATTTTTTCCCCACATAATTAAAAAAGTAGAGTTAGTGTCCTGGCAATTTGTATGCTTAATTTACCAGTATCTGGTGTACCTCTTTCTCTCTCTTGCTGGTTTTCCCAGCAAACATATAGAATAGATTATATAACTCAGAAAACACAGGAAAGTCCGTAGGACTGTTTCTTTCTAGAAAAACACGGCAATATTGCATTAAGAAATGCAATTCTCTTTAGTCCTTCAAACATGAAATAAATATTTGGTGTTTGAACTAAATGGCAATGTTGACTTTTTGGCCTGCAAATGGTAACTAGGGACTTGCATTGAGAGATTTCAGATCCTGAAGCAGTAGAGGAAGGTAGAGTTTGCTGAGAGTGCTCAGACTAATAAATACCAAGTATCTTTAGTGAGCTCTATCAGAGCATTCTTGTAAAAAGAAAATTCTTCACCCCTAGGATGACAAATGAAAGATTGTCACCATTTCCAGGACTGCCTAGAGCAGGTTCTGCCTGCTTTGGTTTCTGGAGTCAAAATCATTGTTGCTGAAATTAGCAGTGCTCTTTTGGCCAAAGGGATTTCACCAAAGAGAATCTGCCTCAGTATGTTGCTACTTAAATTACGCCTACACCAGGACTTGTTATCAGAAGCAGAGGATTACATAGTGCTAGATAAAGATGTTTCTCATTTAATTGCTGTGTTCACATCTAATTGCATTTTAATGCCCACAGCACTGTAAAAATAGAGCCTGTATTATGTGATGGACATCTTAAAATCACACTTTGTGCCCACTACAATATGAATGAAGGTTCTACTTTATTAAACAATCATCTAATTTTGGAAGTTGTGCTTTTAATTTCCCTTCAAAAGCAATAATGTTTACATGAAAGAGAATTTTTCTATTAGAACTCTAGACACAGTGTCATAGGTGCTGCCTAGAAAAATGAATGCTGACATGGGAATCTAGAGGCAGGGGTTATGGCCTGTCATGGTTTGAAAAAGCCCAAATCTAATTCTGATTCCTAGCCCCCCACCCACATCTCAACCCCATGTGAGATGGGTTTTCCAGACAAAAACACGAGACTCAATATGGGGGAAGGAATATATTACAAAGACTATACACATAAATAAATACTATAATACATTGCATACAATCTTAACTCTATATCTATCTCTACTATGACAATAATATTTACAATGGGCCCAATCTCTTCTCCCTCCAAATAAAAGTCCAGGAGAGAAGAAGAAGAAAAGACCCCTTCCAGTCTGTCAGCAGCAGGCTCTCTCTAGGCAGCAGGCTCTCTTCTTCTCTTCCAGGCAGCAGAAGCAGTTGCTGGCTCTCTGCCAGCACACACGAGGGGGTCTCCAAGCCCCTCGGCCCTCCGTCTTCAAACGGGGGTCTTTCCGTGGACTACGTAACCCCAGACAAGGTCGTTCCACCACGGTCATATCACGAAGCACGGGGGTCTTCGTGACAGTCTGGTATCTTCAGGGGAAATCAAGCCCCTGTGCAGAGCTCCCATGCTCTGCCTCAAAGATGGCTGCCAGCTTCTCTGAAGCTGCAGCAAGGGGGGGGGGAAAAGCCCAAGGTCACCCCCTCCACACACATTCCTTTGGCCATCCTGGCTGAGCTCTCAGGAGGCCGGAGCTTCTTAGCTCCTCTCTGTAGTGCATACTGCACTTTAGGACTCCACTCAGTCCACCGCCCCCTCCTCTTTCTCAGAGGGGTCTCTGGCGAGTTTGGGGGTTTTGGTTTGTCCAGTTCTTACCCCGCGAAACTCTGTTCCTGCTGCTGGCTCGGTTCTACTCCTGCTGCTGCTTCTTCCTTCTCCTCAGACATCTCTGTGTCTTCCATGCAGCATACCGGCATCTGCTGCTTCTCTAGTTCTTATCAGTTGGCTCTTTGCCACTGCTCTTCGGACACTGCTGTTCTGCTGCTGCTCCGTCGCTGCTCCCAGCGTCTCCTACTTCTATTTACAGGGAAGAAACTCCCCCAGCCCTAGCCGCAGGCACTCAGCCCAGCTTCAACACCATTCCGAGTCCCTGCAGCCCCCCAACCGGGGGCTGGGGGGGCAGAGGCCCCCAAGGGGCCGGAGCCCCTTCTCCTCGTGGCCTCTACAACATGGCCACCTCTTCTTCTCACAACAAGTACCACTGCTTCTCTTCCGGTCTCCAGAGATATGTTTATATTTTGCAGGAGCATTGATTGGGTCAAGCCCCAAGGGTCACCACCCCCTGGGGGTTACCACTTTCCTAGTTTCAGGGGGAAAACCTGGCTCAAACCACTACATGGCCCCATCATGCTTTTGTGTTGCTCAAAAAAACCTGCAAAAATGATTACACTGCCTCATTTTTATTGCTGATCTCTAGAGATGCAAATCAGGGCTCAACATCCACCTTCTCACACTCTTCACACTGGCTCTCTCCTTGAGCAGCAGCAACACCGGAGGAGATGTTTGTGGCCTCAGACCTAACGGCATTTGCCTGGCATCAGAGCCTCAAAGCATGCTGATGCCATGCATCCTTTTCATTCTATGCCTGCTGTGACTTTGCTTTGCATCCTTGGTCAACTACTTTAAAATCTAACATTACAAAGTACTGTAGAAGATGTAGGTCTATTGCAGCTGTATGTTCAGCAGCATCTTTGGTATAGAAGATATCTGAACACTAGTTTTCAAAGCAAGTGCCAAAGATATTTTTGGGAAAAGCTTGCATGCAAGAGCTGGCAGCTGCTCCCACTGAAACCACTGACATACCTCCTGGGAGCCCAGCTGACCTGTAGTGGCCAGAAGCCTGCTGGGAGCCAGATGAGGGCAGGGGAGGGATCTCCAGGCATTGGATCAGCCCTAGGTGAAGACATTACTGGCTTTAATTTTGCCAAGTCTGGAGAAAAGTGAAAGCTGGTACTGAGAACTTGTTAGGAAAAGCAAAGAAGCTTCACACATCCTCAAATAGACTGAACTAGGGCAGTAACATAACAGTGCGATTGCAGTCCTTGGGTCTGTACTCTTTGTTATGCTGGGGGAGAAGGGAGGGTGAAAATTGTCTACCTGTGAATTTGCCTTACAAAATCTCAGTACTCTTCCCACTGTAGATATGGTTCAGTGGGATGGTGTGAGATGGGACAGGATGAGATGGAGATGAAACATAAAAAAACAGTATCCTACTTACATGAAATTCAATATTCTGTGTTGATTAAAAAGAAAATATTTATTCACAGTTTCACTTTACCTGAGTCACAAGAGGCCAGTTTTTTGTTATGTCTTGCTTACTGTCCCTTTCCCAAAGTAATATTGAAATCCTCCTGCAATCTTCATGAAATCTTCTCAATGAAGCTGAACTGATGAAATCTGCAGATGTAGATTAAAAAGTAGAGCCAAACCATTCAGCAGAACTGGAAGATAACATTTTTCTTGCTGTGTTAGCACACTTGCCTCCTGATGTGAACCTTTTACTGCTATAGTAAAATCATAATACATTTTTCCTGCTATGATTTACTTGTGCTATTGACTTTTTTGGGGAAAAAAGTAATAAAAAACCAAACCACAAACAAACAAAAACCCCAAACACCAAAGCCCCCAAATAAACCAAACCAAACAAACAAGAACCACCCCAAACAAAACACTAAAAACCCCCATCTAATTGATTGTTTTATTCAGCTATAGTTGTGACCAGAAAAGGGTATTGGCAATTGCAGCATATTTTATTAAACTTTTAATTGATCTTATGTTGTGTACGAAAAAGCAGTAGGCTTTTTTGTTTGTGTTTGTTTGTATTTATTTGACAGTTTTTCTTTTCATGGGGTAGGCACTGTCTCTTTGGTTCGTTTTTTTGTGATGCCTATTTTCAGTTGCTTCAGATACTGAGACACGTAGAACAAAGAAAGAGGTGTAGGGTGGAGGTGTGGGTGTTACTGCTAGTGTCTAACACAGGTTCTACTATGTGGGGAGCTTTTTGAGACCTAAACGATCCATGAAGACAGCAGAAGTGTGGTGGGAGAGAACGAATGAGCCATGATGGTTAACATTTTCCAGACTGGTGAGTGGTACCCATGGAACTCTTTTGTGGGGGGGGTTGCAGTTCACTCTTCTGTTTGCTGAGGTAAAAATCTTTTTGTTTCTTAATCAAAATAAATTACATGAAAAGAGGAGAAACTAATGAAGCTGGCAAGTTAGCTGGCTTTGAAAGGAGATATTTGCTCTTAGAAGAGTGCCTCCTCACTCCTTTGAAATCATATTTCTGATTTTCATTTTAAGGACTTAGGAACAAATATCCTACCTTACTGAAGTCAAAGGAAATTTTGCCCCAGCCCTCACCAATGCTGCAAATCCATCCCAATCCTTCTCTAGACCAGGGAAACAAGTTCTGGACTCACACTGAAGCAGTTGCACTACTGTGACACTACATCATTACTACAGTGCTCTGGCCCTCTCCGAGGGGTGTTGTATGAGCAAGCACCACATTGCAGTTGTTCAGGCAGTCACTGCACCACAGAAGCTGTGTCAGTGTAGAGGCACACACACACAGTGTCAGTGTAGAGGCACAGAAGTACATCATATACAAAAGCTTCTCAATTCTTTGGAGGCCTCCAGGGTGAATATGCCACCAAATATGGGCCAAATCCACAGCTCATCACTCAGCAGTTGATCCCTGCACCAAATATTTCTCACAGCAAATACCTCAGTAGGTTCTGACTGTGATCAGAACCAACCCTTGTTCCTGTGAGCAGAAATAGTCTGTTGTTTCATGCAACATAATTGTCAGTTTTTATATTGCTTCACAGAGTCTAACTTTGCACCGTACAAATAAATGGGCAATGGCACCTTATCTGAATTTAGTGCAGTGCACTTTACATTCAGTGTTTCAAAACAGCCTGGCTGGGCTATGACCTTTTGCTTTTGTCAGACCTCCTGACTCAACGATAAATTGAAACAAGCTCACAGATTACTTAGTAATGAATAATATTCCAGATGTTGTTAACCCCGTCTTCTGTTGGATATCAACAGAGTCAGTTGATGGGTGCAGCTATATCTTTACTCTAAAAGAAAAAGAAAAAGCTGGCTCTTGCTCAAACAGGAAAAAAATTCAGTGACATGAGTGACTTTAGTAAAAGAGGCTCACGAAATGTACCTTCTTCAAATTAATCTTACTGGAGTCTTAAAAATCAGAGGGGTGCCATAGGGTGTTAAGTTAGGAAGCCAGAAGCATTTGCTATGACCTTCAACTCCTCTCACCACAAGTCACGCCAAAAAACATCTCCAAGCAAGCAGATTTGTATTCTTAAGAGGTTTATAACATGGTGAAATGGCTATGTGTAAATTTTTTCTAGGGGGAAAAAAAAAGTAAGAAAGAAAAGATTGCAGCTGCAATCAACCCAGAAACACTGAAGCAACAAAATGAAGAGCTGTAGGAGAGAGAAGTTCTGTTAAAGCCTGAATGTGCTGCTGGATAACATCTGGTGAAGATGCCCACACTTCTCTACAGAGAAAGAAAGGTTGCTGGTTAGAACTGGCAACCCACACCAGCCAAGTGGCTGGTCATATTTTAAATGGCTATTATTTATTCATTAAATAAACCAATTAAATGTCTCACCTCACTGAATAGCCATAAGAAATATTTAACTTATCATAATGCTATGATAGTTCAAAAACACAAACCCTGGTCCAGATTATCAATCAGCCAACACAGACATCCAATTCAAGTAGGAGAAAGGGACAAAGAAATACTTCCACCTACCTGTTGTTTTCTTCACAGATGCCTGTGAAATTTGGTGGCCTTTATCAGCATTCCAAGAAAATTCAAAAATCAGATAATCACATAAAAAATATCCCATCAGCAGTTCCTTTGTTTTTCTCTTCTTAAAAGTCTGCGGAAGAGGTCGGCAGGGACTGAGGGGGGGCAGGGGGGGGAAAGAATCTTCATAACAATTCTTAAATCGGAAAAGAAAACTATTATATTGAAGGAAAAAAAACTCCACCCAGTTATAGTGGACATAAGGTGTAAGAAAAATGTCAGACTTATTGGACCACCCAGCAAGTACCAAGCTCAATAGTTTCCTTCAAGTGCTTCCTGGCTTCTTTCCTGGACAGACATGCCACAGGCATCGGGCTGAGACTCTAACAAACCCTCTCCACCCTTCCTTCACGGTCAGTGGCCGATAACCAGCCAGACCTGATCTGACTCACATTGCAGCAGAGGAAACCAAAAAGGGAAACATTAAAGAGCCACTTCACCTAGGAGAGCACAGCTATTTTAGTATACAGAGCTTTTTGTTACCCATGTAGTGTAGCCACAGGGAAGCATCTCTCATCCTACAGAGCAGTTTCCAGCAGAAAGAAAGTCTTTAGCACCAGAAGACAAATGTATTATTCCATCACGCCCAGAAGTAGAATTTCAGATGTAACAGTTCCTCTCTGCTTTCTTATGTGCTTCCAACAGCTGCCAGGTATCTCATGTCTAGTTTTGAGGCAGCTATGCTGGCCCTTAACACCTGAGCAAATGTCATCCGAAGGCTGAATTTTTCCAGAGCACTGAGACCTGTCTTGCTTCTGCTTTCTACTGAGGTCACGAGCATCATCGCCTTCCATCTGACGAAAGTTGTACGAAATGATAGAAGTACCCAAACCCCCTGCTTAGAATCACTGCATTGCCTACATTTAGAGATCATTACAAACATCTTCATATCTGTTGTAGAGATAGGTATGTTTTTCTTCTCTTCCTCACATTCCCTTTACTTTTCTATCAGCTATTGACTGCATTAGCTGTAAAAAGAGGAAAAATATTTTTGAAACATTCATTCCTCTCCCTCTATTTCATTGCTTTGAACTCTAGAAAACAAGCTTATGAATTTTACTCGAAGGACAGACATCAATATCACGGTTCCTTTCTTTATATATTTACATATATATATATAAAATAACATAGTGACATAGTATAGTATGTGTTATGCAGTGCCTTATTACATTGTAGTTTAGATAGTATATGATAGACACATTGTGTGTATTTACATAACATAGAATGTACACATGCATTATTTGTATAGTTGCTCATACCTATATAGTGTATATGTTTATGTAGAATACAAGAGTGCCTATTATATAGATAATTTATAATAGAGTATTGTATGCTTCAAACACGGCTTTTATGTGTCACGGTATTAATGTGCACAGTATTCATGTGCAAGTTGCTCTGTGACGAACCATTAATGAGGCCATATGGATTTATCAGGTATGTTTTTCAATGCACCATCACCACAGTAACCTAAGATTACCTATGACTTCAGACTTCTGCAATATATGCAGTTTTTTTCCATGCCACCTATTTTCCCATGCCTCTCTGTCTATGGGATTTTGGTTAGAGAAGCTGAAGTATGAGCTGTATCAATTCCAATGCTGACTGGCTAGCTGGCAGACCAAACCAAGTAGATAATTACTACTCTCACACTGCAGCTTTTTGTTTAGCCCTTGAACTGGTCTAACCTCCATTACCAAGCCACTGACTCCACAAAGTTTGTAGAAATGTAGTTTTGTTTGAATCTTCTGTCCTTTTGTCAAATTTGCTTGGAGTTAACTAATAGGTGGCAGGAGGAGTGACAGACACATATACAAACAAATGGAGATAGAGACTGAATGTGTATGAGCCACTTTCTTAGGAAACAATGAAGGGATTAATGTTCTCCAGGCACTTCAGAGTTATGCGTCTGGTCTAAATTACTTGTCTTGGTCACTTCTACTCTCACTGAAGAAGACAGGCATATCCAGCAGGCATTTGACCAAATTAGGATATGTAGAGGAATATTTCCTGAATAAAACATTTATAGTACTATATGGCATACAGGCAGCTATTGATTCAAAATGGCTGTCCATTGGTTTACCACACCCGTTAGTTGAAGTAAAAGCAAAAGCTTTGTTCTTTGGTGACCCCAGCAATCCGCCTCTAAGAAGCAGTACACTCCTTAAAAGAAACCAAAGGTGGATCAGTCTGTCATTGTGCAGTTACACCTAGACCTGTGTTTCCATAGATTCATCCTCTTCTTATAGTCTGAATTTTATTCAGAAAGAAAATAATGTCAATGTTGGACAAAATTTTTCATCCGTGGCAAAATGAGACAGTGCTGGTGGGCATGTAAAAGACCTGGACAAATGGGATTTCTGCATTCAGAGGAAACTTGCAACAGGTCCAGTGCAGACTGGATGTGTCAGGCTTATTGCACAGGCTCAGATGAACCACCTGGGCAGAGCTGCCCACTTGGCCATAGCAGATCCATGCAGTTATGGGTAGAGGGCAAGCATAACTGGTCTGACACAGCCTAGGCACATCAGGTTGTCTGTGTTTGCACCACACATTTCTCTGCCTAGGGAATTCCAAGGGAAACCCTTATTATAGTTGGAAGTGTTACTGAAAAACCTTAACAAGAGCATTTTTCTAACAGTAATTTTAAAATGTGTGAAGTCTCACTGGAATAAAGTAACACAGCACATAGAATGGCACAGGTGTGGAACATGAAAGAATTACTGGGTTTGCAAGTATATAACTAAGCATAGGCTTATTAGGATAGTGCTGAAAGCTTCAGCAGGAAAGACTGAAGTTTACAGATGCCCTCAGATCACACAAGGCTTACCATTTTCATTGCCAAAATCATAAGCAGTCACACATAGTCTCTATGAATGTAAAGAGAAATTCTGAAAGCAATAGTTCTGATGTAATGTTCTTTTACAACTTGAAATGTATTTATGTTCCTTAAGTTGGAGTGGTGCTAAATTTGGAAGTGTTCTAGAACACTTATGAAGGTGATGTAGAATATCTATATCCTCAATAGAGAGAAATGCAGTCTTTTGATTGGGAAGAAAACCAGATGTAATCCCTATAGATAAAATTAGCCCAGCTGTAGTTTCAGGAGGCCTTCCTCTCAAGTGAAGAGAAACAAAGAATTTCCTTCAGACTGTGGTTCATATTTTCATTCTTGCTTTCAGTTGCCATGTAGAGAAACTCTTTGTAGACTGATTTTATTCCTATGACTATGTCAGCCCACAAATTCCTAGAGTTTTTCTTTAGCACAAGAAAAAAGTATAAGCATGTCCCCTGTCTTAATCACTGATAAACTCTGCACAAAACAAGTGTACTCTTTCAACTCCCTCAAACCCTTACCTTTGTGGTGGTGTCTGCAGTGGACTAAAAAAGACCTCTAGTTGTTATATTGACCACAACTATTTTGTTGTCCCCTTATAACCTTCCCAGATGTATATTGTATTCATCTGTGGCCACTGCTTGCAGATTGTGAGGTCCTTATTGCAGGAGCAACCTTTACTGTTCTGTAGTTGTATGTCCTGCAGTTAGCATGATAGTTTCATTGTGTTATAATCCTTGACCGTAGCTACAAGAAAATGCCTCAAAATGCAGGTCTAGCTCTAGGCAGAAGCTCGGTTTGCCTAGGGACTCTCAGGAAAGATAAACAATCTGTAGCCAAGCCCAATTGTCCCACAACAAAGCCTTACAGGCAGGTTAGCAGCTGCTGCTGGAAGAGGGGCAGCAGTTTGTGTGGTGGCAGCCTCTCACAGCAGTCACATCCTCTGCTTTCATTGACTATGGTCTCCCCATGTACCAGAAGCAGACAGCTCAGCTCTTGAAGAGTCATTCCTGGTTCTTCAACACATTGGTCTTTTCTCTATGCCTCACTATATTTTCCCTGGCAGAGATTTCCTTGGCCTTAGCCTTGGCAAAGAGAAATTGTTCTTGCTGTGCTGCCTGAGAAGCCTTGAACTGGCACCATCTTTATACATAGTAACATCTAGAAATAAGTAACCAATTTTGAGGCTTGCTCAGTTTCTGTTCAGTCATTACACATTGAACTTTAATCTATTTTAGTTCATTTTAGGTCAGAAAGAGTATTCAGCAAAGGTGGTGGCTAAATGCCAGTCTTTCTAAATTTCATCCAAAGCACACATGTAATAAGATTGCAGACATATATAATGCTGTATTTGTTCAAGGTAGAAAAATAGAAGGGTATCTGTACAACCACGTCTAATACTTTGGTCAAGCTGTAATTGTTCTATAGACAATTATTTTTCTATGCATGAATCAAAACAGAGGATTTTTTCCTTGCTATCAGTAAAGGACAATGTCTTATTTATGCAGGTGCAAAGTGCTCTGTGTGTGTGTGTGTCCTTTCCTGGGTGAATGCAGACTCTTACTTGGAAGCCATTTGAAAAATACCACTGATTTGTTTTGATTTTTTTGCCAGCAAGGATTGGTCAAAGGGTCAACATATGGGACTGATTTAGGGCATTATTCAAATGAGCACCCTCTGCCACTGCTTTATTGCTCTCTCCCAAACCACAGAAAACTGTTTCAGCCATCAAAGTACCAGTCATTTTGGTAGAAGATACTACCTAATCCACAGTCTGTGAGTTATATCCTAATAATTTATCAAGACTAGCTGCTTCTCCATTCCCAGAAATCTTCCCCATGTTGTTATTTAAAAACCATAAAAGTACATATAACACACAAAAAGGTAAGCATGCATTTATCTGCTTGTATTTGTATGTTTGTGCTGGTGGTGGGAAATTTAGCATTATGGATGATCTCATGTTGCAAAATTCACCTCTACATATATATTTTACTAATGGTCTGGAGTGTTCTGATCAGTGTTCTGGCAAGGTCAGTGGCTGGGATTAAAATGCTCTAAATTGTTAAAACATACAGCATATAAAATAACCCACTAAGAACTCTCCATCCTTAAGTCAGCTAATTTGAGGCTCTCCAAAATACGCAGGTGAGTAGTCAACTTCTTGATAACTTTATTTGAGCCATGGGAAAATAAGATAGATGCTTATCATCTACATTTTGTCATTTATATGCTACCTGATAGTATGCTCCATCCTATCCCTAAAAATCACTGGGAATGCTGTTAAATAGCTTTTTCTGATGTAGGTCTTTGATCCTTAGTCCTTTTCTTTTCTTTTTTTTCTCCTTCCACCATCAGCTTTAACCAATAAATCTCTGATACTCTTTCTTACTTTTTGTTTGAAGCTTTATCACTACCAGATTATATTCAGGTTAGTTTGAAGAGACACTGAATGGATGTGGAGGAGAAGAAAGTGGAAAGTCATGGTGGCAATCCACAAATGCAGTGTTTGGAGTCTTCCCTGCTGGTCCTCGAACGAGACAGCAGCAAAGAAATCCTTGCTCACACAAAGATGTGTCCAAGACCTCCTGGATATCATCTGTTTCCAGTAATGCCCTGCCAGGTGACTTCTCACAGGAGGTTTCATTTTCTGCTTGGAGAGGTGCTTGAAGGGGGAGATTTTTTTCAAGCTTGTCCCAATGAAACAAGTCTTGAAAAACAGTATAGTAATTCCATGAAGGAAAAATTTGGTGGGTATCCTGAGGACGGAATTTTTCACAGTACTCAGGATTTGTGCATTAATAGGTTGTTAAAGGTTAACTGCGTTCCAGGACTTGTCTTTCCTCAACAGTCTACATTTATACCATAATTAACTAGGATGTCAGAAGCTTAAGAGAACAGTCTAAATTTGCAAACATTTCTTACAAAAATAACTTGTGCAGACCAAAGCAGTCCAATAACTGAGATTTCCTTCAAGATTAGAAAACAAATAAGGCATTCCAATTGCGCAGTGTTCTCAAACAGGTGAGAGGGCAAGCCTTGTATGTTTGGCTATGTTTGTACTATAGGAACTGGGAGTGTATCCCAGACCCAAATTTGAAGTATCTCCATGGGACCATGGATGTATCTGTCCCCTCTTCTTTCTTTTCTGCCAAACCGGCAATCACACTGCCATAAAGCCCTGCTCTTTAGATGCAGCCATTGAGTACTTCTCAGGGAATTAAAGGATGATAATTGTGTGGGATATGGGTCAAATACCCTCCTCTTATAAAAACACAGCTCTAACAATAAAGTGAGATATTTTGTCTTATTTACACAGGTATTTCTTTAGGAGTAATTCATTTAGAGCTGGTAAAGCAGTTTCAAAGTAAAATGTATAGCTGAGAGCAGAAATTAGGATAAGATTTAATATATAGAAACAGCAACTCTGTAACGTAGTATATTTATGGATGTAATTTTCTGAGACCACATTTGTTCCTGCATAACCTTGTTCCAATCAATAAAATTACACTGGGAATTAATTCACCCTTTAAATTTAACCACATTGAAAATAATTATAATGTTCTATGAATAAAATAATTTTATTTTCCATGTGGAGAAATTTGCCAATATGTAATATTGTCTCACCTACCTGATTGCACATTACCTCCAAATCTGCAAGAGCCTGCAAGAATGGTAAAGCTGAAGAGGCCATGCTGTTTAGGTTGGAAAAGGGCCAGCTGCATCATTGGCTGAACATCCGAGCTGCTTTTGAAATGGATGCACAAAAATCATGTTGAAGCAGTCTGACATATGTCGATTACTAAATCTCAAAACTTCTTTGTTGCTTCAGCAAAATTCTTTGTGTGAAGAAAAGGGGTCCCAGCCCTATGAGGGTCATGGCAGCTACGATTCCTGCTGACTTCAGTAGGAGCTGGAAGGGCAGCAGTGGAAGCTAATGAATTTGTTGTCATCACTTTGGTCTGGTACATGTTTGGAGGAGTTTCTTTAGAACCATTAGAATCACAGACATATAGAACTCACACAAGCTTGATCCTAACAGAGGTCTTTAGGACTTCATGAGCTATTCATTTGCTGAATTCATGGCCTAGGATGATCAGTAATTCTCTGAAAGATAAAAGTATAAAATACTAAGCTCCTCATGAAAGGGTAGATCTATACCCCTTTATTTCCATCAGTCAGAACTTCTCAAGTATTTTACTAAAATATGAGAGGACACAAAAATATTTTAAAGACCTGGAAAATATTTCCAGTCCCTCAAATGTTCTTACAGTATTATAAGTTTTTTTTTTTCACTAAACTTCTTACAGTATTTTTGTTCAGTTTTCAACAACAGCTAGAAGTTCATAATATCTTAATTCAAAATACACCTTTGGAATTCAAAGCTTCTCAGGTTTTCCATTCAGAAGTTTTGTTTTCCAGATTTTCATATCCTACTCTCCTCCAATGATAACTTTAAAATATTTGGAGCATTGTTTCAATTTTTCAGCTTGTTTCAATTATTTGAGGGGAATATAAGATGTTAATAAGAAAAGAAGTAGAAATAAAAGAATCTCATAAATTTGCTTTCCTTTTAAAAAATAACTTTTTAATAAAAATTACACTTTTAAAATCAGTTTTTCAAGAAGTCAGTGGGATTATCCAGGGAATAATCACCATTGATAATCAGGGATTATGTTGCAACAGAGGATTTTACCCTGAGCTTCAAATAATTATGCTTATTTTAATGCCTATTGTGCAGTGCTAAAAATCTTGTCTTCTGAATTTTTGTACCAGCTTTTGCTATCTGCTAAAACATCTTTTCCACCTTTCTTATATAGTGTTTATATGCCACATTTTTATCTCACAGATTTGCTTTCCAGCCAGGTGCCACCACCAGTTTAAGAAAGGTTTGACTTTGTGGTACAAATAGCTCTTGGAGCATGTAGATCTAAATGTCATCACATCACAGCATTTTAGCACAGTGTGATGATATTCTGTTTTGACACAGTGTCATCATGCTGCATTCCAGTAGGAAGATGTTTTGACACAAAGTGCTGACAAAACATCAAAATGCTAACAATTGCTCTTTAATATTCATGTATTCTGTGATGCCTGGAGCATACTAACTGATAACACCAAGACAGAAGATCAGTAAAGACTGCCATTTAATATATCTATTAAATTTTTACACAAACAAGTTCCCACTGAAAATTCCTGCCTGGGTGAAGGTGAAGACACGTCTTCCATAAGGACTATTGAAAAGGATGCTACCAATTTAGCTTCTTAATCTGCAGAAAAGGAATTTAAAAAAAAAAAAAAAAAAACAAACACAAACCCACCAAAAACCTTCTTTCTAGCTTTTTTTCTGTTTTTACAACGCACCAAGAAAAACTAGCTGATGGTCAGAAATAGCAGTGTGGACAAAGTATGACCCTAATCTGAGAGACTGGCATGGAAACTATTCACAGAATATCGTGAGTTAGGGGGGACCCACAAGGATCATTAAGTCCAACTCTTAAGTGAATGGCCCATACAGGGATTGAACCCAAACCCTGGCATTATTAGCACCAGGCTCTAACCAATTGAGCTAGTGTCAAGATCACTATTACAGCTGCCTACATGTAAAAGAACAGGCCTGAATAAGAAAAGGGTTGAGTCTTCAAAGGAACATCGCAGGATTTCTGTGTGTAAGGCACAGTGAGGGGAAAGAAGCTTTCAAGTTGAACAAAGTCACAAGGGAGCTCCTTGGGGTCCCAGTTAGCTAGTCTGCCTGGAAACTCACAGCTCATCATCTCAGGTGGGAAAACAGCCAAGCAAGCAGGAAAACTGCATGAGGTTTGCACACTAGAGCTGGAAGCAGAGGCTCTATCAATTGGTTCACCTATGACTGAAGCCCTCACTTTAGTTTCTCAATATGCTTCACAGAAGGGATGCAGAAAGTGGTTGTGCTGAACTCTGTTTTTACTGAACCCAAACTGGGGTTTAACCTGAATAATAGCCTTGGACAATATGCTGGGCAGCAGCTGGGGCAGAGAAGCTGCAGATGGAGGCTGTCCACCATCCAGGCTGAGAGGAGCAGTAGCGTGACATTAGGTCAAAAGCAGGATTTGTACAGTCAGATGTTCTCCTCACTGCCCAGTCTGTTCCTACACAACATCGGCATAGAAAGCTGAACAACAGCCGTATTATTCATAATGTTTCATGATGGTAATTTGATTTTCATCAATCAGCAAAAGTGTATTTATTTTTTTTCCCGCAGCAAATTATTTATTTTAAGGCAATGTTAATAAACTGGTAAAATAGTTATTTTACCATATATAATGATTAGTAGATGGCATGACACTTATCTGTCATTTTTAAGATGTAACACTCTGGAACTACTGACAGTTTTGATGGAAACCAGTAGTTGTTTTTCAGTCTTGAGCTATCTTTCACTTTATGACTTTATGACTTTACATTTCTAATATCAAACTTTATGCTTGATATTACAGAGTTTACCAGAAAGGTGACATATTGAGAAATGACAAATAACTCCAGAGAAATTTCAAGCCACAGGTATGTCTAAGTACTACAGATTAGCATAAACATAAAATTATCCCTTGTGGTCTGCAAGGATGCAATATTATGCATGAAAATCCATTCTGTTTTGTGAATAGAGGTATTGATTTCTTTGGAACTATCACATGATTAAAAGCCACTTACTTGGATAAATGTGTGTGCAGATCAGATCCTTAACAAAACCTATGTCTGGACATGCTACTCTTTCCTCATGAATTTTCACTAGCTGTAACAGTACAGGCTTGCTATTGTTATAGTATTGAATTACCTGCAATAATGTTCATGAAACTTAAATTTCATCCCTTTCTTTAAAATGTGAGAGCCAAGGAGAGGTTCCCATATTCTTATGGTCTGAAACAAATATTTTATTTTCATGATTTACCAATATTTTATTCTAAAGGATCACCGTTAATGTAGAGATTTGGTCCTGAGCCCATTTCTCCAAGGATTAGTCTCTCCAGAATTTCTGGCACATGTTTAAGTTACATTTGAACATAATGAATGACTGTCACAAGAAATGGCAATAACCAGCAGTCTGTGCAGAACATGTCCTACACTGTTATAGGCTGAATCCTGTAATAGCTCAGCACTTTCATTTTTTTATTGACTTCTCTAGGAGCCAAGGTGCTTAGAATAAAAACTGACTGGATAATGACAATTTCAATTTTAGCAGCTCTCAGGGCTTAACATTTGTTTTGGTTTCATGTTGAACTGTCTATTGTTGTACTGAAACCTGAACTGTTCAATGAAGATAACACGCAGCATTTCTTGGTTTACTTCCACATCACCTTGAATCTTGTAAAAAAAATGAAATTAGCTTTCTCAAATGAACACAGTAGAGTGCAAGACAGACTCTCTCTTTTTTTTTTTCTTTCCCCCTGAAAGATAACCCAAACAAAAGCCCCTTGTAGTTCAAAACTTCAAAGGAGAAAGATTAACCCGGGGGCTTTTGTCCAATCAACTTATAGGTGTGAAATTCATCACTTCCTCAGCTCCAGGTCCCTGGGTGCTGCACAGCCTTTATGTCACTGCTGCTCAACACAGAGGCCCTTGGGTAATGCCCACTTACACCCACACAGCCAGGGAGTGTGACTGGTGTGCGTGTGTGTAAGCCTTCGTATTTAACACTAGGCACTGTGAGCAGGAGCACACACTGCCACCTCACCCGCATGAGCACTCCTCTTTGCTCCACTGTGACAGCATACATGCACTCTTAATACAATTTCAAGTGGTTTCTAGACAAAATCTGTAGTTAACAGGTGATTGGGCTTTTATAAAAATATATGTAAATGGTAAACACATGCTTTAGGGCTGGGTTCCTTAGCAGATGGATATAATTACAGCACACCATTAATTCACAGAGCCGTGTAGGAGAGTTGCTGTCTCTCTCTCTTTCTCCACTCCTTCGTGATTTCTGATGAAGTCAAGCATCCAACCCTGCCTGTGCATGTCACAGAGTTATCTGCATATGCCCAGCAAGCCTGATGCGCCTATCACACGTGCTGGCCATCTGTACAGTGCATGTGCTGGAGGTTCAGCGAGCTGCTATGTTTCTGTGATTGCCTGGACAAAGGAATGGGAGCTGTATCCACATGCACTTGCACCATGCCGAGGGTGTGTGACCACACATTTGGCCAGCATGCCGGCGGCTGTGTCTAGCCCCAGAGCATGGCTGACTTCACCTGTGGGTCTGCCTGTTCGTTGTTTTCTCCTTTCATTTCTAGTCATTCTGTCAGTGCTGGCATTGATCACCCTTTGAATTACCTTTCAGAGCCCAGACAGATCGGGGAAGTGATTGCCCTCTGCAACTGCAACCATGTGAAAGGTCTGAGCAAATCCTCTCACTTAATTATCCCTTCACTGAAGTGATTTGCACCGCCACGGGCGGGGAGACCTGAACTCCCCGTGCACCACACTCATTTATCAGGTGAAATGAGGCAAAGAAAGCAGGGTCAGTGAGTGTCCATGCTGCTTACAAGCTGCAGAGCCCTCATGCCTGTCATTGCCCAGATTACTTTCGACTCATTCCCTTCCTAGCATATGATCCCCTTTGTCAGCCACTGCTCTCCACTTACTGACAGGAGGAAGCTTGTTAGCCTTTGTCACCACATCCAAGAGAGCAATGGGCACTACAGACAAAAGCCACACCAGAGAAGGTAGTACCTATGCTACTGAAACAGGCTTTCTTCATTCTCAGTGCATTGTCTGAGAAGCTCCTCAGCCTCCTGATATTTTTTGGTGGAAATCATTACTGGTAAGAAGACAAATCAGGAATAGACAGATGGAAAAAAATCGCTTAAAGATTGTTTGGCTATTTGGTTTCTGGACAAGTAATGTCAATAAAACCACATTACTCAGCAAGTTTCAATGAACCATTTTAGCCTGGTTTCTTGTAGAAGGGAGCTTCTTATGGTCATACTATCTATCTGTTTTCCTCTCTTATTCCTAATAATTCTCATTTCTACCAAGATTCAGATAAAAATAGGGATCTTTAAGAGAAAGATTTCATTTCTTGAAGTTTTGTGAAGATAAGTGTGCCTACAGAGAAAGCATATCCTGTAAATGTCCCAGCTAAATCTGACCTAGATCTATAGAACAGCAAATTCCATTACCTTTGATGTCATACCAATGACTTTTCACTACTATAGTCAATTTTAATAAACAAACTGGGCCTAGCTCATTTTCAGCAGGCAACATTTCTGTAGCCTCTGAAGCCAAAAAGTTAATGACTACAAGCATTCAAAAGGAAAATTAGGTGAGGAATTTTTTTACTATCTGAATATATTATTTTAAAGCATAAACTCCATCTTTGAACATTATTCTAATTCTAATTAATTCTAGAATTAATGCGATTCACTCAGATGCATTTTCATACCTCAGAAGATACATCAACCCCATCTAACAGAGAAGATGTTTCTGGGATTGAGGGTTCTCACTGTTCTCCTTCATGTTCAAAGCAGAACTCTGTTCGCAGAACTTTGGAAGAAAGTATATCATTCTATCTATGTTAAATCAGTTGAGATACAGATAATTATAGATTATGCACATACATGCAAACAAATGCACACACTCAAAGCAGTTTCAGCTTACAGCATCCTCTCAGCTGTTCCTGCCTCTGGTTGACACCAAGAGGATTTTACAGACAGT
The DNA here is from genome assembly GCF_003984885.1 of Neopelma chrysocephalum. Classification (NCBI taxonomy): domain Eukaryota; kingdom Metazoa; phylum Chordata; class Aves; order Passeriformes; family Pipridae; genus Neopelma; species Neopelma chrysocephalum. The sequence goes on from NW_020897691.1 coordinate 27,606,824, forward strand.
CTACCCAGGAGCCCTAGCATCACACCAGGTGCTAAGTGGTACCCGCACAAAGACTCTACTATCATAGTGGTAGTTTCAGGTTTGATGTTTGCATAGTCACCAGTTCTAATTATGTCTAATTTTTGTCAGAATGTGGTGCATTCTGTCTTCTACACCAGGATAAAACAGGGGAGAGCTCTAACGTCGCCAAGAAGTTATTGCTGAGTCTGGGATTTTCTGGAGACCTGTAATATTATGTTGCAAGTCAGTAGGAGGTTGGCTTGCTCTGTTCTACTAACGCTTCTGTTATTACCGAAGAACAAGTTACCTGGTTCTTCTGCCTAATTCTTCTGTGATCTATTACAGGGAAAAAAAAGCAAAGAACCCCCCCATTAAAAACGTACTATACTGTTATAAACAGCATTCTTCATTATTTGGAGTGTAGTGGAAACATATGGGGTGCAACTCTATTTTTTTCTCTCACGAGCTACTTAAAAAACAGATATTTTGGAGAAAAATAACTTGGGTTGTAAGCCACTTTGAGTGGGCCTTGCTGCTGACAAAGCCAGATTAGTTTTGAGGACTGATGTCTAGAACTTCACCCCAAAGCTATTGCACAGCTTTCAAGGACTGAGAAACCCGAGACTTGTACAAACTGTGAGGACACTTCACCCAGCTCAGTGTCCATTTGCAATCAAAGACTTATGGCAGACCAGTAAGGAACAAATGATGAGGAGAATATATGTGCCTTCATTCAATCTGAGAAGCCTAGATGCTTCTCCTGGAGATAATCTTGATATTTACTTGACAGATTATTAGTATTTGGCTATTGAAAGTTAATTTTCAAATTATCCATCCCATTATTTGTGTCTAGATTCAGCACTTGGAGCTGTGGTGCAGAGAGATTTCAACAGCTTTCAGGATCATAAAAAGCTAATTATAATCACATAGACCAAGTTTTGCTATCCATCTTTTCCTGTGCTGTGAAGGGACATCAGTACATCTGCTTGTCCTGACATCCAACTCAGATTTCTTTTAATTTTAATACAAATGCTATTTTCTGCTTCTTATCCATCCTTAGGAATAGACAGGATACTCTGGCCTTGATTTTACTGCTCTTGTTCACATACGCATCTACAAGATGGGTTAGGTATGAGAATAACTGAATATGTATATGGATCTTTCACAGAAAATCTTGGGCCAGTGGTGAGCATGTTCCCCAGCTAAGAAGATGAGTGGGATGCAAAGGAATTCTATCATTACAATGTGAAGATGGGAAATATGTCTGCACAGCAGCTGTTTCAGAAGTGATATAGCTTTTTTTTTTAAATAAACTTAAAATGAACATTTACTTCACAGAAATTTTGGGGCTTTATCCATATAATAGGGGTCCTTTAACAAAATGCTTCGTATTTTACTATCTTTCATTTTCTTTTCTCTGAACTAGACTTTTCAGTGCTGGTTTGGCATAAAAACAGTAACTATACTTATAGGGGCTCTTCCATAGAGAGCTGGCCAAGCAAATTGCATTGAAGAAGACAACCCTTAGGAACAGTTTTGAAAAGGCTCTTGCAGCCACCTCCCTTCCTCTCCTCCTGGAATGAAGAAACATTGATAATTATCCTCCATTTCTTCAATTTCTTGCACGTATGAAGTATGCAAAGCCCACAGTTTAAAGCTCAGGTTTTATTAGTGTAGCATTACTGGGGCTAGATTTTGCCTCTGTGCCACTGGCTGCATTATTAATTGGCGGAGTGGAGGTCTGACCCCTGCTGATGGCCTCCAGTGACCCGGTGAGTTTGGCTGCAGCCGTGGAGAGGCACATGTCTCCTTTGCAGTTTAGACAGCTCTCTGCTGGCTAGTGAGGAAAGGGTAGTATCATAAGGCTTGAAGTTTATACTTTGAAAGCATCTGCTTGTCACAGACAGTATCATACGAGAGAAAATGAAATGCGAGCTGTAACAGAGTTCAGTTCAGGGTAGCACCCTATTCTAATTTCAGAAACTGTCTAATAGCACAGGTAAAACAATTCAGAGCAAAAGTTTCAGTTTCCTTCTGAAACCATTTATTTTGGTGATAATGAAAATATGCCAAAGGCTAAGGTTGCACAGAGAGTCACACTGAAACCAGAGCAAATATTCGAAGACCAAACACATAACTTTCTTTTCCTTGCTCCAGAACTGGCAGAGTCTCTTCTCCTTGTACACAAAGGGGTGTTTCATTGAAAATGAAGTTTTTTCTCATTTACTGATTTTTTGTCATTGACTGAATCTACTTCTCTCTTCCTTAAAATACAATTCTGGAGGCTGTTAGTGATGATGAAAAAAGAGGCTCCAAAGTAAAAAGAAAAACAGCTGCATTTTCTGAGCTGGCAAGCTCTGAAAAAAACATGTTTTTTTTATGCATGAGGCAAATACAAGATCTTGCTTTAAGAAGGGCTAAGGTTTTGATAGAAATCTTAAGAGTCCTAGAACACTCACCCTGTCGAGTGCTAAATATCTTTGATGAATACAGAGTGCAATGTGGTACACAGATGACAGAGCAGGCACTTAGAAAGTACAAAACAAAACAAAATATTCTTACCGTTGGACGGTGAGATTAAGCAGATAGGGTGATACTACACAGAACTCCAAAGACACTACATGTGGGGATATGGACTAAATCACAACCTTTTATAGAGCCATGCAGGCTGCCATTTCAGATCTATCATCAGCTCCAATGAACATGATGGACTGTCTGGTGAGTGCCATGGGTGCAGTGCCATGCTAAGAGATGGGTATGAATGTAAACAGGCAAGAGACTGAACAGGAGTTTCAGGATGGGCCCACTCAAGTCGTAGGTAAGACAAGAACGAGTAAACTTTCAAGTTATTTCTATGGTTTCTCTCTCTAGACATGTAATATGCATGTCTTTCTGGGCCTGGATTGCTCCTAAAGAGTTATAAAACAGCTCTTGTGTATGCAGAAGGTGGGATCTTTAAAATCCAGCTACTGTCAGAGCTTCAGGAAAGAAGGTAGAATGAATGAAGAGATAAAAGCACGCATGAAATCTTTTCTCATTTCATCGACACAAAACCTGTTTGGAGTAAGCAGAGGTCTGGGTGCCTTCACTCGGCCCGGTGTTGTGTGCACTGAGCAGGTATGGAAGATGCTTATTCCTCAGAGAAGTCATCTTGCAGGCAAATTCTGCTAAAGAATAGGGCCTTCTGTGTGGTCACAGTGTGACCAAGTGATTCTTATAGTGGGTAGAGATTATTCCAGTGGCTTTGGCTTCTCGAATTGAAAGCAACTTGCTTGAGCAGCAATCTGTTTATTTAATCATTTGCCACACAGTGTGCATAGCTGTCAGATTACAAAAATCTGCCTTACTCAGTCAGCCAAAAAACTGGTTTTTTTGAAAAAAAAAATAAAATATTTTTTATGTTGCTTCATCTTTGAGGAATCAAATTGCCCTTGATATATATTTTTCTCTTTCAAGGTTCCTCAGACGAAATACACTGCAGCTTTGCAGATGAGTTTGGCCTTGTCTATCATTTATATTATTTTTGTTTTAAGGCACCAGACCAAACTCTGTCCTCACTTACTCTCATTCAACCACAGAGACTTCAGTGTGGCTGCAATCGAGGATGGAATCTGACTCATTGTGTTTGTTTTCAATCGCAATACACATGACTTAATGTTGCACTCTCCTTTATTTTAATCTCCCAGGACTGTCATAAAAATCAGATGTTGAATCTCAAGAGATTTCTCCCTAGTGAAATATTCTAAATATGTCAGGAAAAATGTTTTGTCAATTGCAGCTTGTTGATTCACCCCAACCAGCTGGCTGGGCAGTCTCAACCACTACATGCTGCCATACACAGTGGGAGGTCAGAGCCGGGCACATGCAGGCAGGACAGTGGGGCCATGTGCTAGAGCAGACTGGAAAGATTCCATGTATTGTTGTAGATGTTGTGTTTGGTCTTCTGATGGAGGGGGAGGTTGCATGCCAGCTGTCACTCTGGACTTCATTTAACTGACTGAAGAAGAGATAAGTTGGAGTTAAGGTTTATCCCTCATGTTCTCACCATCCTTGAATGGGTTCTGCCCTGCTCTTTCTATCAAAGGCATCAGTATCGTGGTGCACCTCTGAAGATAGAGGAGCTGGAGGTTCTGCCTTGCCAACCTGCACATCTACTAATACTCACTGAATGATTTCACACAGACAAAAAGCATCCTCCATCAAAATGAGCACTTCAGAAGTTGTATTTCATGAAGATCTGATACATTTTTTATTATTCTTGAAAATTAAAAGGATGATTGACTTTTTATGTGGCTTATCATCAGAACTGAGGATAAACTGGCCTTGTTCTCTCATTGACAAAACTGATCCAAGCGTGCAAATAATCTGGAGAGTTGTCATTTATCTCTGATTCATCAAGAGATTTCCCAAAATAGTGGATTTTCACTTTGTAGATTATGCATATTACAACAGCAAAGAAAGATGGCAATGTTGACCATGTCAAGAACATTCTCTTGATTGGGGATGGCTTGGGTAGGCACACATTTTGTGAAAATACTGGTTTTATGTTCATATGTGACTCTGTGGAAGAAAAGCATCGGGCTACTGGTGCCACAGGAGGGCTGAAGCGTTTGACAAATCAGAAGGAAAGTGTGTGTCAAACCAACAAAACTGATTTTTTTTTTCAGAGATGCAAGTTCTTCTCTTTGAAACCATGAATTTGGGAGCAGAAGCCTCTATGTTAATGAGATTTTTAATACTAGAGAGTGTTTTATAAAGTAAGGCGTGACTTTCACTGAGAGTTATATTTTCATAGCACTTCAAGTGCTTGGATCTTGTGTATTGCCCTTGTATTCCCCTTGCCTTAGATCATAGCCCTAAAGACCAAAATAATACTGTAGGTGCCTTAGTGCAAAATTAAGAGGGAAAACAACCAAAGCAAAGGGGCAGACACAGTAAGCAATACACAAAGAGACAAACGATACAAAGCAGAACCAGACTTAGACATCAGAGGTCAACCCACAAAACATTGTGAAGGGTAAACATGTAAAAAAGAAAAGTCTTCCAAGGAAAGTAGTGACAAAATGGTTTCTGAGAAAGCTGCAGGGCTCCCTCATATGGGCTCCTCATGCAATATATACCCCTCGCTCTCCTGCATTTGGCTTTGGCACACACTTGATGCACAACAACAAAGCAGTCATGAACCACTTTTTTTATTAGAAATTTTAATTCAACTCTAATTTCAATGAAGACTCATTGTAGAAATTGAGAGGGTTCATTATAAATGAAAATAGATATAGCAAAAAAAAAAAGCACAACTTTGTTTTGACCTTACTTTTCTGAATCTTATTTCACTTAACAAGAGAAATGTCTTGCAGAATTAGACTCTGCAAGATTAACACATGGTCAGAATAACAGGAAAAGAGAGAGAGGAATATACCAAATGATGTATGCAGCCAGAAATGAAACATGTTTCTTATTGCTAACCTATCCCATTTGCCATAACATTCTACACCCAGGAAAATAAACTTCAATCAATATAGTCAATATTTTGATGTTTCCTCATAAAATGCAATCACCGCCTTGTGGATCATTAGTGGAAAGAAGTTTAACAGCACCTTTTCTAGGCCATTGGAGTAAATGTCAGGTTTTGTCTTTGCTTCTAAAAATTGCATTGCAGTATTAGCCCAGTTTCAGTGACTCAAAAGCTACCTTCTCACTGGATAGCTGTTGCAGATTTTCAACTGTCCTCAAGTGGTCCCTGCTGACTTATGCTCAGGGTTGTCACTGTCAGTGTGAACACTGTCCAGGAACAAGAAAAAAAGAAATGCTTTGATTTCTCATAGGAAACAATAGTGAGCAAACCGGGTGCGTAAAATAGGCATATTGATAAGTGTGATGTGATATTCAAAATTAGTCACTCACCAGAAGGATCCTTATTTATGAAAGCAATGAAATTATATGGTTTACCCCTAGGGTAATTGAGAGGCTTCTTTCAGCTCTTTCACTTCTGCATGATTATTTTTATATGACTTTAGATATTTCCAGTTTCTCCTAATCTAACCTGAGATTGCTATGTCTTAGTCTCATATTTTTAGTATGAGACTTACATGAGTTGCCTCCAAGATTTACCTCCTAAAGTCCATTTCAAAGTTAGGCATGGATAGTCAGAAGGACTCGCAAAGGTGAATCCCCTCCAGATGCCCAGATCTTGGAGCACATCCCAAAGGCAGACCCTGACCCTGGTCACTTCTTGCTGATTAGCCTTTATTCAGGAAAGCTTCAGTCCTCATGACTGAAACAAAACATCCTCAAGGAACTTCTGAATAAGTCCATTTGCTTCCTGCCTCAAACACTTCGAAAACATTAACCTAAAGCGTAAATGTTTCTGCCTTTCATTTCCTTGGGGATGACAGGAGAGAGAGACTGAGACTGATTGCAAAAGCTCTAGTGCTTGTCTGAAGTCTTTAGCCTGACTCTGGTCAGGCCCCAGGTGACCAGCTAATGAAAATAATTCAAACTTTACCAAAACAAGAGCCATTTGTAATGTGGAAATTCTAGACAGACAGCTCCGCAAAACCCTGGGAACAAACATGGAGATAAATCTTTACAAGAAAAAACACCCCTACCTCATTACTCACAAGGTCAATTTTAAATACCATTGTGGGCACAGCCCCCACATATGGCAGAAAATTAGTTAGTATTAGCTCTTTTTTAAATAGATCCATACCTGTGCGCTTGTTCCTCTGGAGTCATGAGGTACAAGGAAATATTTGGCTTCAGAAATATTAGGAAGACTTTTGAAACCCATACCTTTTAAATAGATGGACTTTGGTATCGTTCTTAAGAACAGTTTCTATAACTGCAAATGGAAGAGGAAGAAATGAACCACTGAAAATGGGTATAAAAGCCCTGATTTCAAATAAACACAACACAGCCACGAAACCAGACACAGAACAGTAAGAGGAACATGCATGAAGGAGGAAATCAGCTTGGGCTCTCCAGTAACAAAACTGGAAGCTTTCAGATGTCAAAAACCCCCCAGAAACAGGAAAAGGAGGATGGATTGCATGCCAAGGCACACAGGCTGTGCAGGCACGGAACAAGCCAACACAATAAGTCACAGCTGCAGGTAACCAGTGACAGGGAGCTGCAGCATCCTGGGGAAACTATGTGCTGGATTTCCCTGGCTTGGTGGTCGGCAAGCTGCTCCTGCACTTCAAGGAGTGCATCCCAGCCCTGACCTGACTGAAGGGCTGTGCATCTTGTGCCTTGTCACGCTGTGCCAGGAGGAGCTCCCCAGCAGCAGAGGAGCTTGGGGCTGGCAGAGATGTCCCAGACAAGAAGTCTTGCAGTTATTAGGAAAATGCACATTACCTCTTGCAGGCTCGGGACCATCCCAAGGGCATGCCTGAAGACCAAGCAATGGGGAACAATTTGGAATCAGTCCTAAAACTGTTAAGTCAGCTTAAAAGCTTTATCTAAGATGTTATATATAATTCAGGGATTTCATGAATAAAGTGCTTTTAATGTGAGTTTTGTAAATAAAATTCTTTAGAGATACATATTACGGAGCTAATAATTCTTTCTTTATATGAACTTCATAAAACAATCTAAAACATTTCTATGTGTGTATATATATTTTTTCATCTTGCCATTTATTAATACTTTATTTTTAGTAGTTATCTTCTCACTATTCACCAAGAAGGCTGCAGAAACCCAAATTACATTTCTACTTTCTGTGGAAAACTGATTGGAAAATTGACTTTTCAGCAATTGCTGCCTTCTGAGACATCTTAGATATGTCCTAATTAAAAAAAAAGTTGTAAAATTTATCAGATCAGTTACATCTAATTATAACCTGATCTCACTCCACTGACTAAACTAAATAATTTAATGTCAGTGGTTAGTCCCAATGAAAAACAATATTCCCACACTTGCTGTTTTATTAGAGTTGAGCAGAAGTTCTCTTTTACTATGTATCTGTTATCTTGCTGAATAATATGTCCATACGACATTGTATTAATGTTTTGGAGAGGAGCTTTTTAAAGGACTTATTATTTTGAAAATAATTGAAAGAGAAGAATATTATGTAGAGCCTCAAAATATCTTCGTATTAAAGAAAACCCTCAGGATATGGTTGTTTCCTTCAAGTTCTCACTGAAAGAAGAAAATAATTTTTGAAAGTGATGGAGAATTCTCTGTGTGGTTAAAATTCCTAAATGTTGATTGCTACATTATGTTGTGTGGTGACATACCAAATTAGCACAGTGCATTACTGCCTACGTCATCACTCAAAAGAAGTTTTAAAAACATGTATGCAATCACTGATAGAAGTCAGATCTATGCTTTCTCTTTTCCAGGTGTCCAACATTATTTTGATGGGACTCATTTCATTACATTATTGAAACTGTCATGAATTAGCAAAATGAAATGAAAATAGAAGTAAAACCCTTGAGAGTGTCTAATAGTGTAATTCTGCTGCTTTCTGGCTTCCCTGAGCACAGCTGTCAAGAATACATCACACCAGGAAAATACTCAAAGGCTTTTGGTGTCTGTGCTCAAGAGAAGAAATGTGTTAAACTAAAAAAATTGTTAATTGGCCAAAAGAGTTTGGAGGAAATTTCATCAACAGTCTGTCACTTTTTCAGTATAAGAGGTCTCACTCCTATATTGCAAGATAACTCACTATAGTTTGTTCCTTCATGGCTAGGCTTCGCGAACGAAGATTTGGGAAGGGCTCTACCCACTATTCTTGCAAGCGCGTTGGTGGCTAAAAAGGCCAATACGGGAAAGGCAAGTCCGGTTGCAAAAGACACAGCAGAAAGACTCCTTAGATGGTATATTCTGCAGGGCTCGATTCTTTCTGCGTTGTCTTTTCTCCTCAAGAGTGATCCTGCGTGCTTTCTCAAAAGCATCAGCGGCGTTATAAATGGACTGTCTCCAGGCCTCCCGGTTAGAGGCCAGAGTAGACCAGTTATGGTGATCAATATGCCCAAGGCTGAGTTGTTGCTTCAGGGAGTCCTTGTATCTTTTCTTCGGAGCTCCTCTCTTGCGGCAGCCGGAGGCAAGTTCACCATAAAGCAGGATCTTAGGGAGGCGGTGGTCCTTCATCCTGGAGACGTGCCCTGCCCATCGCAGTTGCGTTCTCAGTAGTATGGCTTCAATACTTGTGATTGCTGCCTGTTCAAGTTTGTTCCTTACTTATTACGAATCTTGCGCCATATCATTAGTGTGATGAAAATTTATATGAAATATGAAAAATGAAAAAATCTACATGAAGATTTATAGTTGAATAAGTACTACCAGACCCCACATTAGAAAATTATGGGAAAACCATCACCACAAGTTGCAGCATTCACCACCAGTGCCTACTAACAGACCTTCAAATTTCAGGTACAAACTCCAATGACACCAGCTTCGTATCCCCCAAACTGGCATTTTTACCAAGGAGTGTCTTGCGGGCGTAGATGCTAGTCCTCAGTGATGATGGGTGGGTTACAACCCTTTCCCTCCAGAAAGTGCTGAGGTTAGAAACACTGATGTTCATCAGCTCAGGAGGTGTCTGAAAGGCTTGTGGGAGCATCTCCAAGAGAGACTTGTTGCCTGTCCAAGAGATGCCCCTGTCCCTGGTAAGCAAGTCCCCTTCCCCACAGCTACAGCCAACACCCATAGCTAAGTGGGTGACCACATGGCTTCCCTGAAAAAAAACATGTAGGTCATAGTCATAGTCTGAGTGGGGCAAAGTGAAGGCAAACACCCTTTCGCTGATAGTTTACAAGTACTTCAGTCTTATCCAAAAACACATCTCCAAGAAAGCTTGGGAGAGGCCAGTGGCTTCATCCCTTCCTCACCCATCACTGACAGTCACTCCAGATGTCTCCAGGGTATTCCATTACAAGCTTATCAGGTCCTTTTGACAACTAGATTGTCAGATTGCAGTGATGGGCTGAAGTTATCTGAATACATCGCTCTTACTTTTTGAACAACTGTACTACAAAAGGAAATCAACAGAGGCTAGGCTGAGTCTTCCAGTAACTCAGCAATCTGATAACTAGGTCAACAACTGTACTAAGAATTAACATTCCCTTAAGTAGCATCTCCACGCCCTTGAGACCCATTACCCTGCTATCAAAATTACAAGAAAATCATACAAAAACAAGAAAAGGAAAAACTTGTCTATTTACTCTATTTACATCTTTTCCTAATAAATCCTTTTAGAAAGAAGAAACAGTTGCAGGAAATTTTTATGAACAAGCTAAAGGATAACAATTATTTTTTAAATGACTTGTGAGTAATTTCCAGAAAATTAACCTTGTCACAGAAAAGTTGTTAAAAGAGGAAGGAGGCCAGATAGATAGGAACTGCACAGAGTATTCAATTGGTCATGATTGAGTCACTCAGCTGCAGTCCAAAGTGAAAATTAAGGTACAGAAAGTTATATTCAAATAACTTTTAACTTTTGGCTTAATTTCAGGTAAACAAGAATGCTGCAGTTGAGTGAGGCTGAATTTTTCCTCAGTTTCCATTCACTGTAGGCTTTTAAAAACTGAAAGCCTTGGCATTTTGTATAAATCAAGCTAAGTGGTACAATAGATTAAGTCCTGGCATTCAATCTAAATGCCCTAGTGTTTGTACTCTACAGCCAGGTTTTGAACACTACTTTAAAAATTATCTAGACCCAAACAAAGAGTGATCAGTGTACAAGCCCCCTCCAAGAGTTTTCCATTCTGCTTTCCTGCATCAGAGAAATGCCATTTCAAGGTGGTGAGAGAACCATTAGGCACTCTCTGCACTTGGAAGGGATGCTGACTTTTTAAGAAATTTGCGCTGAAATTTTTCATGTCATAAAATATTTTGATTAAAAAAATTATTTACTAATGCAGGAGTTAGAGTGGCACATGCCAACTGACTGGAAAATAAGAGTCCTTGCTGTTTCTCTAAAGCTTTTCTTTAAGTACTGTAACAAAGACTCATCATTCTTCTTAACTCTGTGTGACTGAGTTTGCATTTATCACCTCCTAGGAAAGCAACTGCCCTCAGTAGTAGTGGCCATGTGTCTCAGCTTTTCCTGCTCAGTGTCCTAGGGTAGCCTTCAGTTTATGTTTGCCAAAGCGTATTAATTTAGCAGATTCCCAATAGTGATGTTGTTCAGACCCAGATGATCCAGTGTCTTCAGCCAGGCATTTACAGACAGTGCCTTGGTTTTGGAACATAGTGTAGGCTTTAACTGAACGAGACTAAGAAAAATCTGCAAGAGAATGTCAAGAAACAGAAAGTATAAACTGAACCAAGTCAAAATTTGTGACTTACAGCAGATGTAGTGGGTGTGCCCAAAACCTTTCCTCTGGCTTTACAGATTTCAAAGAATTTCAAGATATCCCCTACTCTTCTAAGGAGCAAATCTGCTATTTTGAGATATTCCCTTCCAGCACCTCCAGCTTGAGCAACCAAAAGACTTCCCAAACAGAGCCACATTTGAAGACCTGGTGTTAACATGTTTAATCCTTTAGTTGCTTTTCAGATGGGATAGGGAATCTGCCCTAATCAGTTGCTGTCAGCAGATGTGTCTCACATGTACTCCAGAATGTTGGGAGGAATTCTGTTTGTGTCATCTGTATAAAACAAGCTGGAGCTCTGATGGGGACAAAGGGCATATAGGCACACGTACTCCATTGGTACCTCTGTCTCTCCCACTTCACGTCTCTGGAGGGCTGGGCAACTGGTTTTGGTTGTTCACCAGCAGTTAAAAGCTGTGGGACCCCTGTCACTTTATATCTATTGCCAAAGAACATTTTTTTCTCCGTTTGGCAGGTGTTTAAATACATGAAAGCTAAAGCTATTCTATTTCTAAATGAGTACTATCACAGACAGGTTCACTGTGTGTTGAGCTCATCCATTTGCTAAATTCACCTTTGCTTTCCAGACCACCCTTGATCAGACAAGCCATTAATACCACATTTAAGATTTTTTTAATTTCCTCATTTTTAATCAACTGGCATAGAAACCTATTGCTCTTTCATATTTCTGAAATAGCTGATAAAACAGAATGTTTTTCTTTAATCACAACTGCACTGCACATGCCATGGTAATCTTTTGCCTCATCTACTCCAACTTCTGCCAATATGACCTTTGCATCTCGTCATGTTCTCTCTGGTGTACACAAACTGCTGCTGAAATCAATTTACTCTCACACAAATCAAGCCTTTGTCACTTGTCTTTTTCAAACACTTCTTGCAGATTCTGGTAAATTCCTCCACAATATGCGAACCTCTTACGAAAAACTTCTTCACATTTTCTGATTCCCCGGCCAATGAATTACCTGACTCATCCATAGTTAAATATCCCTTTTGTTTTCTTTCCTTCACTATTTTTCCTATAAAAGCCATGTCTTTTTGCTTTTTATTTTGCATCAAATGACTACAGTCTCTTCATTTCAGCCCTTCCTTCCAAGGAGTTTCTTGCAGTGAGCTCTTCACTAGTGTTCAGCCAAAGTTTTCACTGTCTGATAGGCTTAGACTATATTATCAATGTTTTACAGAGAAACAATACACTGTAAGCACCAGTAAATTATACTTATCAATACTGCTTGTGATATTTAAACTCGAAGGGAGTCAGCCCAAATTGAACCTTGGAAATTTATGAATAAAGACTAAACCAAAACAACAACAACAAAAAATTCATCTCAGCCAACAGAGATAAAGAGAGAGAGGGACCATGTGTGCATGTCTTTCTGTTTCAAAGTCTGATCTTTCCCCATTTCTGTCAATGGAAGCTTCACCGTTAGCCTCAATGTGCTTAAGACCAACACTGTAAAGAGGCTACAGCAAAGACAATCTGAGCTCTCAGATCCTGAAAGCCACCAATGCAAAGTACAAGGCAGAATGCAGGTATATAACTTCAAATAAGGAGCTTAAGTATGGAAAGAGCTACCTCTAGCAAAATACGTAACATATAATTAAATAAAGCAAAAATTATTGTTCCTGAGTTGAACAAGTTAAAAAAAAATACTGTTTCTACATCAGTATTGATTCTTCTGGAAATTTACATATAGTAACTTGAATACAATTGTTTGGATGAAACAACTCCACAGTCAGAGATTATGAACAGCCTTGCTTAGCTTGTAAACCAAATAAGTTTTACCTGATTTTGACCAGCTTAGTTGTTTTTCTTCAACCCTCACTTGTTAGGACCCATAGAAATGAATGAGTTTCTGCTATTTTCAACAGAGCAGAGGGAGCTAATGCGCATAATTGTTGATCCTATTTCAGTATGTCTCAGTGCCAAATCAGTTTCTAAGGGAGTTTGACCTATGAAGGACTCTTGAACCTTGCCTGAAACTACCCTCTGGACAAAGCTGCCAAGGTTAGGCTGGCTGTAGGCACTATGAATGCTGTCCTTCAAACCTAGGGTTTGGAGAGGAGAAGGCCACTCAGAGATTGTCCCTTGGATAATCCCCAGTGCCTGTAGACGCTGGCTTGTTTACACACACAGAGGCCATAAAAAACATGAGCTCCTAAAAATACAGAGGGGACATGGTGGGGAGTGGAAAAGAAGGACGTTGTTTATCCACAGGAGGTGCAAGATGAACTAATTTGTTGGAATGGTTGAGATGTGTTCAGACTAATGTTAGGGCTCAGGTTTTCAGAAGAGCATTTATCCACTGACACATTAATCCTCAGTTGGACATAAGATGATACAGCAAAATGTCATTACACATACAGTCCTAGGGAAGACTGGTCAGGTCAAATATGCTGCTGAGAACATTTTAAAATGGGTCTAAATAACTCTGTATAGGTTTTGTACATTACTGGTGATGGTTTCTTCAATATCTTTGTAAGAGTTTTTGTGATGTTGACAGTGGTGCTTTGAGTGCTTTCATATCTGCTTTGAGTACATTTGATGGGAAATACCAAGCATATAGAGACCTCAGTTAAACTTAACCCACTCCTTGGAGAGAGGAAGATGTGGCCTACATTGAGGTTAATGAAATGCCTGGCAGAGAAGTTTATAAGACCAAGTTTTAACCTATTTATATTTTAGGGAAGATTATGCCCCTGAAAGTGGACTATGGAGAAATTTCTACATCTCCAATTAAAATGTTCCCACTTACTGCTTTGCAACAGAAAGAATGCCAGAAAGACCTTTTAGACCAAAGTCTTCAGTCATGTTATTTCTACCATCCCAACTAGAAATGACTCCTTGCACTATTGCAGCTAGAAATATTACCACATTATTTGTTGCTGAACTTTTTCCAATAGAAATACCACAAAAATGCTTTTTCTTTGGGGTATTTGGACTATGAAATTCTGAAAAATTGTATCAACATAGCTCAAATGGGTACCAAGTATTTTTCTATTTTAACATTACCAGTGTTTTGTGGCAAGACTTCCCTTTCCATTTTGAGTACACATCATCAGATTAGAGATATCCTACTGGGAAGAAATTGTCACCAGAATTCTCACTTGGTAAAGGACGAAGAAAATATGAAGAATTAAAAAGATATATAAAATCTCATCTTTGCTTTAAAGTAAGTCAAAATTCTATCTTTCCTGGGGAATGAAATAATCTGGTGTATTTAAGCAGGATAGACAGTCAAATGGATATCTTCCTGGTTGATTTGTTTGTACACATGTTATGTCCCAGTCCCCTTAGTGGGTTTAGGGGAAAGTGGTTTGATTCACTCTGGGTGGTGTGCAGGAGAAACAACAAAATTCAACATTAGGGTAGAATAAGGCACTTGGCAAATTTTAAAAGAACACTCAGACAAAGTAAGGCACTTCACAAACTTAAACTTAGCAAACTTACACTTAGCCAACTTTAACTTATCCAGACACAACCAGGCACTTACTTAGGCATTGACTGGAATTTTTTAGTTGGGCTTACAATATATTTGGAGAAGAAGTTAGGAGAAGAAAGAGAGAGAGAAAGAAAGAGAAAGAAAGGGTAAGAGTAGAAAGATATCACCAGCTGTGGATCCTGCAATGAGTCTTCATTGTTGCAATTTAGATGCCTGTTGGTCAAAGTGATGGTCCCTGTCTTGATCTGATGGGGATGGGGGAAGCCCATGAAGCACAAAGTTCAATGTCCAGAAATTCAGGTGGGAACACCTAGGTACCTCCCCTGTGGTGGGGAGGTTTACACTGTCTGAGTTTTACATTGCCTGAGGTTTATACTGTGGATCATGTGCAGTCCTTTGGTATAAGACCTCATAATCAAACCTGGGAGCACTTTGAGGGGTCTTTGATGGTTTATGACACTTTCTAAGACAGGACAGTTGCCTCTCACATCAGTGTAGTTGAGCCAATTATTCCCCATCAGAAGGATGAATACTTTCAGACCTACCTGTGAATGTCCCAGTATTTCTTCTGGGAGGGGGAGGAGTTTTACAATCGAGCCAGTTACCCCTGATCAGAAGGGGTCTGATGTGAAGGTCCTGATACCTTTCCCGGGTCAGGGGGTGGGTTTACAACTGAGCTAGTTGTGTAAGGGAGGACACTGGCATGGCAAAAAGCACTATCTCACCTCTCAGGATATGCTTCTTATTGGCCTCTTCCCTTATCTTTTGTCGTGGTCATCCTCTGGTGCTCACACCTTCTGCACCCTGTTACTTTGCACATCGACAGCAAAACACCCACTGCTTTTGCAAATGGCTGATTGTTTGAGTCATTAACCACTAACATTTCAGTCTCTCACAATATATAGTTACACAGGTCTTTCAAATTCTGCTACCACAGTGAGCACTGGTAGAAAAATCACTTTCATTTTTTAATATCTTCATTTAGGATATCTTCTAATTCAAAAATAGTTGGTTATGTGAATGAACAGATATGTCATTCATGTCTCCTTTTCAGTTTACTGTACTGAAAGATTCAAACACTGACTTGTAAGGTCAAAGCAGGGAATGAAAACCTCTGGAATTCTGTTTCTTTGGTGACACAGCTGTTGGAGAGCAAGTGAATCAAAAGGCAGGTGTCCTCTCTATATCCGTCACCACTTTCAAATGGTTCAGTGTGAAAAGTGTTCTTAGAGTCTCCAAAATCTGGAGTGGAGATAGCTAAGGTGAGAAAGCTTACAAACCAAATATATAGAGAGTATTCAAGAATATTCTGAGAATTCTTGAATTTTTTAATTCTGAGAATTCAAGCCCACAGCAATTTCCTTGGTCAAATTGCCTATCGTGGTTTTGTCATGTTGTGTGTATTGTCAGTGTGCACTTCCAGAGACTCACTAGAAGGTAAAGCTTGCCAGAAGTTGCTTGGAGGAGTAATATTGGTAGTTTGTGATGAAGCTGGATTCCCTCCACTTTGGGAAAGTTTGGGTACAGTTGGGAAGCATCTGCCTTATGCTGCTTACCATAGGGATCAAACTGGGTCACCAGTCTGAACTCCCCACCTTCCCCGCACTATGTTCACATTTAAAACCCGAATGAATGTCATGGCTTGAAACCTCCTCTAGGTAGCAAAGGTAATAACTGTCCTTGTTTTGACTTCTAGGGGTGAAAGAACTGACCCATAAAGACGAAGAAAAAGAATTTATAGTTTATTAAATATATTTCCATTCTGCATCCAACACTACAAAAGCTTATCTTAGCACTAGCACTGACTTTGGTTTCTTTTAATTTCCCTTGAGTGGCTCACTCAAATAATACAGTTTTGCAGCATCCCAGGGCAGCAGCCCAGGAAGGCTGAGACTCATGAAGGAACTCTTAGATCTGGTAACTGCACCACTGGTTTCCAAAGAGCAATGCTTCAACAGACTAGACGAGAACAGGGATGTCTGAATCCAAATAGTTTCAGCGTTTGAAGACAGTTCCCAGGCTGAGCACCAGAATGGGCTCTGAGTTGGTACTGAGAAACATGGATGTCTCTCAGAGCCTCTCCCTCCTCTGACTCATGCTGCTTTACAATGGTACGGCCCCATTGAGCAGCCAGCATGCCATCATGGATATAGAGGACATCGGAAGTGGGCCTGCAGAGCAACCACAGAAGCAAGCAACACGTAGGTAGGTCCCTTTGCTCCAGCCTAAGATTTATTCTTTTTTTCCCAAAACTATTTGGCACTCCCCTGAGTTGTTGAGTAACTGGGTTAGAATTTTTTGTTTGTTTGCTTTAAACCAAATGGGATTGTTATTGTGCAATAGTATTGTTCTGGGATGCAGACAGCTTTTGCAGACTGTCTGCAGCTTTGTATTTTTAAAGTATCTATGTTTTAAAAACAAAGGTCAGTGATCATGCTATCAGGTCATAATTTTATCTGTGTCACTGTGGGATAAGAGTCTGCTGATAACTGGGCCACCAACTCCCCCGTGCCTCCAGCAGCAGACTGGGAGCAACCATCTGCAGGGCTACTGCAGGGCTACTGCGTCCTCCCGCCCTTCCCAGTCACACTGCAGATCAAGGTTGTCTTTCCCAAGTGTTCCCTGTCCAGACAGGCCACGGAGTGTGATTTAGTACTGCTAGTAATCAGCACCTTGAGGTAAATTAAAAGCAAGACTGTAAATCTTGACATGCTCTTTCATCGTGATTTTTTGGCTCTTAACATCAAAATAGATGACATTCTTCTGCCACACGGCAGGGTTGGGTCTTGCTTTACTGAGAAACTGAAGACTGCAGCCACAGTGCTCATGCTGCAGCGATACAGCATGTGGGAAGAGGCTGAGTGATGTGTTGAATAGAGTACTGACTTTGTTCCTCTGGGACCCAGATTTTCAGCCAAATCTTAAGTCCTGTGTTAAACGAGTAGTCTCTGTTTCACTCCTGGGGGAACAGCAGTCTGCATTAGAAAACCGCGGTGCATAATTCATCAGCCTCAGTAGCTGAAAGCCAAGAGCCGTATTCTCAGAGAAAGTCAAATGTCTTCCTATTGGACAGAGGATCCCTTCTGTCCCCCTGGGTTCAGGTCAGAAGTCGACTGATGGGTATCTTGCCTCTGGTGAAGCCAAAGAGACTCTTCTGCCAAAGCTAGTCTCAACCACAAAATGTGGAGTCTGCTGTTGTCTTGTAAGAGTAATGTAATTCTCCAGATAGAATCTGCTAACATGCCTCCCAGACAGCACTTTTATTAGTCAAAAATGAAATGAGGAAACTGTTAGTCAGAAAAAGCCTTTATACTGTCTTCCTAAAAGTTGTTGGGCATGAAAGCTCCAGAGTACTTGAGAGTTCAGTTCAGAAAATAGCAGATACAGCCATTGTGGCCCCCTTGAATTTCAAATAGATCCTGTTTTTATGACAGGAAACGATACCTAGTAACAGAATCAGGTGATTCATGTCTATTCATATTAATTGGACAGAATTCAAGGAAAGAGACTTTGGAGCCACACATCTGCCCAGGAGTCTGACACCAATATGAGCTTTATGATGAGACTACAAATGATAAAGGAACCTAGAAAAAAAAAGAGAAATCTCAAGACTGGATGCTGGAGCCAAGCTCCTGGGAAGAGCGACCATCTTCAGCCTAGTGTGCTGGTTGGAAGCTACCTCAGCCCAGAGTACCAACCCTTCAAGATACAATCACAATGTATGATATGGAAATTATGGGGCAGAATAATAAGCGTGGTGAGAATGACAAGACAAAAGCTTTCATTCACTGGTGAGATGAACTGTAAAAAGGCTGTTTCAATCATATGGGCTGTAACCCATGCTTACTCACTGATGGTGATGTAGTATTAAAAACAAGGAACAATTTTTGTTGTTTTAAGAACCACTTAGGAATGGTCCACAGTCTGATCTCACTGTTTAACTATGAGGTATTCCACCAATGTCAATAACATTACTCAGCCTTTATGAAAATCTGAATCTAGCCCAATGTCGTATGGATGTCAACATCTCAGAACATTATTCTCAACAGTAAGCCACATCTCACAACAAGCCATCAGAGGGAAGCTTAGCTGTACCATTTGCTCTCCTGGGAAAAGGCTCTAAGAAACACACTTCAAGGACTGCAGTAGGAATGCAGAGATTCATGTTCATGCTACAAGGCAGTGCTATGCAGAGATCTGGAAACAGGGTAGACAAAGAGTAGAAAGAATACATTCCCCAAGGGTGGCAATGGTGTTCTGACATGGGAACACAGCTTTCAGGTCCAAGTCAGGATCTCTGTGCTGCCCTGTATCTGTGCTCCTGTTATCTGGAGGCTCCTTGCACAGGAACCCTTACACAGCACTGGTCTGGCTCATACAAATATACCCAAGAAGGCCCTATTTCTGTGAGCAGAAGACAAATGAAAATAGTACTTTCATTGAAACAGCTGTTAGTAATTCTGTGTGGCTCGATAAGACCTGCATGGAGCCAAAAGAGTTGTATGAAATACTGTGGTGTGCCACAAGGCAATGGTTTCCTCTTTCCTTGCAACCAGTGAGACACTGGTCCACTTTTCACTTAATATCTCTGTCACCATCCATTCTCTCTCTCTTTCCGTCATCACCTCCTTTCCCATCTCTCTCTTTGATGATGTGCCTTGAAGCTTCACTGCAGTCCTCCAGGACTCACCACTCAGCAACATCAGCACCCCAGTCACCTGAAATGACTTGTGCTCAAAGCTGTGATTCACTTTTACTCTTCCCTGTATACACTAGAGAGAACAGTTCCAATTAATAATGCTTTAGATTAAAACTTATCTGGGCTTTCAGCCACTTAAGACTTGTCAAGTATTATACTTACAGTTGTAAGTAAGTCATAAGTAAGGCCAAGTTGGAGTGTGAACAATTGCTTTTTTGCTTCAGAACACTCATTCATTATTAATCTCTCAGCTAGGAGTGTGATGACTGGAGTGTTACTTCAGGGAGATTGATAAGAGTGCTATGCTTGGTGTAGGGGGTCGGTATCTTAGAGCTATTTGTTTTAGATAAGCAATTAGGCAAACATTATCAAGCTTGTGTGGGAAAAAAAAGGCATTTAATTCAGTCCTTACTTAGACACTTCAGTGGATTAGCAGAAACATGAAGGCTAATTTAGTTGTAGGCTCCTACGTGTCCGTGATCAGCTTTGTAAATGTTTGACTTCATTTTCCATAAGAGAAACCAAACTAAAAATTACCTAATACTAAATATACAGGAAAGAAGACAAACTGTTTTGGAAACAATGTGATGTAGCAGAGCAAATGTACATAGTTATCAGATGCTACTGAAGAAAGTGTACACCTGCAGCATCCTAGAAATAATATCAGCCGTGCTTGAACAAAAGGCCAGAGAGTCCTGTGTTTAAGATAATAATTACAGGGAAGACTGGATGAGGAGCATGCAGAAAGTCCTAATTGCATCTAAATACAAAGCTGAGTGTTTTAAAGGCAGTGTTTAAATCAAAGCACATTGCCCTTTCATTACTGGACCTTCAAGGCAAAGTGAATTAATAGCAAATTCTAAGGCTTTAAGTCCTTGACCATATCATCATTAAATCATCAAAGACTTTTCTGCATGTACTTTGAAGTAGCCTATGGCCAATCAGGGGAGATCTGACCATATTCACAATATCTCCTTAGTGTTCCCACTGCAAAAGAAAGCATCTTCAGTAGGAACCAATCTACTTACTGGCTGCTAAGTTCACACTACCACCTGTGTTTGTCTGAACAGTGGAAAACGCAAATCCTTATTATCTCAGGACTGAGACTCCTTTTAAGACTCAAATCACCAGTGACAGCCAGAACCAGAGACAAACTCTGTCCCTGCACTTAGCAATCTAAGGACAAACTGCCAGAATATCCAGCTCTCAACAAAAAATCATTCCTACAATAACTACCTCTGCCTCCAAAAAAACCCAAAACAAAACCACCTCTGAACTTCACCTTGAATCTCCTATGAGATGAGAAAAGAGAAGGAAGTCCTCAGCCAACAGTCTTTTCACGGATATGAACTACCATGAAAGTGCCTCACCCTGATGTCCCCATGGCAGTCGCTGCAGCTGACATGGCACAACATCTTACCTCAAGCAGGGGGACTCAAGCCACCCTCTATCTGGTGTGAAAGGATAAAGCTAGCATCCTCACAGTTCCCACAGATAGGTATGGAGGAGGACAAAGCCTTTATACTGCATACTGTAAAGTGTGATTCTCCTGTTTCTGTGTATGATGCTTGGCCGAGCTGCCCTTGATGTGCCCTTTGTCTGACAGTACATGCCATCCAGAAAACCAGGTGAATGGAAAAAGCTGCTAGGTAGAAAAAAGAACAGACCCTGCAAAGAAAACGTAAAACATAAAACAATACAAACACAAAAGTTTAGCAAGTAATACAAGTTTTGTATCATTGTGGTTTTATATAAACTTCAAGTGTATCCTGTATGTATGCTCACAGTAGAAGTTTACACAGCATATTAGGGAAGTGAGCTTTGCCTGGGAGAAAATAATTTTTACTACCTGCCACATCCATAGTATTGTTGGGCCAATATCCACTAGACCCTGATTCAGCTCCAACAAGTAAAGGAACAACAGAAAACTGGCATGTGTTGCTTACAGAAAATACTGCAATTCATGTCTTTAGGGCTAAAATTGCAGCAAGATGACATTGCAAGTACAGGTTAAACACCTGCTGGAAATTGTCCTGCCTTCCTAATTTCTGAACTAAAGTGGAGCACTGAGGAATCCAAAAGTATTGACTGCAACTAAGAGTGGGTAGGATTTTTTCTTTACCTCTGTGTCTAGCCAAAGGCTAACACTAGAGAGAAAAACATCCATAAAAAAAACAAATGTTCCAGGATGTTTGGGGTTTTGTTGGATTCAAAATTAATGGAAACTTTGTGATGGCTGAAAAATGGCAGAAGCGAAGGACATACTTCGAATTGAACCAATTCCTCCCTAAAGTAAGGTATGGGTAGCTGATCTCAGATGTTCTTCCTTTTTATTAGGCAAATAAACCTAAAGCCTGTCCCATCCTCCTGAACTTCCCAGTCACCAAACCAAAAGCCACCTTATCTTTATTTCTCATGGGTAGGGGACGTGTTTTAGGGATGCCTGAAGGGGCATTCTGGGAAATGAAGTCCCAAATGTACTCCAATACACATGGGCAATGGGGTACCACATAGTGATTGGTTAAGAGAATCACGTGTCGTTTTAAAGTGCATATAAAAGATGCTGTTTGCTTCCAACAAATGGATTTGGTTGTTTGGATCCCCAACCAACCGGATTGTGTGAGTTTATTATATTAATAAACACCACACTCATGGTAAAAGGGGTTTTGTCCAGACAAAACCCCTTTTGTGCGATTGTCTGTGGGTTGATTTCTGCAGTCCAAACTTTTGACAAAGATAATTAATGAAGAGTTAATAGCAGAGATATCCAGGATGTATGAAAAGGAAGCTTGACAGGATAGACCGATGAATTTTTCCTTATCTTTTTACCATCTCTGTGCTTAGGATGCAATAGGGTTCTGTTGTACTCAGTGGCAAAACTTGCACTACTTTTTATCACTTGAACGCAGACAGTCTTTGTGCTCACAGCTGAAGAAAGAAGACTGTACCCAGCTGCTCCACAAGGGAATAGCGTGCGTGGAAAAGAAGGAAAAGCAAAAGGGAAAGCACCATGTGTCTGTTGGCCTGCCCCTCCTCCCGCCTCGCCTCTTGTGCGTCCCCCAAGGTCAGGCACAATCTGTCCCTTTGTATCCAGGAAAGAAATAGGACGCAAAGTGTTAGGAATTTCCTAAAACTGTCTTGAATCATGTGCTGTTTAAGTAACTGTCATTTTGCTGCCTGGTTCATTGACACTTGGGTCTTAAATAGTGCTTGTGGAGGAGTAATATTTTCAGCTCTGAAGGGGTAAAGAAAACACTTTTAGAAAACCAAAGCCTTTAAACAGTGATATGCCAAGGAGGAATATGTTGATATGCTTATTTCATGTAAAGTCTACACTGTTTTTGCATGAAATCAACAAGACGTTAAAATAAGTATTTCACCAAAGTGTAGCATTTAGGAAATGTCTATTTTCATTGAAGGAAAAAAAAGTAAGAACAGATGGTTGAAGGAAAAATTACTTTAAAGACATCAGAAACAGCTGAATAAACTTTCAGTAGTCCAAGAGAAAAAGACTCTCAATCTTCTAGTTTATTCTTATTTTCCTACTTACATTCTTTAAATGCACTGGAAATTGCATTCAAATCTTCTAGTACCTTGCCTTTTTTAATTTATTAAGGTTTTGGGGTATCATAATGTTTAAGGTCATGGGGAGGAACACTGTTAAAACAACACTAGATCTAGTGTTACTCTCCATATGTTAATTTTAAATTAATAAACTAGGAAGCACAAAAGATTTCAGAGCTGTTATTAGTCCACACCTCATGAAGACACCATAACAGAGATGGGTTTAAAAATCAGGTTTATCTATTAAAAAGTCAGTCATGACTTTCTTTTGACAGGTTCTGCTGCATGTTGTGGTATACAAATGTATGTCTGTCTGATCCAGCCTCACCTGATATGTTCAGTGCTGGTAGAAGAAGTTTTGCCCCGAGTGATGAACTGCCTGATGGATTAAACTGTGATCAGATTTTTTTCTAGTGTAACACCACCTTCTAGATTTAAATAGAGAAGTAAAAGGGTGACAGAAACAGCTTTTTATATGTTAAAAAATAATTTCTGCTTCTGGGTATGTGAGAGACATTCAACAAGCAGCCTGTTTCAATAATATCAGATCCTATTTACATCAGTACTGATATGGATTCAGAATTAAAGAGTGCTGGAATAAGACATTTTGAGTAGCTTTATTTTTAGCCTATAGTGTAAGAATATTTTGGTTATTTCCCTTCATAATTCCTAACAAAACAACTTATCTTAACTTCATTTTTAGTCTACTATAGTTAATTTTTAGACCAGTATGGGACTTTTTTTCTGTACAATAATAGAGTGGAGCCAAAACTGTGTTTATAACCTGTGTTTATTAAGAGAGATAAGTCATTCCATAATAAACTTGTTTTATTATTAATCTAATCTTGTTCCAGTGGCTGAATGAGAGTCATAGTCATATCCTTCCAGGACAACTTCCAGGACAGGACCCTCAAGGAAGATAATTTTAATTTACTCGTACAGAAGCACATGGAGTGTTGGAAGAGCAGAGAGCAAACCAACTGGTTTATGAGTATGATCTAGTGTCTCTTTTACAGAAAACTTTGAAAATATTATTTTTATTAGAGAGATCTGAACTTTTATGGTTGAGTTTAACAAATTCATTGGTGTACACACATGCAAAAGCATACTCCAGCTTCTGACAAATTTTGGTTTTTTTGGTACAATTTAGAGGAGGCTCAAATAAAGTCATTACACCTATACTTCCCCATGTCACCCTTCAATTTACCATTATGCCATGCTTGCACTTTGAACTGTCTGTTCCAGGTCTATATCTTGCATAAAACATTCCAACCACTTGAGTATTGCTACTATAAAGTAGCAATAAAACAACTTGAAGGCCACATCTGTCTCGTTATCATAGTAACATTTTAAAAGATGTAGTTCATCAGCTTCTTCTTAATGACTGTTTAAAGAAATTCCCAACTTTCAAATTCAAGAGAGGCATTAGATAATATTCAGTTATCCATTTATTTGTCATAAGTAAACTTTATTGTAGTTCTTGGAGGTTTTGATAGGTTTTGATCAAACTGGTTTGTGAAAATTATCTCCCTTTTATTACACCTGTCATATGAGAAAAGCGCCTTCCACATCTGCTATTAAATTAAAACCAACAGGATGGGAAAAAAACCCCAACCTGAAACTTAAAGCATGAGCCACAACTTGGATACAGCTTAGGTGAACATGGATTCACTGTTCAGTTCAATTAATACCTCCTTTGAAGTCAAGCAGAGATCATCCAAGATTTCTGTTGATATAATAAATGTCTAACATTTGGTTTAACAAAATTTTAAATGTGTCTCTCATTGGACTCTATATGTACCTGTGCTTCCCTTCTGACTGGTTAGGTTTCCATGTTGTGTGAAGAGTCCACCTCTAGCCTTGGTGACCTCCAGAAACCTTTGGAACAGATCATGGGAAATCAAGGTACTGTAGCTCAGATCTCTGCCTTGTCCTCATTCCTGAGGTTGGTGACCATCATCCAACAGCCAGTCTTTGGAGTTCCACACTGACTTTTTGCAGACACTCAGAGTTAACACAAATTCTCTCCCAGAAGCCAAAGGGATCCTTCCCTGTTTAACATCTTGGTGTGGTGATAGTTCCTAAATACAGTATAGCTTGTAAGAGGCAAAGTACAAGAGAGATTAAAAGTCAACAAGCAAACAAGCTGAATACAAATTCTCTGTAAATCATTCTCTCACTGGAGGACCATCTCTGTAGGACATCGTGATCAGGAAAACAGCAGTGCTGCAGGGAGTTCCTACCTTGGGTCTGCTCATCCTGAGCAAATGGCTCTCCATAAATATCCCTCTTCTGTCATTCGTTTCAAATCAGCCCCTGGAGGTGGTCACGGTCTGCTATCAGGTGTACCACTGGCAGGTAATTTTCTCTCCAATTACTTCTTTTACTTGGGTGAAATACCTTCTTTTTTGAAGAAAATTAATTTTGAAGGCAAAGCATACAAATCAGCAAATCTTGCTATTTTATTATTCTGTGCCACTAGTGTGGGGAATTTTACTGCAGACACAGGCAAAATTGAGCAACAAAGACAAAAGTGATAGAAAGGACTTCCTGCCTCACATTCACATATGTAACAAGTTCATGATTTCCAACAGGATTCATAAATGTTAGAAATGGATTCTTCATGTTAACGCCAGCATTTGCAAATATGTTGATGAATGGGTTCACGGGAAATTTGTGGAAGAATCAGTCCCTGCTGCTCACAAATTTTAATGCTGACCATGCAACTAAATTTTGTTTCAGAAAAGAAGTCAGCTATGTTTTGATAGTGTGCTGTGAGATCCTGCTACAAAAATTAAGTGGTCAAAGGCAGGAATAGAATTGCCAACACTTGTGATTTTATTAGGAGAGAGATCATTTTTTCTTAAAACCCTAGCTCCTGAAGTCATATGATTACAGGAAACTGTCATGTTTCATTCATTCAGCATAAACAGTTACTACCTTTTGTGGTTGTGAAGAAAAGTTGAAAACATAAATCCAATAGATGGGGCCACCAGACGACAAAAAAACACCATCTTTATTGGTATTTTAAGGAATGTGATGGTTTATGAAGGCCTGAAGTTGAGAACACTGAAATAATGTTATTCAAACAAAGAAGGCAGTGAATAATGATGTGAAAGTAAAATCTAAAGAGTCAGAGTGCTTCATCTATCCTTCTAAAGGGAGGAAATAGAATGTATAGTGAAACTACTCAGCTTCAAAGCTCGTTCACATTTTTATCCTAGAGAAGTTGTTTAAAAAATATATCTTTTTTCTTGAAGAATGGAGCACGTACTTTGTCATGTGAGAACTGCTAATACACTAATGGAAAGATAAAGCAATGGTTTAGGTCTACATGTTGGAACTGTACTTTTCCTGTTTCTCCAGATAAAAACAAGAGAGATATGTTAAATAATATGAAGACAAGTTATTGCAGAATTTGCAGAAACTACTTCCTGTGAAGAATTAAGGTTTAATTAGCTAAAAAGGAAGTATACAGAGAGATGATAACTGAGAGTTGGTCACCCTGTCTCTCTGATGAGATTATCCTTTGTACCTCTGAACTTTACTATCCAAACAACAAGTCCATGGCGTGATTTGGTGCCTCCAATAATCTTGTGCTAATTTTTACTCATGCTGCCTGTCAGGAGGCCCTGAGTTGTTTGCAGAACAGCTCAAGATATAAAGAACAATTGACTGCATTAACTGTGTGTGCAGGAACATTATTATAGACATCAAAAAAGGACACTTCTTTTGTCGTTATCCAAAGTCCATATAAATCTACAAATAACTTTCAGTATTTGAATCTTTGATCAGTTTTGCTTGGTATATTTTTGTGCCTTTGTTTTAAAATTGATTCACCTGATCACTCCATGAAATACAGTTCTAGGTGCCCTAAAATAGCTGAAAGTGTGAAAACGGGATCAGATTTAACTGACCACTGAAGCACCATGTGCAAAAGTCAGCCATATTCTCCTTCAAACACATGCATCACCAGGATACAGGCAGAGTGAAGTTCAGGCAACAGTCTGGGTCCAGTGCTAGAATCCTCCTTTCCTTCCTCATGGCCTCATCTACTTTCTGGCTGTGACCTCACCTTTCTTTCTGCCCGAGGAAGATTAAGGCCAGGTTGAATGGGTCTTGGAGCAACCTGTTATGATGGAAGGTGTCCCTGTCCATGGCAGGTGGGTTGGAACTGGATGATCTTTAAGGTCTCTTCCAACCCAAACCATTCCATAATGCTATGATAAAACATCACCAATGCAGCTTTTTGAAGGGGTTCAGATATTGATTTATAAATACTCATGTGTCAAAAGACCAGCTCCACTGCCTGTTATAAGGAATAAGAGGGGTTGAGTCCTCCCTACTACTTTGTGAGCCTGTTTCCGATACCAAATGGGGTGGTAAAGGTCTCAGTGTGCTCCGCAACCATGTGGTGCTCCCTACTGCAAACAGAAAGTGATACTGCCTGGAGCAAAGCATAGGAACCCATGGAAAAATCTCACTCTATAAAAAGTAAAAAAGCTAAGAATTAACATTTTTCAATGCTATAATCTTGGTATAGGCGGGTACTTATTTGGGCTCCCAATACAGCGACACTGCATTTTTTAGGGAATTTATTTAGTGTGAAAATTTGTCAACATTAGTTCGGGTGTTCTGAGGGACAGAGAGCTGTGGGCAAGGAAAGCATATAAAAGCCTCCATAAGCTGGTATGGACTAAAGGAAAGAACAAAATGAGACAATAAAGGGATTACAGGATGATATGGGATGAGATGTAAGAGCCATTGAGCGATTTGGATCAAAAGCAGATGTAGGGATATTACTCTCATTTGTTCTTTAGCAACAGTTCAAGAACATCCCTGACTGAGAGACCCCACTGTTCTAAAAGTATTGCACAAACTCGTTGTGACTTTTACAGACATGTTCTGTCCTGAACCATTTCTAATCTCAGTTGGTGAGCAAGGGCACAAAGGCACAGAGAAAGGAAGCAGCTTGCCCAAAGTAGGTTAGTAGCAGAAATAAAGATAGGATCCAGATCTCCTGCAGCCAACTGGATGCATCCCATGGAGAAAAGTGTAATCTGCCTCCCAAGCCCACAGGGAAGCTTCTAGGCAGAAAAAATCTGTTCAAATAAAAAAGCAAGGAAAAGCAGAAAGCGTGGACTTTAGGGTCCTAACTGGAATACGTAGGAACATGCCGACTGTGTCTTTCTCCCAACGGAAAACTCCAAGGAAATAAACAAGTGCAGCTGATTTAAACAAAAACCAAGACTACCAGTACCTGCAGCTCTCAGAGCCTCTGTTAACACTGCAGACCAT
Source organism: Neopelma chrysocephalum (assembly GCF_003984885.1). Taxonomy (NCBI): domain Eukaryota; kingdom Metazoa; phylum Chordata; class Aves; order Passeriformes; family Pipridae; genus Neopelma; species Neopelma chrysocephalum. The sequence continues at coordinate 27,635,164 of NW_020897691.1, forward strand.
TATCTCTTCAGAGGAAGAAAAAGCATTGCAAAGAGAGCACAGGCTTCTCACAAGTGTATTATACAGAGAGAACAAGAAGAAGATAAGTATGTTATTCTAAGCGCCAGTGGTTTGGCACTAATTCTGAACTAGAACATTTCTTTTTAGCTAAAAAGTACAGATTCAATTAAGTGTGGGTTTCTTGACATTTTATTTGAGCTTCTGTTCCAAGCTGTTTCTGATCCTCGTCTTTTAGTGTTTAGAGATTTGAGAGACTGCAAAACGGCTCCTGTCTACTGAAATGTCAACATGGCTGTGAAAAAGCATTTTAAAAAAGTGGCCTAAAAGCTGCAATACAAATAAGGAAGTCACTTACCTGTGTCCTGTTGCATGCTGCCATTAAGAGGAACAAGATAATTTGCTTTAACCGCTGCAAAGAAATTGTTAGCGATAATGTAAGCATGCCATGAAATAAAAACTTTCCAAAGGAAAACAAGGTTGTCAGTGTACCTGAGGTATTGTGTTGTTATCAAAGGTTTCGAAGCTAAAGAACAGAATTAAGAAGGAAAAATCTAAGACAGAAGGGGAACATTATTCAACTTAATATTAGAACTAAATTTTAATGCAATGATCCATTAATTATACAGGGAGAACACTACTTTTTTTTTTCCTGCAGAAATCTGATGGTATTCTGCGTAAAAGAGACTTAGTACCTCTGCCAATGAAGTATGATAGCATTCGTGTGCATCATCCCTAAAGGAAGACAAAATGAAGCACAGGGATGCTAAAGATTAGGCTCTTTTACTTGCATCTCTGATATGAGTTAAAGGAAATAATCATATTCATCATCTTTGGAAACCAGATTCTGAATAAAAATGCTCAAAAATGAATGCAGAAACCATACTTTTTAAGGAGTTGCTTCTTAGAATTTGATCTTCCTGTTGCACGTGATGTATTAGTGTCAGAGTGGGTCACAACCCAGACATACAGATCTCTTGCTTCCTATGCTAGCCACTCAGGTAGGACATTTTGCCTGCAGGCAAGCACTGCTTGGTTTCTCTCAGATTAGTCTCATTTCTTATTCTTTTTACACACAGATGTTCATCGCATACATGTTTCACTAGAAGCTCAGAGAGAAACTTTCCTTACTTCACATTTAAATATGTTGGATTTTGGATATTTTATGGCAGTTACTGTCTTCCTTAATGAGAAAAACATTGCCAAAATTCCAAAATCATGAATGACACATGTTACATTGTCAAACCAATAAAGTCAGGGAAGTTGCATGTGCTTTGGTTTCCAGCACTGGATAGGATCATCTTTAAACTGATGCACTCCCAGCACAGGTTGGCTCATTATCAGCAGAGCTCTGGAAGGTAACTTCCAATGATGAATCCCTCTGGAAGTTCATCTGCACAAGAACTTTTTCAGGCGCATGTGAAGGTCATCACTAACTTGGTCACTAAACCACAGGACAGAGGCTGGCAGCACAGATTCTAATCTCCACTCAGTTGTTGATCTGCTGAGCTGAACGTAAACTAGTCTCTATTTTTCCATCTGTCTGCTCTGATTAGGAGATTAGACTCTATTTTTAAAACCAGCTGAGGGCAACTGCACAAAGCGAATTGAACCCAGCAAGAGAGCAAAAATGAGACAATGTGTTTCCACAAACACCAAGTTTGTCCTTTGCTGTGTCTGGCATAGGAGGCACTGATTACTGCCCATGCACACACACAACACATTGACAGAAATCAGCACAGCTGTGCAAAGAGCTCATCTATACCCAACACACCACCCCTGCATTCCTCCTGTCTTCCCTGTGTGGATCTGAGCCTTGGTACAGCTCTGAGGCAGACAGTTTCAATACTCAAACCAAATTCACAGGGCAGGAAAAACTGCAGTGAATTGCTTGAGGGAGTGACTGTGGCTAAACACAACCTTTTATCTCCTCTGGTAATTACAGCTTTAATGCAGATCAATTCTCTGATCTGGATCACCATACAGCATCACAGATGCTTGCACAAGCACCAGGAGGTGATGGGACAGAGGTATGAACAAGATGCTAGAGGTGGATAATAGTGGTAGGAGTGCTGGTTTGTGATGATCTAAAGTATATGTGAAATTAACGGTTTTATTTTTTTCCTTTCTGCTTATAGTGGAGTTCAGAAGAACAGCATTCTGTACAGTCAATCTGAAGGAAAGTTGACTGGATGATGCTGATTAATATTGTCATTTTTTAAATGGCTTCACTTTCACCTTGCAACACAAACATTCTCTCTAGGGATTTAATCCTTAAGTGTTTAAGTAGAAAATCCTGTTGTTGAGACCTATACTCAAAAATTCACGCTCAAAAGCATGACCCTTTGTATTGCTGAATCCATTTATCTGTTTATAAAATATGACTGACGTTTATCTACGTGGAATTTATCTCTACTCTTGCTGCCCAGTTGCCTGGAAAAAGCAAAGAGCAGGCTGCCTGCTGATAACACATCACATTGTTTTTACCCTTGGACCTATGTGTCTGGGATAGGGTTTCTGGAGTTCACAGCTCAGGCTCACTCTGAGGCTGGCCTGAACATACTGCACTGGATCAGCCCCTGAAAATGCTGACTGGGTATGAATGGAACAGATGTGTTAATGGGTGCAAGATCGGACTTGTATTAACAAAGTTCAAGGATCAATGAATTCAGGGGCCATCCCTGCCTCTGTTTTTTGATTATACCAGCAACCCCCACAAGGTCCTATAACTAGCAGGAAAAAATTGAAAAAGGGAAAAGAAAGAGGGACAGAGGTGTTGTGAGGGGTGAGTATCACTCCCCTAGCAGTGTCTGGAACTGAGACTGAATTTCCTATAGCTTCATCCTCCAACACTGTTTGGTTACACTCGCCATATCTTTTGGGATGAGGAGCTTCACAGGGATGCTTCCTGGAATGATGTCACCACACTACGGGGTGCAGAGCTATGGAGGGAGCCAGACAGGATGCTTGGAGGAAGGGAGGCTAGTGCTCATATCTTGCTGGGAGCTGCTGATGGTGGCTCTCTGCAATGGACACCTTCCTTCTGAAATGGCTGCTGTAGTCACAGCATTCTCAATGCCTCCCTAGATCAAGAGTTTTTGGGACAAAAAAATCCTTACTCATCTCAGTCGCATAAACCTAGTGAAACTGCTTAAAAGAAGCCTGCAGATCTTGCCCTCCCCTCTGCCCCCAGCAAACTTCCAAAAATTCCTAAAAATTCCCCTCACATAAGTGTCTATTTACTGCTAGCCTTCACATTGAGAGACACAGTGAGGATAGGATCCCTGTGACAGATCATAAGGTATGTCACTAAAAGTAAGGCCTTCTGCCACCCAGTGCAGGTGCGTGCTCTACTTGCTCTTGCAAGGACGGTTTCTGGCAGCACAGTCATAACTCTCCCCAAGCAACATGTCAGAAAAAGTCCCCTCAGCATATTCTGTGTTGGATTTATGGAATACTTGTAGTTGTCTGTCTTGGTGGAACGTAATCCACATCCCGCCTCAGGAGACAGTTGGGTCACTGCCACTCTCTTACTTTCCCCCTGCTGCAGCTGTATCCAGTCCTGGCAGGCTCCCCTATATAGGATATTGGTGAAGAACTTCATTTCTCTTCCCCTAAAATAGGATTTTCTTCCTTTTTCAGTCTGAGTGAGGCTAATACTGAAGCTAGAAACTCAAGAGCTCAGTTATATAGTCAAACTCTTACAGAGGAGTCACACTAACCTTGCTAGGGCAGAGGTGACACTCAAGGGACTAAGCTGGAGGTCTCAAGTAACCTAAGGTGTGAATAACCCTTAGGGGATGGGTTTGTGAATACGGCAGAAGTTGTATTAACTTCTTTTGTTTCATTTAAGTCCACAGTGGTCAGTCTTGATTGGTATGAAACAGGGTTAGCTATAATGGGAAAGCTTCTGAGTAGCTGAACCCTCAACATTTCTTATGCAATAGGCAACATTGTTTTTATCCAACAGTAAGGTCAAAAAATACTAAACCAGCATCCCTTACTATCTTCTGGACTGGAGTGGTAGCAGGAAGTGCACTGGACTCCACATGAGCATATTTGCTAAAAGAACATGCAGAATACTGAAGCATGGCGGAGATGGAGGATGTGAGGCAAAGCGATGGTTGTGAGTGTGTGGCTCACATCTCACTCTGACTGTACAGTGCAGCTATACATAAGCTGTCTATGAACGTTCAAAGCACAGGAATGCTCACACTAACAAAGCCATAGAGCAAAAAGCCACGTTTGAAGCTGCTTCTTCAGTGACATAGTTACCTGGTATATCAAACCTCTTGGCACACAATTGAGACATAAGTCACTCACAACAGGGCTGTTTTGCACATCTAAGAGCTGAGAGGACTGTGCCTTCAGCTAGAGAAGAAGATGCAGAAAAAAATCAGTTTGTTACCAGACTGCACTGTATTCACAGGAGGTGTGAGGATTGACAAGTGAAAAGCACCACATGATGATGTGCTCCAAGTGCCAGCTCTGGGCTACCATCCAAAGTGGTTTTCTCAAGGAAAAGTGCAGTCCATCCAGTATCACTTCACTGGCTACATTTGCTCACTTCTCCTCCTTGCAATATTTTAGAGCTCTTCAGGGCCGCAGCTGTGGAGAAGTCCTGCCTTTTTGGCAAGTGTGCAGGATGGCCGAGCATATCAAATGAGCTTCTAAGCTTAATTGATAATGACAACAAGTCTAAGGCAATTGCATATAAAATTCTCTCTTTTCTTAGATGTTGCTAGATGAGTGCTGGCACAGCCGCCTTCCATCACAAACATTTCAGATACTGTTTCTTACTTTTTGGCTAGAGCTTTCAGTAAGACTTGGAAAAAACTCAAGATTTATCATGGAGACGGGTTGCCTTTTTTTTATTTTTTTTTTAAACTTTATTATCCTTATTCTTCTAGACAAAACACTGTTTGATTCACTTAAAATCATCCTCTAACCCTGTTGTCACATTCAGTTCTCACTGAGGGTTTGGGGTGAGGTCAGGAATGCTCTGAAGCGGCACCTTTGCAGACAGCATGTTAATGACACAGAGGTCAGATTCATTTCACTTACACCCTGGCTAATGGACTTTTTACAGAGTACACACAAACACACACACGCACACACACAGAGCTTTTTGTGTCTCCATAAATAAAATCTCCTCTGAGCAAAAGATTGTACCTTTATGGGACTTTTATGAAGTGGCATTGTTCAGTGAACTAGCTAGCATTATGTCTGGGCCAGTGTGCCACAGCTAGGAGCTGGAGATGTAGGCTTCCAAACCTCAGGAGTGTTCATCAGTGAGGTTCTGAAGCGGGCGCTTCAGACAATGGAAGCATACAGGGAGAGGGGATGTTGGAAGGGAGCTGGAATATGGTCTTGACGCAAACCCAAATACTTTTAAGTCTGAATGGGTGTTTGGATCCAAATTTTTGAGTTAGCACATTACTGAAACATGAAAGCTATCTATGGAAGTGAGATCTGAAAGGAAACTGCCCTCACACGTGCAGAGTGTTCTGAACTATGACTTGGTTCAGGTCCATGCCTAGGTAAACATCTCTATTCCACAGTGACCTACATTCTGTGGTTCAAACAGCTCTCCCCTCCAGCCTCTTCCCAGTGTGGCTTGAACTGCTGCAATCTCTGTTTCTTCTCTTCCAGCCATAACAGTCTGCCTGAGAATGTCACCGAACATGCCACTTGTATCTCTCCTGAACCCCAAGTGAAAATTCTTCTATGAAGGCTCAGGTGGGTGGGGGTGATACACCTATCAAACATGACCACCTGGCAACAGGGGGATGCCCAGACTCACTGCAGCCCAGCCTGTCCACGCACCTGTAGTGAGGGACTTGTAGCTGTGTGGGCATCAACCTGGGCTATTCCATAACCAAGACCCTAAGGAAGTGTTTGGCTGTTAAAAGGCACATCACTCTTGCTCCGCTCGTTAAGGTTGTTCATTTGCAAAGAAACTGTAAACCTAATCTCAGCTCTCTCTTTCTGTCATTTAGTTGCCCAAGTATGACCATTTTATCTGCAAGAGCGGTTTGTTGAAAACCTCCATGTATCATCCATGCCTACGTCTCTTCTATTCAGAGATAAGTAAGAATAAAATGTTGATAATCTTCTCTTCTCCTCAATTCCCTGGTTTCCCTGTCAGAACAAACAGCTACGGATGATACACCATCGCAAAGTCATCAGCTGTTCACCCTAGCTGAAAACAGCCCATAGCTCTTCACTGCAATAGATTACACCTGACTCACTAAAAATAGGTTGTATTTTTTTTTCCACTGAAAACTGTACCAAAGAGCCAAAGCCTTGAAAATCTGCAGCAGAAGAGCTATGGCTTTTTATGATCATGACCTGAAGTGACCATATTAATTTACTTTTCTTCCTGGCTCCATGTCAAATCCCACTTGCATGATCCACACAACGAGTCCAAGTTTTCCAAAGGAGGCAAGAGGGATTTCAGTTTGCTGATGTGTAATTAGGCTCAGTAAATGACAGTGCTCTTCAGCAGAAAAACTAGTGCTGTTGAGACGGAAGAAAGAGTGAGGAATCATGGGAAGAGGAGAGAAAAGAGAAGAAGAGGAAAGAAGGAAAGACACGCAGAAAGTGCCTCCGTAAAGAGTGCAAGACTTTTCTCTCTGGATTGAGAGCAAAAAGGGAAACAGGGACATCTCTGATCAGCATTACTCAGGTGCACCTATCCTTTTTCCCTTCTTTTCTGGCCAATGCATTTTAGTGAAAGAAAAAAGATGTCACAGCTGGCTGCAGGCCAGGATCATGCCCCAGGTGGCCTTGGTTCTTGTCCCAGACAGAGAGGCTGGGAGGCAAGACCAAAAGGGACTGTGAAAGCATGAGGACAGCAAGGAAACATGGCTGACCCCATGGGTAGACGTAAGCTCTTTCCACAGTAAAGTGACCAGTTAGAATAGACGGTTCCTCCAGTCTCCTGGGCCAAAGATGGATGTCCTTTTCCTGCACAGCAGATTGTATATCCATCTCCCAGCCCTGAGGCAAGGCGTGGATGGAATCACTTCCTAAGAGTAGGAGGGAGGGATTGTGCACTTGAAAAATTGTTGGAAAGGAGAAGCACACATTACCCATGATTTTAAATACAGTAACCTGGAGGCTGCACACTGAACTTGAAGGGAACAAGCATTTTATTTAAGTGCCTATTTGTGTTCTTTTTTTCTGGCAGTATGACTGGTGCATAAGTCATGGGCAGAACCTGACCTACAGCTGGTTACAAAGAAGGATCCACTAATATTTTCTGTCAGGAAAAAGCTGAGAAGGATTAGGTTTTGGACTCAACCCTCTGGCCTGACCAGCCCACTCAGAACTACTGGAAAATAGACCAGATAGTGGAAATCATAAATGCATTTAAAATTACTGTTATACAAAAATGGTGGAAACACAGCAATTTTATTTTACATGTATTTTTAAATTAAGCTCATTTTTAATAAATTAAACAAGTGAAACTTGCCCTAGACCTCACAGGTCCTAGAAAAAGGGCAGGAGACGATATGAGGCACTAAAGTGGTAAGTTGAGGTCTCCAGGCTTGTATAGTTCCCTCCTGAAGCTCATCAGTGGAAGTCATCCTTCCTTCCTTGCTTGCTTTCCTTCTTGCTTGCTTGCTTCCTTCCTTGCCTTTACACCCCTATTTTCCCCTCTCATGTCTGCTTGCTTTTTCCCATTTCCTCCCTACTTACGTAACACCTGTGCTGGAAAAAAACTGATGTTCAGACCTTTCCACAGTTCCAAAAGCAATTACTTAATGAAAATATTGTGAAAATATTGTAAAAATTGTAATGTAAACAGGAAGAGAAGTTTTTAATTAGACATAGGAGAAAAAGCAGATTAGCTCCAGGATTTCTTTTGTGGAGATCATCAGGCCATTACGGCAGCTATGTTCCTAATGTCTGCATGGAGCAAAGCCAACTACTTTTTGCTCCTACTGAAGAATCAGGTTAATCAAAATGATGACAGCCAAATGGACAGAGAGCAGGATTCATCCAGACCTCTTTGTCTAAACTCCAGATGGAATTAGAAAGTTAAAGCACAGACAGCATGCCCGGGATGGCCAGGCCCTCATGTGACAAGCCCTGTCTAAAAATTGTTCCCATTAATTTGAAGCTGTCAATCACCTCAACATTCTGCTCCAAAACAATGGCTGGCCCCGGATCACAGCTTCTCCCCATCTCCTCACACCAGCACAGCAGAGAATTAGGGATTTTTTTTTCTTGATTGGTAAAGACTTTTTGATGCAGTACAACATGCTTGGTGCAATAAAAAAAAGCCTGCTTAGAAGCCAATAGACTCTTTACACAAACCCACAGCCCCACCCTCTAATAAAGATCTAAAACAATTTAATGGATTAGATTTAACGGCTGCATTTGGTCTGTGTGAACAACAAAGTTTTCAGCTTAGTGCTCAAAAAAAAAAGGGAGCATGAGGGTGGAAGTTGGTTTGAAGTGAAGTTAAAAGCAAGGGAAACAAACCCCACGATCCACCACCCCACTGGAGAAGAAGAAGACAGTGGCATCTGTGTTTCACCCAATAGCTCATGGGTGGCTGCTCTTGTCCAGGATGACCTTACCCGCAGAAGGGCTGAATGTGTGTTCCAGTCACTGCTTCAGTGATAAGAAGAAGTGTCACCAGGAGAAATTGAGAATATCTTTCCTCAGCTGTCTATAACCCACTGCTTTCTGCAATTTCTTGAGTAGATGTGGGGATGGTAGCTGAGTTCAAATTCAAACAAGTTAGAAGAAGAATAACGTACAGTCTAAATTTTGATTTTGGAACTGAAGATATAGGACAGATGGGAGGTAACAAGTTCTTCTCCAGTTTTGTATCTTGATAATCTGTATTCCCTGTGAGAAAACAATAGAGACTCAAGTCCCTAAATGACTTTAACATGACTAAAAATATATATTTGAAGGTATATTTACTATTATTCACAAAACCAATCTCTTGTTCTATTGTTTGTATAAATTTCATTACAATAAAATTCTTACTAAATTCCTATGCGGGGAATTAATGTTTCTTTTTTGCAGCCCACATTACCTGTATACTGAATCTAATGCAAGACCCAAGCACACTTTTGAAATCAAATCGCATCCATTTAAGACACTGAGAAACTTAATGAAAAGGATACCAGATTAATCTTGAAGTCAGGAGTAATTTTGAAAAGTCAGAAGATATTATTTGAAATGGTAGCACTCTTTTTTTCCCAGATACATAGAATAGTATTCTAAAAGAAAAAAGAGGTCAAACCAAACATTTCAAATTGACTTAAAAAGGAGGTGTTTGGGTTTTTTTTCCAAAAGGTTGAACTGTTTTTATTTCAGTTTCATCTGAACTGAGAATCTTTCTCGAGTTGTTCAGTCTAGAAACCAAATTGAAAACCCTGTTCTTCCCTGTTCTTAATATAAAACAAAATAATTTGTATCCTGAAATTGCTTTCTTGGATATATTACTCCTCTACCTGGGTGACCCAGCCTGAAGACATAAAGCCAGAGTCTGTTGCCACTTCACTTCCCAGAATCTGGCTGAATCATTGCTCTGCCTATCCTTTACTTTTCCTGTTTTCCTGTCTAAAGACACATACACACAATATCTAACACATGCATGATACTTGTTATTTGAAAGAATCATACAGTAAGGATTATCTATTGTATTCCACATAAAAATTGTACGACTTGTAGATTCATGTTTTTTCTTATTATTTAGACTTTACCCATGAAGTTTGTTGTCATAAGGGGAAAAAACTGTTAGCTACAAAAAGTGTGGCACAAAACAACAGTCTCTCACAACCAATCTTTTGTTAACACTGCAAAAGAAAAGAAGAGAAATAAAGCAGATGAAAAAGAAGGACAAGGGTGTTGAAAAATCACATTACTTCGCTCCTGAGGAATGAAGCTTTTGAAAATTAATGCAGTCATTAACCATCTGGCTTACTACATAGTTAGCAAAAAGTTCCTCTGAAAGAGTTGGCTTTACATTCATAACCAGCATGCCTAAACACAAGGGAAAGTCAATACTGTATCATAGCATTGCCTAGCTAACACCTGGAATTTATTCTCTGGAGTGAAAACAGCAGGGAACTGACCAGAAATAACCTCTCTTGTATTATTCCTTCAATTAGACCAAAACAAGTTTCCCTTTGAAAACTTAATAATAAACACTGCAGGTCATTCACTTGTTTGGAGCCCCTTTGGGAAAGCTGAGCAGATGGGTCCCCTTATCTAGCCCCCTCGCTGTCACAGAGACAACAGCCACAAATCAGGACAGATATTGATTTTAATTGGAACCAACAGCATCTACATACTGTCTTAATATCCACATCTTCCTGGAAAAAAATCCATCTTTTAAAAAGATTGATTTGGTTTGTCCTGTCAGGTTGATTAGACAGAATGAGGTAATTCTTTGCAAGATGAACAATTATGCCATTTTTCAGGTTCACTGCTTAAGTAAATACACACAGCAAATCCCTAGGCAAACACGAGGTCTATTTCAGACCCTTTGTACATACAAGCAGCGTAGATTAAAACATTGTTCATTCGAACTGAAGCAGTTATATTCTCATTATCAGACAGAATTGAGGTGTCGTCAGGGTCTCTTCGGTGGTTTTCACTGAGGCATAAGTATTTCTTAGCCGTGGAGAGAACTAATAACATAAAGTGAACATCTACTTAAAATCAAATTATCTGGGACATTTTCACCACCCCCGGGGTAAAAGCAGTTCTCCTCAAAATTCTTGTAAATTCATCAAGGCTGCTATTCCCTGAAGAATCTCAGATGCATTGCTGTTTGCCTTTAACAGACACAAGAAAACTCTCTCTCCCCCTGCCCCCCACACCCATGCAAATCTCTTTCCCATACGGCATGTTAATTCCTGCAAGGGAGGTGAGATGAACAGGTGCCATGGTTCTTGACTTAATTGCTGCGAAAAGTAGAGCACTAATAACGAGCTGTTCACTAGAGGCAGTTTCCATCCTGGCAAAGGAGCCCTGCCAATCTGGGGGGTGTCAGCCAGGCAGTGGCAGCGTCAGCCGGCCGGCTGCTGAGGCTGCAGGGGCAGGCAGATTGCTGTCTTGGCAGCAGGCCAGCCCAGTAGACCTCACAGGGTTGTCATTGTCACCAGCATTAGCATTGTCCTTCCAAAGCAGAGAACAACATCACCCTCTTTCCCCCTGGGAACCAAAAGAAATAGTTTTATCATTAAGAGAGTCATCTCAGGGGACCTCTGTGGACTCTAAAATAAAACAAGCAGTAGCAAGAAAAGGACTGGAACCCTATGGAGTAATTAGACTGGGGAACTATTAGGCATTGCATTAGAAGGTTGGGGTGACAATGGAAGAATCCTGGAGGGCTTTCATTACTCCCTTCACTACGGGCAAAAGACCATCACAACGTATGTTGGAGGCAACATAAACTGTTCCTACCGTGTCTTTGCATACTCCATGCAGTGATGGCCAAATCTGGACCTTTTTGGGTAACACCCATGGAAAGTCATATGCAGGAAGCCTAGATACTAACACCTACACTCTCTGTATTCCCCAGCTCATGGAGCCATAGTGTAGAAGAAGGAGGGTGCATGCTTCACCTCCTCGAAGGAGGCTGCTCCTCCCATTGCTGGGCAGCTCCAGGAGAAATTCTTCCTCCATGAGAAGCATCCTCACTCGGCACCATAATAGCCTCTCAAGGGAAATGGTATAACCCATGGCTCGAATAATTTAAAACTGGATTGTAGTGAGTGCCAGTAGATGTAAGGGAGATAGTAACATGCGAGCGGTGGGGGGAGGGCGAGGGGGTGGAAGACTACTGTCCACCTCTGACATTTGTGCCCCAGCAACAGCTGCCCTTTTGGCTAAGACTCAACAAATCTAGGGTTATTAGAGCTTTTTGCAGAGCTGAAGGGGAACACAGAAATGCAGTGGGCCTCTTGAATCCTGAAAACTGTGTAGCACACTCAGATCACTTCTCCCCTTCAGTACCTGATATGCCTTTCAATTTCCTCTCATGCCACTCATCTCCAGTCCCCCTGCCGGAATTCCCTTCGAGCTTGGCAAGCTTTGTTTCTTCAAGTGCATTCTTACCCTGCACACAGGTTTTCCCAAGCTCTCACTGCTTCTATGAAAAGCCCCCCTGGAGATGAACTACAAGACTAACACTAATTACCATAATAATTTGTTGGAGCACTGCTTTGATCCTTTCTCACCTACTAAGTCAATCCTGTTCTGCTCCATCCCCAAAGGTGTTAGATGTGATTACACAACTAATTAACACAAGAGATTGGATTTTAAAGAATGTATGATAACAATTCAGATAAAAGTTTTGATCTTTTGAAAAACAAGGAAGTGGGCAAACTTATCACTTCCCAGGAGATCCATAGCAGGTCAGTTATTGCCAGAAATCTAATGTGTAACACAAATGGTTCAGAACAGCATCTCTAAGTCAGCAAGTTATACTGTTCCTCCAACAGTTTCTGTAGAAAACACCATTTCTTTTTTATAAATTTGCAAACTTGAAATAGTCTTATTTTATTCTTATATGTGAAGCATGGATTCTGTTTGCTCAGGAAAACCCCAAACTTTTTCAGCGGTTTTTTATCCTTTCAGGATAAATTTCATCTTGTTTTCTACCTCAGGATAAGACAGCTCTGAGTGTTTTCAGATTCCTTGGTGTGTCATCACTATTTCATTTCATAGTATTCATGGCAAGTTACACAGGTGAACCCTCACTGTACTTTTTTGAATAAATAAGAAAGTAAAGAGAGGGAGAGAGATCACTTATCATACTCTATAACTAGGTCAGCTTACACAACTCCTTTTAAAACATGTTAACTAGAATTTAGGAAACAGAGTCAGAGCCCATTGGATATTTACACTGGCTTTAGAGATTTTGACATCAAATCAAAGGAAAAAAGGAACAGGAAACCAAATGACTGTCTGGGAGCATCCAGAACTACATAACTGGTATTATCAAAGCAGTAAGAGTCTCTTCATGATTGCTTCACGTTGTTGTCTGCAACATCTTTGATGTCAGAAGCTTTAGTTGGCTGTTAGAAGCCTGTGAAAAGCTATTGCTCCAGCACAATTAAAGGACAGTGCTATTAATAAAAAAAATTTTAAAGTTTGGACGTATCATTTTGCAGTCATGACTCCTACTAAGCTGTGGAGAATTTTTCAGGGCAGATGTAGCTGGTATTTGATGGGTAGGAAAACAGTGCTAAAAAAGAGTTAAGATCGCTACATTCAACTCAGTGTATTCTAGTATGACACTTGAAGTGCAACGTTAAAATAAACAGCTCCTGAAATAGCAGTGTGTTCCGTAACACACCCAAAGATGAGGGTGCCCATGCAAAGGGTGTGCCATGCTGGTCTTTCTCTTATTGGTTCCAGCACATTTTTTTATGCTGCTTTGTGTGAAGGAGTGGTCTGCATTGTTGTGGTTGCCAGCAAGGTACACATCTGCACAGAGGTTAATACTTTCAAAAGGGATTTTACAGGATTCATGTGCTCAACTGAGGCATGCTTGGACTCAGCTTTCAGTAGGAACTAGAGCTCACAAATGCTGCAGGGGGAAGGAAGGGGGACTGTGGGTGAGATGGATTAGAAAACATGTGTGTCCAGGAAATATTTGAAGCTGTCTTCTTGTTTTATTTCCTGCCCTCTCTCTTACTTTCTCCACCTCCTCTTTTTTCCCATTCTTTCCTTTCCCTTCTCAAAAGTAGTGCACATGTGTGTGTGTGTTTGGGCCAGACTAATAGGTTTGATTTTGATGACAGCCCTGAATTATGAAAAGAAGGAATTCACATAGAATGCTTTCAAATGGAATTAAAATATGCCTGCTACAATTCCTTTCTTTTTTACTAAAAAAATAGGAGGGAGGGAGGAAGAAAAGTGGAAAAATACAGCTTTTTGACAGAGGTAATATTTTGTGTTTCTCTCATCAGAGATACATAATTAAGACATGAAAATTTTTGTAAGTTTCTCTCCCCATTATTGGTAGCAGCCTTTAGCACAACATGATACTTTAGGAGATTCTTGTATGACAAATTGCATTGGAGCAGAGCAATTTATCATCAGGTCTGACTCATGACCAGTACATTCACCTAAATGGCCAAGTCTACAGATCATTTCAGGGCTTACTACTGTTACAACCTTCAACGTGCGGAGTGTGATTTATTAATCTGAGGTTTGTTTAAATAAATTGATTTTTCAAACTGCCATGTGCAGGTAGATCTCTTCATGTGTAAACTCTGCTGTATGGTAACATACACAGCTGAGAAAGAATTCTTACCCATTTGGCAAGTCAGCTGATGCATTTTCTTCTGTTGCTTTTTTACCAATGAAAGTACCAATATAAAACTATTGCCTATTTAAACCACACAGATTTACATTTACATTTACAATATTTCTGTACACACTTTTGCAGGTGTATGGCCAGGTCATTTCCTAGTACTTCAGTTCAGTTAGTGAACAGTTAAAATTTAGTTCAACATCAGTAATATAAAAAAGCGTATACCACTTATTAATGATGTACTTGAGTTTAGATAGAGCCCTGAGACAAAGAGGGCAACTTCATTACCACTGCTTGCACCAAATTTGAATTTGACCTCCTGATCTTTGCAGACTTATAAGGCAATTTAATTCAGTCACTTCAGGTTTCATTTGAGGTACCTTTCACTGAGAAAGGAGTTTAGTTTCATGTGAGCTTGTGTTAAAGCCGCCAAGAGAAGTCAGGCAAATGTTCTTCTCATTTATTCCTGTTCAACTTTAACAGAACCATCGACATAAGCAAGAGGAGAATTTCGTTCATTTTCTCCCCCTACAGCTATGCGTATCCCATTCTTAATGACTGGAATCAGAAGGAAACTGAGCAAAAGTACAGAAAATTGGTCTCTTGGGTCATTTTTAATGATCTACAAAAATAAAGGCTCTGTTAGCTCTTTCTCATTCTAACCTGATTGATTGCTGATGCTTTAGAGGAAGAAAGGTGAACCTAATCTATTACACACTCTGAGGCAAACACCATGATAATAATCACACATGCTGCCTGTTAGAGAGGCCTTTTTCTCAGTAATGTTTTTCCTCATTGGCTTCATTACAACTGTCAAAACATGGCTATCATTTGAGAAGTGAATGAAAAAAGTCTTCATCCTACAAACACTTTTTTTCCTTTGTCTGACTACTTTGGGACATTAGGGAGTTCATTTGCAGGCAGGGCCAAATCCCAATTTCCCTGTGAAGGAGAAAGTTGACATCGGTGAATGTTTAGTGAGAGAAGTGACTGCAGATTTGATCTTCTTGCAAACTCTGCAGCATTACAGAGCAGCAGTCCCTGTAAAAGCAACTTGGCATTACGTTACCAGCTAACTGCTAAGTCAAAAGCTTATTGTAGGATCTGTGACCCATGCAGTCCAGTTCGCCTGAGCTTGCCTTTATTTCTGTTCTTTCTAAAGGCTCCCTGCATGATCAAGAAAGAGAAACAGGTGGAGATTTAGCCCCCTCTCTGAACTTAGGAATTGGCCAGGACCTAAATCACCCTTCTAACTTTCATCTACTATGACTGGTGGAATAAAGGGAGATTCAGCAGGTAGTTCAGGGTATCTATGCCCTCCTCATCCTCTGGAAGCACTGACTTCCACTTGCTGTATGCTGAAGTAACAGATATTTATCAGCCTGCCAACTTAGTTAGACTTACGCGCCTGTTGGTAATAAGTCTGCTTGACTACCCGGAGGGTCCTGATCTCAGATCTTTTCTTCCCTTTGCAGTATTATCATCATGGCTGGGCTTCGCGAACGAAGATTTGGGAAGGGCTCTACCCACGTTTGCTGCAAGCACGTTGGTGGCTAAAAAGGCCAATACAAGATAGGCATGTCCGGTTGCAAAAGGCACAGCAGAAAGACTCCTTAGGTGGTATATTCTGCAAGGCATGATTCCTTCTGCATTGTCTTTTCTCCTCAAGAGTGATCCTGAGTGCTTTCTCAAAAGCATCAGCAGCGTTATAGATGGTGTGTCTCCAGGCCTCCCGACTGGAGGCCAGAGTAGACCTTGCAGTATTATACCGATGATTAAAAGCCTTCCTAAGGCTTCAAGCTCTATCAGTTGTATTCTGTTGGTTATATTTGGAAAGCCTAAAGATGCTTTTTCAAGCATTTTTTTTGCTGTTTCTTGCCTTTGCAAATTTATGCTATATTCTACCACTGGTGGTTAGTGACATTTCTGAGTAGAATGCAAAATCTTCCTCCATGTACTCTGGCATGTATTTACAAGTGCAGAAGAAACAGGCTCTTCCATACTTCAGTCCCTGAAGCCTGAGATTTCATTAGTCATCTAATTCCTAATTGGAGATTTAATTAATCATCTAATTCTTACACTTTTATGCTTTTAAAAAATAAATAGTGAGACTTTTCAATTTAATTATTTTATCCTGAAGGGGAAATATATATGAAAGTAGGATATTGTGTAGGTCTGTGTGCATGTGTGTGTGTGTGGTTGTGGGTAATTAATTAAAAACACATTTTCATCCTGCCTGCCCCTAGAAATGTGAAAGGTTAGCCTTTTTAGACTTGCCACCTGTGAGATGAGGGATCACTAGTTCCTTCTTCCTCCCAAGGACCAACAGTGCTCATTCTTGCTATAATGAAGAAGTTGATTGATGGATGTCACCCTCCATGCTGCTAACATCCTTATCTCCTCCTGCTTTATGCAACAGGAATGACCTCCTTCAGCCAGATGGTTTTGAGTGCTGTATCCACTGCTCACTTCCACTATCCCCTCAGCGTGCTCACCTTTAGCACATATGCCAATTGGCAGCAACCTATATGTCTGTCTGTCAGTGGCTCTGTAATGAGACCAATTTATTAGGTTACATAATCCTACCTCTTTGGGGAAGGGGAGAAAAATTGCATAGCAATGGAAAGAAATCTATCCTGGCTTCTAATTCTCAAGACCATGGGAGGTAATTTCTTTTTAGTAAATAAAAAAGGTCGAGGTAGGCTGGCATGTTTGAAATCAGTTCACTTCAGGGCAATCTTGAAATATTTTCTTATGACTTATTGTTTTACTATATTCAGAAAGGGGTCAAAATGAAAATACCAGATGCAAACTCCTCTGGGCTTTGTAGAAGGTCAGGCCCAGCCCAACTGTGTATTTGTTTTCCTTACACAATTGTTTTGCAAGCCATTTTATCAGCCACTGTTGTTTCCTTTAGAAACCATATTATTTTGTTATATTGAAGAACTCTGTGGCTTCATTTCATATTTCTTTACTGGGGATACTCAAGAAGAGAAGAATCTGAGTAAATCATCATTGTGATGCTTATTTTACACATAGGATCGCAACTTACAACATATCACTGCAATGTGACAAAGAAATGCTAGAGACAAGGATGTTATACATGAACACTGTGTGAAGACAACAGGCTAGTCTCTTGGTATACTAAGCACTTTATACAAGGTAGTAGCCCCACGTAACCAGGTCCAGTTCCAATAACTTGTAATATAAGTAGACAAAATGAGAAAAAAATACAAGAAATATCAACTAAATATTGCAAAATAAATAGTATTAAGAACTTGTGAGTCAGAAAAGCCTACAAATTCCAGAAAGGTTCAAGATCTTATTGTGCTAACTGTATCAGTGAAAGGCAATAAGAACAAAATTAAATTTAGATTCAGCCTGTATAATGTCAGCATCTAAATTTGGAGCATAGTTTCCCTGAGTTCTCCCTATTAGACAGAGAAGACCACATTCAGGGTATGATTCAGAGATTAGAAAAGTTGAAATGCCTTTTAGTGGTGCCTAATGCTAAGGTGGACCAAACTAGACTTAAAGGACCACTGTCATTCCATAAGAAAAGTAAAAAGATACATTATATATTAAAACAAAAATGAAAAAAAAATTTAAAAGCTAAACTAAACTAAATTTAAAAGCTAAGCTAAACTAAATTTTGGGTTCATTTATTTTTGAAAGGAAATAAAATTATAATAGCTATAGCTCTTTAAATATATTTGAAAAGATATTAAAATATCCTGAAGTTTGCGAGTCAAAAAAGAAACCTGTCTAAGAACAACTAGTTGAAAACTCTCAAAAGGAAAAAAATACTGTGTGTTTTGTGTAATAGGTATTAAGCGCCCAATGGTCCACTGAAGAACTACTTTTCCTTACCAAATAAAAAGGGCTATGGACCATTCTTTCCAACTGTGATGGTAAAGAGCTTTGCATCCAAACTTCCTATTGGTAGCAGTCTCTTGCTCATTCCTGCTGACTCCCAAACTCTGTCTGGGAACTTGGAAGAGTGTTTTTTGGCACAGGCCAAAACTGGGCTAAAAAGCAGAATAACAAATTAACAGTGGAAATGATCACATGGCAGTATTCTGACATGGTTCAACCTACTAGTACAAAGATAGCCAAATTGGCTACAACTGATTTACCTACAGCTGACTCAAGATTCAAGCTTTTAACCAAGTCATCCAGCTACAATACTGGCACATGAAAGCATAGTAAACAGGCCCTAAGATTCCCACAAACAGTCTTATTGTAGAGCACCTTATGCAGCAGCTAAGCAATCTTACCTCTATGTAAGTCCAGGGTTTCATTATACACGATTCATACCAAAACACTAAATGAATTAATCTCATGTGTACTCCTTTTTAAGTCCTTTCTTGGTCCAAACATTGACTACAAAACAGCGGGCCTGAATGCAACAAGAGATGCAAAGATGCATCTGCTGGTGTTACTGCTCAAACCCAGGCTGTCAGCTCCCCCCGTGGAAAGTTCTCTGCATTGAACTTGAGTCAAGATTTTGACTATACAAATGCCTAGATCATGAGCTTACAGAGATACAAAAATAACCAGGCCACTCCCTAACCCCAAAGGGCATTGATGCTGCATTACCACCCCTTCCTTGTCAGACTTAACATATTTATTATACAGACCATCTTTGGGAAAGGACCAGACATCATAGTGATTGGTGAACAAAAGCAGAAAAGAATAAACACAGTACAATGGATATCACTCATGCAGAGTAATTCATCTAACATACAGAAACCAGGGAAATATCCCCAATCAAAACTATCTGCTCCTTAAGCCTAAACATTCAATAACTTCCCAGCTTTGGAATGTATGTGCATCTCCTCCCTGGATTTCCTGTGGTTTACATTATCATTTGCAAGGTATATTATGACAAGCTATTTACTTTGGGCCATAGCCCTGAGGCATTTGAGTGTCTTTCCTTTCACAGAATGTCATAAATAAACATGAATAATCTGCATAAAGGGAGATGACTTTATCTTATAACAAGTCAGAAGAGTAGACTATGCTCCTCCATACGCAATTCCCTACACATATTTGCTTTTGTCTGATCTTGAGAGCGGTACGTTTTTGTTTGCCTGTTAGATAAATAAACAAGCCTTTCCTGTTATATTGTACAGAACTGCATTCACATTGAAACGGTGACGTGTTCACTTAAGTCAAATAATTTCTACCAAGAAAAGCTACTATTTCACTGTCAACATTATTTTTTCTATGCTATGCTAACAGATGAATAATTGTGCAGCCAATAAACAAGCAATTCAGTTCAAAACCAGTAGCACTTGTCAAACAACTGTTCCTTAACAGCACTCTCTGACATCCTCCAGCATTACCTCATAAGGTTGAAGACACGGGATGAGGAAGGCTTTTAGATTAAACAACAGGGACTCACCATAACCTAGCTCCCAAAATAGCAGAAAGAAAGGCAAAAATAGTTAGACATACTGATTGTATTGTTATAACTTAAATTGTATTCAGATGCGAACTCTGACGTGCCAAAAACTGTAAGAGCTGAGCATGAAAGATCAGAAAAGTGACATCTGGTATTGGATGCCCCTCCAGACATGACTAATACCATTGGTATTGTGTAGGCTTTACCCTTCCGAATTTAATAGTCAAATGTAAAGATTAGGCCCCCACAGCTTCTACAGTATCATGAGAGACTGTTTTACTGTATGTCTATATAAAATCTCTACTATCCTTCTTCATGGATGTCCACAGATGGTCTGCCTTTGAATAGGCATGTATATCTCTCATACTGCTATGGACAGTTCATCTTATTACTTCCAGCTGGTGGATTTACAACTGAACCATATGACTCCATCTATTATTAGTGGGAAATGAGGGAAATTTGACCACTAAATATTGATTTTATGCAAGAGTAAGTTTTTTGCTGCACACTATGTGACATATATATGCAGCTAGACTCACACTTCATCTTTATTTTCATTAAAGTTGGAGTTTCATCTATAGAATTCCACTGCATTATTAACAGCACAGTCCAAGTATTTTTAAGTATTTTACATTACTGTCATGAATATCATAAAGCAGCTGTTATTAAGAATTTAAAACTTACCCCTTCCCCGAAGTTTGTCTCTGAAGTTAGGAACTTAGATCTCTTTTATTTCTAACCAGGATGATTCTTTCCCTATAAGTTTAAATACTTGTTTCTGCCACACCAGACTAGCTAGTGGTATTTTTTACCTTTTCATGTAGTAACGCAGCATATTAATGTGCATCTTTCCTAGAGCTCTGTGCAGATACAGGCTTCAAAATATTTTGGTCTAGGAAGTGTACTTACCCATCTTTCACAAATGGAGAAACTGTGCCATGTAAAACCAGCAGTCCTGTTCTAAGTTACAGGGCAAATTGGCATAAAGCTAGCAGGGGAAGAGCATCCTGTCATGTATCCCAGTTTCTGTGTGATCCAACAGTGCCAATACACATGTAGATAACATGGTCTTCGAAACTGTTAACTGTGATTTTGTTGCATGTTAAGGTATGCGATGGAAGCACTGAAGGGATGACAGGGTGACATGGATGATAGCACTGAAGAATCGTGGAAATGCTGTTCTACAAGAGAAGCGGTATGGAAAATTTTACCATGAAACAACCAGCCAATGACAGAAGCTCAAAAGGGCTGGAAATGAGAAGGTTAGTGTGACATCTCACATAAAGTAGACTTTACCTATTTTTAAATTACTTTTATATTTATTTATTTACTTTATACTTATTTATTATTTTTATAACAGAAATATGAGTGCAGTTAATCAGAAAAGCTTGGGCACAAAATTAGACTGAGTTGAAATACCATGATAATTCTCTGCAAGCACTTACTCCACATTAAGTGAGTGGTAGCTTAAAAAAAGACCCCAAAACATAAAGGCTCAAATTTTGTCACTTCATTGGTGAGCAGTGATACACCAGCTCTAACATATAAGGTACAACTTACTTGTGGTGTTTGAACATTAACCTTTTCTTTCATGTAGCAGAATAGTGCAATTATTCCTTCTAGGACAAGAGGGCATGATCTTAAGCTCTACCAGGAGAAGTTTAGGTTGGATATTAGGAAAAAATTTTTTACAGAGATAGTAATCAGACATTGGAATGGGCTGCCCAGGGAGGTGATGGATTCACTGTCCTTGGAGGTTTTTAAGATGAGACTGGATGCAACACACAGTGCCATGGTCTAGTAACCACAGCAGTGTTGGATCAAGGGTTGGACTTGATGATTTCAGAGGTCTTTTCCAACCTGGTTGATTCTATGACTCTATGATTCTAACACCTGCTGTAGGAACAGCTCACATTCTCTTGCATATGAATTAGCTCTATATCTGACTGTGAGCCACTAGATTTCACATCAAATAATTTAAAACTGATATCTGACAGCCTGTTAGCAAACCATTAAAAAGCATGCACAGAAGGATGCAAAACATTATCTACACATCAAATAGAAACTGCGAATTGCATCGGGCAGGCTTAACCTGCATGTTATCAATCCCGAAGGACAGAAGAGAGAACAAACCTTACAATTCAGAGTTTCACTTTGGTTTGGCTAAGGATCTAATATTTGAACGTCCATTTGGGTTTCATCCAGACTGCCTGACCATCTTTGATGTACAGAACTAGCCTGGAAGTCTGGCAAAACCAGGGTATTCTTGTGAAACTTCCAGTATGTTCTCATTCTGGTTGGGCTTGAAATACAGGAAAAGTAGTCTGCTTTTGTGGTATTTCACTGGGTCATTAAACTCCAAGCACAGAGTCAGTGCTTAATAAATAATATTATATTAATAAATAATAAAGTCTTTCAACACTTCCGTTTCCAATCTTGATCAGACATGGGAAGTGAAAAAGAGTGAAAAAAAAATCAAAAGAAATGCTCCATCCAAATTTTGCACTGTCTTTAACATTTGGGTTTTTGTGGTTTTGAAGACAGAAAAGGAGGCCCCATGTCTGCTTTCCAATAGCACAGTCACTGCTATCACTGGAGAAAAAAAGATAGGTTTGCTGGCCATAGTCAGAAATGTTGATTGGCTGTGTACCAATGGAAGAGCCCTTCTGAAATCCATGCCAGTAATGGGGTTGAAGTTTGAAGCTAGTGCTCTGGATGACAAAACATATCCCTTATCTTTAGCATCCAAAAGTTCTCAGTTTTAAAAGCCAAGCAGAACTTTTGAGTCCTTTAGGTTCTTTAAGTTTTCACCTTTATTTTCAATGCCTTCTATTATAACTTTTTTAAATCTTAGCACAAATCTCTTGCTCCTTATAAACAAAAAGGGAGCTGAGATGACACTTTTTCTGTCCCTTGATATTGATATGGGTAAGAGAAAGGGGGAGATCTGTGTGACAGCTGGCCGCCACAGCAAACCCAATTTCTAAAGAATAAACCATCTTAAGGTCTCAGACAACAGACAATAGATTTAGAGATAGGGATGTGCAAACTGCCCATGGAAATATCAGCAATTTACATGTAACCAACATGAGAAATGCTGTAGCCATTATTAAAACTTGAAGGCATGTGATGATTGCATAGAAAAAAAATTGTATTTCTCTAATTTGGAAGTTAAGCACATTTTCAATTATAGATCCTTATCCTGGGAACTAAGCAAGAAATGTGTCCATTTTTCTTTTGGAACAGAAAATAATGAGCCTAATAATGACTTTTTCTCTGATAATACTTCAAATAAAAAAGAAAAACACAGAAAACAATGTTTGCACTTTGCTTCCAAGTTATATTAATTTGTTTTTCCATCTTCTGAAAAAAAATACATCCAAGGAAAATGAAAAACATATGGTTTTATATAGTTTAAGCCATGAATATGAGTCAGTGCTACTAAATTGTATGATACATTCCACCTCATTAATGTGATAGAATATACTGAAGATATGCATTTATACATAGAATATTGGAGATAATAAATTACTCCATAGTTAGGGTTAATATGTGTAGAGATATACACGGACACAATACACTTGTACAAATGCAGGTAAATAACCTATTCTATAGGTTACTTACAATGTACTCACATTGCACTGAGAACAAAAATACATTGTGATAGAGTATTTATTGTACATAGAGGGTAAAACAAATGAATAAATATCCACAAAAATACCTATTTAATTTTCCCTTTTATAGAGGAAAATTTTGAGAAACCGACTTCTACAGTAACAGGGTATAGGTTTGTGTTATGTATTTTATACGTGCATATCTTTACTCTCTAGTGTGAGTGTTCTGATGCAGCATGCTCATAGTTATAGCTGAATATTGACATGACTCAACACCTTGGAATAAGCTTTGGTGATTAAAACTGTCTAGCACAGTAGACTGTCTGCTCCCCTGTGGAAAACACCAAAATATTCATTAATTTTGAATTTTTCACATGAAACAATAGAAAAGTCTCAGTTCCAAATGTTCTCAAGAAAGGCTTCACCTTTCAACATACAAGTCGTTTAAAAAATGTAAAGTGGTAGCCGTTTAAGTCCTATAGTCTTTTGGAAACAAAAATGTGACTAGATCAGTTACACAGAATCTATTTGTAAAAGTTTAGAATATCCCCACCTTGCCTCTTCACCTATCACCTTGAATTATCTATCCCACAAGAAAGTATGTTGTTCTCTAGCCTGTTTATCATGCTGTTTACAATCTCAGCCTAAACCCACTGCAGTAACAAACTTCAGTTACTGGACTTTGCACCGCGCAGGCACATCCTGAACGCTTGCCTTATGCTGCTGACTCCAGGGCACAGAGATGAGGTAGGAGGGCAGCAACCAGCAGCAGCAGCAGACACTCCCACCCTGAACTGCTTCCATCAGAGTCTTTAGAGTATATCTGACTGTGCTTTTAGGCTTCTCCATCATATTTTGTGATTATGGAATACCATCCACTTTGTGTCACCATATTTCTACGTAAAAAAGTTCGGGTGGGTTTTATCACTCTTTAGTGGGAAATCATTCCGTGCTTCTGAGCACCCATGCTACCCACTGCCATACCCTATATCTCCTTCGGTGGGAAGGAAAAGGGCTCTGCAACCTGTTTCAAAGGGGGCTACAGCATCATCTTCATAACGCAGTGGAAACACAGGTTCCCTGCTTTATTCTCCATGAATGAGCACTGAACTGATAGTTTTCTTTCTCTCAAGACCTCATTCCTAAATAGGAATAGTCAACTTGAAGGTTATTATTCTATAAATAAAGTTATGGTAAATATTTTTCTGTGTGTAACTTTGTGTTTACCTATACAGAATTTTTTGCTGCCATTCATTTCTCCTCTCTCAGTATTGTGTGACACCCTTTAGTTTGTTGCAGACAGCTTTACTATAGTGAGTAACTGAGCATCATCAACAAACTTTGCCATCTTACTACTCACCTCTTCCCTAAATTATCTAGGAAGTCCATGCCAGGGACCATGCTGCTCACGCCCAAGCACATATGACTGTGGCTCTATAAACTCCTTTGGAATGAAAATAGACCTTTTGTTCCTATCTATTATTTCCTAACTTTTAACCAGGTTTTTTGTTTGTTTGTTTGTTTTTAATCTGTGAAGATCTTTCTTCTTATCCTATGGTAGCTGTGTTTCTTTAGTAGCTTTTGGCAAAAGACACCATTAAAATTGAAGCATGCTAATTAAATAATCCACTGTAAAAAAAGAAATGTGTTTAAACATGCTAACCAAATAAAATAAAACTTCAGAAAAGCCTTATTTTGAATTCTATCTTATTAGTCAATAGACCTACATCAGCCATTTAGAGCACATAACAACTAATGTACATGAACACTCATTTTTTCATCAAGTCTAGACAAAACCTTTTATTGGACATAGCATGCTAGAATACCAGTCACAGTAACCGTACTATTAACTTGGAATATGTCCTATAAGCTGCTGTGTGTTCATTCTAAACGTTTATGCTTCTGTCATTCCCAGTGAACACCACCTTTCTGTTTCGGAATTTTGTAACTGCCAGGCTGACTAGCAAGTGGTGCAGCCTTGTCCTTTGCATCACCAGCTGTTTATATAACAGGAAACACATGAACCTATTTTAGTCTATTATTATTTCTTCACTTGCCAACATGACTTTTGTGCAACTAATAAAATAAGGAATATTTCTCCATGCTCTTTATTATGAACTAAAAATTTAAAAAACATTTTTTAATGCAAAATGAAAAAGTTGTTATTCCTTGGCCAAGTTGGCATATACCAACTTGTCTTCCCACTTCTGGTTTTAGTAGAAAGGAAAAGGGACATACTGCTTTCATATTAACCTGATTACCTTATGGGCCAGGTCCTTCCTCCCATTTGTGAAGTACCTGCCATGGTTGTAGTGTTTATTTATCCAGATACAGTTAAGTTGTGGTGACTTACGTACGTAGTCATGTCAAGTCAAGCTACTAATGAAAATCCATTACTGAGAAATGATAAAGGTTGTGAAAAACCCTGAAAACACAAACATCTTTGAGTGCAAAAATGTACTACTCTAAGGAGCATCTTACTTGGATCTTTTAAATACTTCTGTCAGACTCTCCTCTGCCCCTCAAAAAAATGCCAAAACACCAACAAATAATCCCAAAACAAACAAAAAATCCCCCAAACAAACAAACCCGTGAATTCTTTAGCTCCAGAAAATTTATATTCTTTAAACTGGTTTTACTAAACCACTAATCACTCAGTGTCAGTGAAATTTCACAGGCCTTAGTTATAACTCTCTTCCTATGACCCCAACAACCTGTGAATTTTCATGTTTTCCAGCAGATTCAATTTTTGTGATTAAAGGCAAAGTAGCTCATGAGTTTCATGTTTCAATGTTATAGTTCCCAAGCAATTGTGATTAACTTGCTGTGATATACAGTTAAATTTTTTTGCAACTTTTGTCTCCAGAGTAGTCTATGCTGCTGAACCATAACACAACTGCTCCTTCTTATTATGCTGATTTTGTGCTTGGAAGAACCAAAGACCACAGGTTTCTACTTAAAAATTGTGGGGTTTATAGCTATAAAGTCCCACACTATTTCAGATATTGGAGAGTATTTAAATAATGTACAGTGGCTGAATTTGTCTTTCAGTGAGATCCATGTTCAGAACCCTCTCAGGCAATGTTTATGTTTTTAGTGCAATCTGAAAAGATATATTGGGTCTGCCACTTTAGGTAGAGATCATTATATCACCCTCATATCAAGCATGCATTTAGACAAATGCTTTTGGTTGGAAACATAAAATGCTAGATGTCCAGTGGGCCACATGGCCACAAACCCCTCACTGTTGACAAAGAAAGAAAATAGGTCTAGTTCTTTCACTGCAACAATTATAATCTGATGAAAGAATTATATGGCTTTTGACATGAGCTGGGACAGAGCCTTTTTTTAAAAGGAGCTTCAAAGATATTACAGGGGCCTTCAAACCCTCCATAGACCACTGGCAGTCCACAGAGAGTCAGCTGTTATTCTCATTTCCAGCTAAGAGAAACAAAACAGATGGGAGGAGATGAAGAACAAAAGCAGAAACTGCAAGTGTTTTGTTTTTCAGAAGGGGAAAAACATTTATCACACTCAATACAGTACAAATGCATAAATACTTTCCTAGTATTAATTTTCTGTGTAAGCAACCACTGTTATTGCCACAGGGGTATTATGTGAGTCCAATTGACAGAGGAGGCAGCCCACACAGTTCTGAAGGGGAGGGGACCTAATAGTGAATGCCAGCTCTTTTAAAAAGAGATTATTTGTATTAATAAATGTTTTAGCGCCCCTCCCAGTGGAACTTGATGAGAATTTTTAATATCAGTAGTTTCCAGACAAAATCCTAGTTGATTACTATGCTCAGTTTGGGATAATGAAAATTTAATTTCCTTAAATTCTTCCATGCCCAATTTTCCTTCCTCCATACTGAAAAAAACCCCAAAACCAAAAAACCAAACAAAACCAAAAAAAACCCCACAAATAAAAAACCCTAAAATAATTGTTATGTAAAAGCATTCTATCACTTTAGCTGTGAGAATTTTAAAGACCAAACATTAAATAGCAAATGCTATTTAGCAATGGGAAAACCAGTGTAAACAAGTCAACGGAATCTGTTTGCAGTCTCTGAGAGAGTGATCAATGGTGAGGATGTGGCATATAAAACTAATTGTTAAAAAATGCAGCTTGCAGGGATTTTGTGTGGGATAGCATGTAAGCTGCAAATATCAAGTGCAACCTCTTGTCTTAGACTACAGGGCACATGTCCCATTGGGACTTCTGTGTTAAGCTGCCAACCGCTCAGACTTTCATATTATAATGCCATCCTGTATCTAAGGCACAGTCCATTTACAAGTCTCTAACATTTTTCAATTTATTCCAGTTGCACTTAGAAGCTGCACAAAGCCACTGTGGCACAAACCAAAGAGAAAAAGATCCTGCAGAGTATAAAAACTAATGCTTTCTGGATTTTCCAAAAACACTGGTAATTCCGAATGACTTTGTTTCCATAAGTGTCTATGTTTGGATGCTCAGAAGCCAAAGTAGCCTGAGTCATAAGACTCTACAGAACATTAACTGAGGTTTTTTTACTCCAAGCTTTTCAATATAAACGTTCAATTTGATTTTATGAGAGTTGTCACTTTTGATGGCCAATGATGTCAAAGGCTTTAAGATTACTGATTTTATTGTTTGACTGTTTGGTTGGTTGTTTTGTTTTGTTTTAATTTTGGAACCTGAGATGAAGAGCATTTGAGAAGTGATATACATCAACAAGACTACTTAGAGGATTTCAACACATGTTATCTTTTCTCTTTTGCAGTCAGATGCTGCAGCTGGACTTTAGAGTCTCTAGTTCTGTAGCCCAGCTGGTTCATGTATCTGTTCATCATGAGAAAGCATGAAACCACAGATCTTGGTGGCTTGGAATCTACAGCAGCACACTACAACCTCATCTACTTTAGTGAATTAAAAAGTGCCAGGAATTATTCCTGCACATGGAGACCTGATTGTCCATAAAATAGCAGAACCATTCCACGAACATTTTTGCCACAGACTGCTGCTATTTTCCCAAACGATTCTAGTGTATGGTCTGGAAACAGGCATGTCCTACATAATGTTCCCAATAGGTAAACTGGAGGAAGTTATCATGCAGTGGAGAGTAAAGCGATTTTCTCAATATGGATATGGGATCTTCCATAACAGTTGGTTTAATGACAGCGAATTGCCCCAAAACCACTAAATGTACCAGAACAGATTTATCCTGGAAAATAACTGTTCCTGCTCTTCTGGAATCCTGACTGTGGTTCAGTTACAGTTCCTCACAAAACCAGGGGTGTTTTTTGAAAAGATTTCAGCTTCAGTATATCAGTATTTTCTTATCAAACTGTTTCATCAAAAGACTTCCAAACAACTTCAAACCAACAAGAAATTTGTATTTTCTTTCCACAGCCCAGAAGAAGCCTTGAATCATTTAAACCCAAGAACTTACATGCAGATGTGGCCATAGAAAGAAGGTAGTCAAAGTCAGACATAGAATGAGTACTGTTTTGTCTTTGAATTCATTTAATGGTCAGCCTCTTAATCTTGTTATAATTGTTTTCCTATTAAAAATCTCTACTTTATCCCAGTAATAGTGGTGTTGTGAGCAAACTACTTACAGTCATAAGTGGAAATGGGTAGAATTTCTCAGACCATTTTTTGTTGAGGAGTATTTCTAGAATTCTCATAATTTTTGCTGCTCTACTTTGACTCCCTTTAACGTGTCAGCTTCCTTCTAGCATTGTTATGATGAAAGTCTGAGCACAATAGTTAGTCAGTAATTCAAATAATACAATCCACATAGGCAATAGAATTTCTTATTCAGTTGTAATGTCCTCTGGCAGCATATATAGGCCATTGCAATGGTAACTTCTGATCAACTCTTTTCTGTATTTTTTCCAGAATACAGTCTCTACTTTTACAGGATGTGCTTTATCCCTTAGAAGACTTTCTGTTCAACTGTGTAAACAAGTCTGGTGTTTAAATGAACAGACTTTCAACTACACGTGAAGGTCTCAGCTTTTTCAAGTATACTAATTTCTGTGCTATAAGGTAATATCACTTAAATCAACTCATTAACGTCTTACATGAAGTAGGTTAGTGTCTGCTAGAGATATTTTTAAAGAAATTGTTGCCAGCCTTACCAGCAGCACTATCTATATGCGCCAGTATTCAACTGATTCTCATCCTGAAGGGAAAGAGCAAATTATAGGTTTTACTTGTGATAACATGGCCTCATTCAGTTCAGTCTGTGTTTGTGCGTAAAAGAAAACTACACTGAATTAACACACACATTTCACACATTTTGAGAAGAGGATTCTGAAGGAATACAGGAGGTCATTCACATGTTAGTGTAGCAGATTCTATCATCTTTAGTCATGATGAAGGATTCTGAACCTGAATGTAACTGAAGAGAGCAAAAGCCTACTGCAAATCTGCTGGAAGTGTTATTAAGTCCTTTTGCTTTTCCTCAGTGACATCTAACTCTGAGACCAAACTAAATCATCTTTGACAAAATAGGGCTATTTTCAAGAAACAAAATGTTGAAAGCAAAATTTTCAGTCACAGCTATGAAAAGTAAATTGTTCTATCAGGCAGGAAAGTTTCTACACTTGCTTCCATCATCTATTTTCCAGCTCAGATGAAATCCCTTGTAAAGTTTAACTTAATTGTGGTCTCTGGTTGCTTCAATAGAGGCATTCTCCAAATGTCTTGATTTTATATCTATTCCCCCATCCACCACACTCTAGATTTATCTGGTGTCAATAGACGAATTTTTCTTTTTGTAGTACCACTGGTATAGAGTGGGCCACGGCAACACCGAAGCTTGGCTGTTCAGTAACAACTAAAGACTTGCTACTGGCAACCTGAGTTCCCTGGCAAAAAACACCCTGTCAGCACCAAATAAACCATTATTGACTGCAGTCTCCAAAGGATTAATATCATAGACAGTCATCAAACAAGTACTCCATTGGCATCCTCAATTATTAAAGTTTCCACTGATGTAAAATCCTCAGCACCTCTAGTACCTGCCACCAAGGCTCCCCAACTGCCTGTCCAAAATCCAAGTTTTTACTTCTTTGCTTTTTTTTGACGTTAATCCAGAAGTAACCTTTCTGTTTTACAGTAGTTCTGCAGAGTAATAACATTTCTAATAGTATCTTTGTATGAGCAAAAACTAAGTAATGAAGACAGTATAGAACAATAGAAGGCTTATTTTGCTTATATAGCTTATTTTCTATATTTTTTGCCGGGACAGACAGCACATTCTCTACGTGCAAAAGGAGAATGTGGAGAGAGAAGGATAAAGATGCAACATAGCTTTTCTGGAATAGTATGTAATAAAAAAATATAAGGAAATTTTGAGGAATTGCTGAAAGGAGGGTTGGTCTCTGAGTTGTTCACCTTGCTCTCCATCAGAGAAGCAGAGCTTTCTACATTTCAACATGTAAATAAGCAGATATCCACTGAAATCATTGATTCATATTATCTTTTTCCTCTCTAACTAGATGACTCTAGAAGATTAAGAGTTCTATGAACGCTGGTTGAGACGAAAGAATATTATGCAGAGGTCCTATGTCAAACTTACGGCTTTATAACTAGCCCTCTTGTCGTGACCACAACATCACTCTTAGTCAAATGGAAAGCATCATTTCTGATCAGAATTTCAGGATCCATTATTTAATCTTCCCTGTTTCCACTCATCATCATGGTGCAGCTGTCAGGATTTCCTTTGCCACACCATCTTTGGACTATAATATATCACACAGTCTGAAGTACAACAACTTCATTCTTTCAGGTGTTCCTCATCCCTTTTACATGAGTTTGGCTGCATTAACAGTCTGCGCATCGGGAATGTAAACAAAGAGGTCTTGATGGGCAAGGCAGAGGAAGGTGAAGAAGCAAGCTCCACAGCTTGTGCTGGGTAATAGGGAACAGGCCTGATATAATTTTAATTAGAGCTCATGCCACAGGATCATTTACTCACAAAAAGTATTCAAGGACTTGTGGGCTTGAAACCTCTGTTTAGAGGAAACTTCTCTGCCCTAGGCTGCTTCAAGATGTCACTACATTAGCTAGATTTAAATATGTGTGGCTCATTCCAGATTCAGTGCCCTGAAGTCTTTCTGGCATGATAGTCACTTTCTACTCAACTCCTGCCACTAATCAGCACAGAAGCTGCTGCAGAGCTCGGGGGATAGTTAAGGAGAACAGATTAAATAAAGTGGAATCAGAGCAGCTTGGTTTCAAGTCCAATCTCTTTTGCTAGCTCTTTATGCTACAGCTTGCTGCCTGCTTCTGACCTTCTAAAAACAAGTTCCTTCTGTAAATTAGGTTAACACTGCTTATTTCAGAAGCACATTGAGCTGATGAGCTGAGATGTTAAATAATCCTTCATAAGGGATATAGAGGAACTACAAGTTTCTTACTACCCTGTATAAATTATTATTATTTGTGTCACACATATAAGTCCCAGTCCAGAATTGTCCCATTGTTATCAGAAACATGTTAAAATAGGTATTTTTTTTATTCTGAAGACTTTACTGAGATGAGGAAAGTGACCAACCAGCTTCTGTCACAGATAACACAGCTTTTGTCACACTAACTCAGGATCAAATTATTTGGCCAAGATCAAATAAGGAACCTGTGGCAGTTCTAAGAACTGAGACCACTTTCCCCCACCTCCGGTACCATAGCCACAAAATCATCTTACTTCTCTAAGATGGCAGCAACTCAAATGAACTTAGCGAGAGGGAGCAGTGTAAAGGGAATCATCCTGTAATGCTGTCAGGGTTTAGAAAATTATGACTGAAAACAGCAGGCTAGGCAAACATTTTATTTCTTAATCTCTTAACTAACTCAATACTCCCAAGAAACTTCCAAATAAGTTTTTCTTTTCTGTATCTCACAAATGAAGGTCTAGATTTTGGGAGGTGAAGCACTGCAGTGGAAAAAGTCTTTACAAATAGAGACCCTAGACAGAGGAACAACAGTCTGCGAGTACACAGAAATTGTGGACTAGATCTCATCTTCCAAGCTTATAAGCTAATTAAAAGATTCTTTGGAAGACAGATTAGTCTACATTCTTTAAAACAATTATTTTAACAAGGTAATATAACTACTAGAGATGTGACTGTTACAAAGCACACTCAGAGAATTTTAGAAACAGGACACACTGATGATACATGGCTATGTCCCTGGGTTCCTCCTACACCCATGTAAACAGGAAATAGCTGTTTGGAGTTTGCAGAGATTGTGTGGTGGTGAAACTCATTGTACTGGACTTGTATGACAAAGTTTTGGTAGTGAAAGGACTACAGGGATAGCTTATGTGAGAAACTGCCAGAAGCTGCCAGAAGTGTCTGACACAGCCCATGCCGGAAGCCTCCAAGACAGAACCGCCACTGCCCAAGGCTGAGCCCATCAACAACAATGGTAGCACCTCTGGAACAATGGATTTAAGAAGGAGAAAAAGCACCCTGCACAATTTCTACTTCAGCTGGAGAGAGGAATGAGAATGAGAGCAACAACTCTGCAGACTCCAAGATCAATGAAGAAGGAAGAGGAGATGTTCCAGGCACTGGAGCAGAGATTCCCCTACAGTCTCTGGTGCAGACCATGGTGAGTCAGGCTGTCCCCCTGCAGTCCATGGAGGTCTACAGGGAAGCAGATATCCACCTGCAACTGCTGGAGGACCCCACGCCAGAGGAGGTGGGTGCCCAAAGGAGGCTGGGACCCTCTGGGAAGCCCATGCTGAAGCTGGGAGGACCTGTGGAAGGACCTGTGGACCTGTAGAGAGAGAAGCCCACACTGGAACAGGTTTGCTGGTAGGACTTGTGACCCCTTGGCGGACCAAAGTTGTAGCAGTCTGTTCCTGAAGGACTGCACCCCATGGAAAAGACCCACGGAAGCGGTTCATAAAGAACTGCAGACCATGGGAGGGATTCATGTTGGAGAAGTTGGTGGAGGACTGCCTCCTGTTGAAGGGACCCCATGCTGGAAAACAGGAAGAGTGTGAGGAGTCCTCCCCTTGAGGAGGAAGGAGTGGCAGAGGCAATGTGTGATGAACTGATGGCAGCTCCTAATTTCTATCCCCCTGTACCACTATGATGGAGGAGGTAGAGAAAGTGCGAGGTGAAATTAAGCCCAGGAAGAAGGAAGAGATGGGGGGAAGATGTTTTTAAAGATTTGATATTTCATTATCCTACTCTGATTTGATTGGTAATAAATTAAACTAATTTTCCCAAGTCAAGTCTGTTTTGCCCATGACGGTAACTGGTGAGTGATCTCTCCCTGTCCTAACCTCAACACACGGGACTTTCATTATTTTTTCTCTCCCCTGAAAAGGAGAGTGATAGAGTGGCTTTGGTGGGGACCTGGCATTCAGCCAGGGTCAACCCACCATACTCATGAGAATGGTATACGTACCTGATATGGTTCTATGCAAAACTAACAGTAGCATTTGAAAATAATGACAGTGAAGTAAAAAATGTACCCATCAAATATTCTGGTGTTAAAAGATACACATTTGTGATGAAATGTGTTCTCCAGCTCTGGTCTAAGTGTTACAGCATTGCTGTTTGAAAAAAAAGGAACTGGACAAAACTGAAAAAGTGACACATGCCGCGTGCCTCACTGAATGTTATTTTAATAGTAATGTGGAAATTTTGCTTTGCGCACAAACACTTTTCTTTAGGGTGGATAAAAAAAACGCTCTAAGAATTCTGTATCTATTTTACTGGTGATGACAAGTATGTTAATTGCTTGCAGATAACATCTGCTCTAGTGAAATCAAGATGCAGGCTCTCACTGGACTGCTAGTGCTACACTTTGCGCTTTGTTTAGGAGGTCTGCTGCTCTTTGCTGAAGTTTGAAGAGAGCTGAAGTGCCTTTGAATTTTTTGAGAATCTTCCAGTAACTGAAACCAAATCTGCCAGAAGTCCTGGGTCATCGCAATGTCTCTCTTTGAGCACAGGACTTACCTTTGAAGCACAGAGGCTTTCACTGACCATGACGATGAAGTGTGCTCTGGTTGAAACAAGTTCATGGTGATCTGCCAACAGCCCCGCATGAGAGAGCCTCTGATTTCTTCTGTTTACAGTAGAAGGTGAAGGGCCTCTCCTGCTAGAAAAGTGTGAGCCTGGTAAATATAATGTCAGATCTAAGGAGCCCTTATCCTCTACAGACCGCATTTACAATTTTACAGTGTGCTTATGCAGGCCCTGCCATGAAGTTACTTACCAGATGTGCCTATTGAATCTGTCAATCACAGTATTGAAGAAGCAGCTCCAGACTGTTACCATTCCCTACTTCCCACCATGCATTTGTATTTACATATGTACTCTGTAGCAAACTTGCTTTAGCTTCCCTAAAATACTTGAATCTAATTAGATCTCCAACATGAGGGAAAATTCCTATCAATCTATTACTGCTATAGCATTTAGGAGGGAGCAAGCGACAAACAATTCCCACTCATCCTCAAGAGCAGACCATTATTAAAATACTAAAGACAGAATGAATAGCAGGTAGAGATCAATATGCAATTGCACACTTAATAGAGCTTATTCTGTACCAGCCGCCTTCCCACCAGGAATAAAGTTCAGCCGTATACTGAGGGATGTTGCCAAGACTTCTGCTGCCTGTGGGGAAAAAAAACATTTCTTGTTTTTACTGAATTTTTTTCCAAGCTCTTCTCCTGCATAGAGATAATCAACTGCACAAATATAGGATGGAAAAAACTACGAAGCAGCTGAGTAGCAGAATAGAAGCTTGTAGTGGATTGTATATACAATCTACTCTATCTATCTATGGAGATAAATCTATATCAGATTTATCACAGATTATTAAGTGAACATAAGTTAATGGTCTTTTCCTGTTGTGGCAAAGCATAATTTTGTTACTGAGCTGTAAAAAGAAAGGTAATGCCCATGAACCATAGGCTTTGGTTCTTCTACTTTGTGCGCTGCTCACAAGGCTGCAGTGGAAGTAAACGGATTCATCTCCTGGACCCTAATTAAAGAAGGTTGTGCACTGACTAAACAGAGCCTCAAGAACAGCAGTAAAAATGATCAGAGGTTTTAAACATACAGAAATAGTGAAGGAATTTGGGCTATATTCTACAGAGGAGAAACAACTAGGGGAAACGATAATATTAAGAGAGAGGTAATATACTGTTCTCCATATTTAGTAAAGATAAGACAAGGGGCTGCAAGTTAAACACACAGCAAGGAGGATTTCAGTCTGAAACCAGAGAAAACTTCCTAGCAGGAACCACTGTGAAGTCCTGAAACAAATTATGTGAATGATTGTGAAGGCTGAGTCTGCTCTTTCTGGTGATGCAGCTGCACCTGTAGTGGGCTAAAGAGAGAGTTAAAAAGAGTTCCCAAAGGTATTGGCAGACATTTTTAGTATAACTTGTCAAAACAAGAGCCACCTAAGGGAAATGGTCTTTCTTTTTCATACGGTATTTCTAAAAATTGTAACCAGTGTCAGTCTCAAGAGAAGGTGAGTGTCAGGGTGTTCCCCTCATTAAATATCTGTAGCAATGACAACATAATTTTTCTTTTTGACCTTGGGTCAGTCAAAGTTTTGAGGTGGCTCTGGCTACATTTTTCTCAAAAGACGCATACAAAGGGGATTTTTAAACTCTACAACTACATTAGATTTGACTACGTACTGAAATAAAGTCACTTTTGAAACAGTAAAAATTTCAATCTGCTGGAAATGAAAAAATAAAAGAAATCTCTCCCTTTCCCCTTGCCTACCGTGCCATTGCAGGGGAGGAATCCTTTCCGCAAGTCTTCTCTCAGCTCAGGAATATTTAGCAGCTTCTTAGGATGCAATATATTACATACATTCCCTCTGCGTCCCTAGACAAAGTCAGTCTCCTTCCATCATGCCTGAGGCAAGGCTGCAGGTCTGCCCGCTGCTCCTCTAGGGACCAGCAGAGTGCTTGCTGATGCTGCTGCCTTCCATCACGCCTGTGCTCCTCATGCCAGCCCTGCACACCCAAACGTCTGCCCTGGCATGGTTTGCATAGGTCGGTTCTGAGGGAGCCCAGTCCTCCTGTCTGCTGCACCTCCTGTCTGAACCCCAACAGTCATCATCAGAAGCAGGGAACAGGCATCATTCCTCCCTGCTTTCAGGTGCAGCCCTTTCAAGGAGCACAGCACCTCACGTACAGTAAATCAATGAAACAGCTCCCATTCATCACAGAAAGATAAGCCTCCTGGTATCACAACTACTGCCAACAAGAAAAGGCTTTCTGCTCTATTTTACCTCTTGCTTTATATTGGCGCCATTTTTCTTTTGGGTTTTCTCTGAAGGAAAACTGGAAAGTTTCCCTGTACTCCTCTCAAAAGGGACAAGATTAGGTTTCATAGTAATCCCGAATTTGCCAAACATTGCAGAACATGGATTGTGGAGAGACAGGACAACGACAGAATCAGTATTTTGGTCCAGCAATAGACTTTTCTTTAAGTTATGTGGTATGACAACATTACCTTATCTTCGGAAATCCCAAACTTCTGCTCTTGTAAGCAGTGTTTAAAAGACTTCTCATGAAAAAACAAAAACCTCAGATCTCAGTAGAATAGGGAATCTCAGATACAGTTGGAAATTAAAAAGAAAACACCACAATATTGACTGGTTTTGGTATGAGATATATTTCACTGCTTAGTCTGTAAGAGTTCAATAAAATGAAAATTTAGGAGAGGAATGAAGAATTTAATTTTCTTTAATTCATTATAATGCCATAAAGTTTCACTTTATTTCACACATTTGAACAATTTCCTAAAATGAATGCCTAAAATTAGGCTTTTCAGCTTATAGAAAAAACTCTACTCGATTTTGCAGAACTGCTTTGCACCAACAATAGCTACCAAGGATATTTGGCACTTGTCAAATGCAGAACATTTACATGCCTAAAATTCTGACTACTGAGAGCCAAAATTAAAGTGCCCCTTCCAAAAATATTGTAAAAGCTGCTATAAGGTCCTTGTTTCCCTCTTTCTAGTTCACTCTCTCTGGTTTTTTTCCTCAGCTCCATAAGAATACAACCAGCAGCAATCAGATGCTGAAACCACTTTCTCCAATACTGTTTCAATTTCTGTAGTTTCAACCAGCTGTTTATTCTTCATACTCTAGAAACAAACGTATTCTTGTTAAAGCTTTTAGTTCCTTGACCCCCTCTCTTTCTCCACAAATTTTAAAAGTAGGGAAGATTGTGTAACCTGATAGATTTACCTATATACAGAAAGATGACAGTTATTTACTTCCCAGGAAGTAAATGTAAACAAAAATATATTTTTGTATAGCTAACCATACAGTCCTCCTATTTTTTTCGTATAGAATGTTTACATTGTATTGAAATGGAGAAGCACAATTATATAATTGACATGTCTGATACTTACACATATATGCCTTGATGCCAGTGTAACCATTACTAAAGTCAAAGGCAAGAGAGAATAGTAATTGTTATGTCACAAAAAAGCCATGAAAAGGCAATAGGTTTAGTAAAGCTATACTGGAAAAGATCATAGAATCATAGAATACTAGATTGAAAGGAGACCTCAAGGATCATCTGGTCCAGTCTTTCGCGGCAAAAGCACAGTCTAGACAAGATGGCTCTGCACCTTGCTCAGTTGAATCTTAAATTGTCCAACATTGGGAATCCACCACTTCCCTGAGGAGATTATTCCAGTGGCTGATGGTTCTCATAGCAAGAAAAAAAATCGTCTTATGCCTCATCTGAATCTTCCCAGGACTAACTTGCACCCATTACTTCTTCTCTTTTCTGTGTGACTCCTTGTAAAACCCTTTAAATACTGGAACACGATGATAAAGTCCCACCTAAGCCTTCTTTTCTCAAGACTGAGCAAACCCAGCTTTCTTAGCCTTTCCTCATATGACAGGCTTCCCAGTCATTTGATCATCTTTGTGGCCTTTCTCTGGACCCTCCCCAGCTTGTCCACAGGTCTTTTGTACAGAAAGGACCAAAACTCAATACACTATTTCAGGTGTGGCCTGACAAGTGCTGAGTAGACTGAGAACACGCTGTTTCCCATTGAAACACTGTAAATCCCAAAGTCATTCAGTCACTTGCATTATGTCCTTCACTGCTTTGTGACAATTGTGTAAGACTGACAAAACTGCCATCTTTTTTATTTGAGTTAGGGAGCATTTTTGTGAGTTTTTTTTCCCCCTTCTCTCATTTTTCGCTGCCAGATACTGCAGAGATCTCTCACGTATACAGTTTGACTACCATGACTCTAGTCTCAATTTGCAAATAACAAACCTGTATTTTAGCATCAACATTTTGTGGATTTTTTTGCTCTAAGATGCCTTATTACAGAGTAAAATAAGTGCAATTGCATCCATAGCTGGGGAGTCCTCAGTTGAGAGATAATACACTGTACCCATAAGACTAATTGGTCTAATGAGCCAACAGACACACCTAATTTCTGAGGCTGCCTTGCTCTAACAATTTAGCCAGACAAATAATCTTTGAAGGAGTTCCTACTAGAACTCAAATGTAAAGAGCTGGGGGAAAATTACACTTGTAAAAAAGCTAATTACAAAATGAGAAAGGAAGGACAGAAGGGAGGAAAAAAGGAGAAAATATTCTTTGGTGTAAAACTCCTGCAGACTTAGGTTCATAAGCTGACCCTTATGGTATCTGCTTATAGAAGGCTGAAAGCAAGTCAAGCCTAGAAGACTTGCCTAGGAGGTCACATATTTGTCAGGTGTGAGGCTGGAAATATAAAAGTATTAGTGAGAAATAAAAATATGTAAAAATTACAGATCCTTCCCACAGATTATAGTGTGTACTCCATTTTTGTGATGAAGAGTGAAAACCCTTCTGGTTTAACGTTGCAAGATTTAAGAGAGGTGAAGTGTGCACCTTGAAGTACCATTTGAAAGGCAGTGAATACACTGGAATAATATTTCCCCTTTCTTGATTGCCTGACAATATGCCTCCTATTTCAGGAAAATTGCATATTTTTATTGTCAATTGTTCACAGATAAACTGCTTTAGAGATTGTGATGACACAATTTGGCAAACATTTTCTCCAAGCCACACAAAGAAAAGAAAAATGCGCAATTCCCAGTTCATTTATGCTTTCAACCATTCTCTCTTGCCAAAAGGAACAACCCTAGCCATTTGCTTCTGAAGGAAAGAGGCAAGATTTATCTTAGGAACAGAACATTACAAAAAAATCAAAGAATACCATGGAGCAGAAGAAGAGAAGTTGAGGCCAGCTGAAAAGATAGGAGACCAAAAAGGACACACTAAAAAGTAAAGAGGGAAACTTGCATCCTACAGCTGTTGTCAGGAAGTGCAAAACTGTCCCACCAACAATACCTCAGCTGTTTTACAGCTGGTATTCCAGTGACGCAGATGAAAAGATCTTGAGGACTTGGAAGAAGATTTGGTGTTTCTTTGACCAGAGGCACAGAATCCATCCTCTGTTAAAAGTAACTATCATCAGGGAAGGGAAAACATAAATAGAAATGCTCCTGACCTGCCCCAAAAAGGTAGCCCGCTCTGGAAAGTTTTAGGGATTAAGTAATGATCTAAAATGATCAGGTAAGGGAATTGATTCAACAAAAACAGAATTTTGGAACTCTGAAAATAAAAGAACAAAACAAGATTGATCAAAATTAAAATTATTAACAAGGTTTCTCAGTGAAAGTTTTGGGGATGGCTTTAAGTAAAACTTGAATTTATGACCACAACATTTTTTTCCCACCAGATGCAAGTATCACAATGGGACTTGCAGATAAAAAATAAGAGGCAATGTCTGGTCACTAGCTGGTTATAATCTATAACAGAATGATTAAACAATTCAAGATTAGATAAAGAACTGTATGGACTAAAGTGAGCTACTTAATAAATGAATGAACACTTTATATACATACATACATACATATACATACACATACACACACACACGTATCACACATGTATACCTACCTGGCCTCAACATCATATTACAACTGCTGTGCTGAAAGTTTTCAGCTATGAATAGGCATATAAGCCTGCAAGGGA
The DNA here is from genome assembly GCF_003984885.1 of Neopelma chrysocephalum. Classification (NCBI taxonomy): domain Eukaryota; kingdom Metazoa; phylum Chordata; class Aves; order Passeriformes; family Pipridae; genus Neopelma; species Neopelma chrysocephalum. The sequence continues at coordinate 27,675,513 of NW_020897691.1, forward strand.
GGCCCAGGAAAGTCCCATATAGAGTCATTCAGTATCATCTCCTAGACGTCCATTACCAAATTCCATCTAGTTTAACTGAAATTACTTTATTTCAACCTCACTATTTTTACTAGACAGTTCCTCCAAAATTATGATTTTCATTCTTAGAAATATACTTTAAGTCTTAGGCCAAATATCTTTCTTGATCAGTTTATATCCTGTTTGTCCTTGGACCCATTCTTTGACAATAAGCCCAGACCTAATTATTTGCTTGCCTCTTAAAATATTCCCAGAGATTTTCATTAATGCTAAGTACTGAGCAAAGCAAAATTTTCCTGAGGCTGATCCACTGACACTGTATTTCAGGAAGGTCTAAAGAGCTTTCTTAGAACAAGGTGGTACTTCATTTTGTGAGTCTGAGGCCTGATTAATATTTCACCTATATGGAAACGTTGGAGTGACATTACACACAGAAAAATATTAGATGCTACTGCCCTGTCTAGTGTACCAGCTTATGGAAAGGGAGTTTTTGACAGTGCCTTTTGTTACCTATGCAAATGAAAACAACTGTGCAACAGCAATACTTGGACTACTTTATTTTGCTTGTGTTGATGAGCCCATCACCATGGGTTCCAAAGAAAAAGCATGGAAATTATATAAAGCTCGTCCCCTAGCTGCCTGGAGTAGTGACTCTCCGGGCATCAAGGGTTGTCTCCCAGCTGAACCTCAGCCGAGCAACTGGTCAAATTTTTGTCATCATCAGTAACACAACACCTGAAGTCTCATCATCAGTAACACTGCATGGTTGATTGTAATAGAGATCTGTGACGCAATCTTAAAAAAAAACCACTACAGAAGTTCTGAAGTGCCTGAATTTCATACTTGTGCTCAGATAACAAAGCTCCCAAGAACACCAAAATTTACTATAAATTTCATCTCAACAGTGTCTACATTACAAAACCAAGAAACTACTATTCCCTGCTGACTTTGAGCCATTCACAAGACAGTGGGTGACAGTGTTGAGCAGAATAATTTAATTTGTCGGCTTATTCTGTAACCGTACAATTTTTTGGACTCTCCATGCTCTATGACATGGTGGCAAAGCATTTGACTCAGTAACTGGCAGTAATATTGTTCACATAATTAGCGGAGTGCCCCTAATGATGACTTAGGGCTCCTATCACAGACAAAAAAAACAAAAGCCAAGAGGAGTTTAAAAACATGCTATAGCAACTACATTACTGTAGGAATAGTAGTGATGGAAATTTCACAACAGATGGAAGTCTTTCATAAGTGCTGAGTAGGACTATTTACAGAAGTACAAGTGCATGTATAGTACATGTTTTTAAAATGGCTTCATAGCATTGCCAAGTCATACCAAAGTCATCCTTTAGGTGTAAGTTATTCTATGCAAAAAATTATGTGATGTACCAAATCCCCAGGAGAATAGATGCTTAGCAGCATGGAGTACACACAAAATGGGAGGCAGCAGTAACTGATGAATACTGCGTTGTTAATGGAACAGAAATCAAATCTCTGCCCTGTGTATTTGCAGTAGGTGGTATATGTACTAGGCTACTACTGGTAAGTTCCAAGAGAAGGCCTAGATAAGATAGGAAGACAACTTTTCATCCTCTGCTTATTGTGTTCACTGAAACATAAAGGGGATAAAAAGAACTCCCCTTATATGAAACAAATTAATCTATAAATCCAGTTCCTTGTTTAAGCTCCAATTTCTAATTTTCTTCTTTAAATGTTAATTCACTTTCTGTTTGTTACAGGTAGGAGCCTGTTTCAACCTCTAACTTTTTCCACAGCAAATGCATAATGACTTTTATAAGGGTTATGTAAAGTCTATCAGAAATAGAAATAAGGAAAAATTTGAAATACTATTTCTGGCTTATATTATCAGTAGATACTAAAGTCCCTGTCTAGTCATGAATAAGTCATACTACATTGCGCCCAGGGGGTTCTATCAACACTCACAGAGCATTAAACACCTGTTTTGAAAGTAATGAAGTGTGACAATACCCAAAACTCTAAGCCATTCATTTCTGCAGTGACTTTTAAAGTAAAATTTTAAAATTTCTTTTGTTTAGCCCATATTCATACACATGATAGTGTGGTCTGGGAGGCTGTAAAGCCTTGATTAACATTCTTTGGGAAGGTTAGGATATTTTCTTGATGTGTTTCCCCTTATCTCTGTTTCTAGTTTATCAAGATACAGATGAGGTAACCTCATGTTGTACAGGTCAAATATTCTTACATGTTGCTGGAGTGCTCGATTTGGTGGAAATTACCACAGTTTGAGGAATGCTGATCTCAGTTTCAGTTTCATAGTTTTTGTCTTGTAATACCTGGTTTATTTGTTTATTTCTCTGTGAAGAGCATTCAGAAGGAAACCTAAGAGGCCAAAATATGGCTATGGAACATTTTCAATTGAATGTAAAATGAACACCTAAAGTTAGACAAACAAGGAAGTTATTTCTTCAACATGAACTGCATATAGTCCCATCTCGTAGGGATACAGTAGGATTGGAAGGGATGACCAAGGATGACCTAGGATGACCATTGTTTTCTCAGGAATCAATAACATATACTGTCCTTCATAAAGTCACAATATTTTTTCAGACATTCATTAGTAGGTTGGCACTTTTCCATACCGTCAGAAAGAATAATGTGAGAAAATAAAGTGTGTATGTTTCAACAAAACATGAGCCATATAGGAAACAATTTCCTAAAATTAGGCTCACGATTTGGAGTGCTGAATTAAAATATTAACATACAAAAGAGATAAATAACCAGGAAAGCACTTAACACATAAAAAAATGGAAAATCGCCTGGACCTGTTATCATCTGTGGTTTTGGTGTGGTTATTTTTGTGTTTGGACAAGGGATTACCACAGCCCCATTACATAGTTCTACAAGGAGACACCAGTGAATGGATGACACATAGGAAAACAAACCAAATTTTTAAGTACTGGCCAACCAAACACTGGTCTCAGCTGTGTGGAGATCCTTAATATTTATGATGTCAAACCTAACCTCTGACCCTTTAGTCAATCAAAAGAGATGAAAATGAAATACAAGAAATGCAATAGATCAACTTTTGATTCACAAGTTCATTGTGGAGACTGCTAAATGTAAGAGAAGCATCTGTGGAGTTGCGTGGACAAATTAAAAAAGACCTTTGATTGAGTCATGGTAATGAAAACTTCAGGATTGCAAACAATTTTTATAAATGCCTATGTCCTCTGTTATTCTGTCTTCCAAACCAAGATCACCACAGTTAAGGGTGAGTTACCGCTATTTCCTGAAACACTGAAGGGTGCTGATCTACTGTCATTTCTGGTCCTTACTTGAAGCTGGTAATGGATCATGAGTTGTTCTTTTTTTACATGCTTAAGCAGACCATTGTTGCCAAATTATATATATATTTTTACAACACGTGGCTTTTGGTATGTTCAAATCCCACCCCAGCTACCTCCAAGGGGGGATATCTTTCACAAAAACTAAATGACTTCTTTACAGTCAAGGTAAATTAGTGGTCTAATTGCTTGAGAGACTCTTTGCTTCTCTGGCCAGGAGGTATCCCGGGGAACATGACTGCCTCTGAAGCTGAAGTCTGTTGTGACTCGGGAAATAAATGTTCAAAATGAAGAGCTTGGTTAAGACTTGAAACTGTGAATGACAGGAAACTCATTTTATGGACATTTAAAACAAAATAGACTCCTTCAGGGGAACAGACACACCTACACACACAGTTGTTCTGAGAGCAAGATCATGGGACCTCATCAACATAAGAACTGATGTGCAGCTAAAACGGCTCTGTGAACATTCTGACATCTTGTACGGATATTACACGCTGGGTTGCCTGGGTTTGAACTGACTGTGTCATGGCTCCTTGGGGTCAGGCACAGAGAGCCATGGCGCTCCCCAAACTGGGAGGTGGATGGGCAGTGCCCTGGTGGCATGGGCAGCTGGGGGAAGCAGGGCCAACTTCAGCCCTGGGCATTGTGTACCTTCCTGGGTATGGGCTGAGGATAGGCTGGGACACAGGCTTGCATGTGAGCCCGACTCAGTGGGATGCACGACTAGGCAAGGCTATGGCAAGCTGGAAACTGGCCCTGCTGCTGCAGTTCTGGGGCGGGGGCTGATGGCCCCGGGGGGCTGAAAGTGGGTCCTGGGCTGTGGGCAGGGTTGGGGAGCACCCAGGAGGGCTGGCCAGGGTCAGTAAGACCTGTGGATTCTTCCCTGTCCCTGATATAGCTATAATTTTATCTGATTTTCTCTCAATTTATTTTTATTTTTCAAACTGACTACTATCGTAATGAATTACATCATAGTAAAATAAGATGGTTACCTTTATCTTAATGCTTTTCCAATCACACAAGTGATTTCAGGGTACCTCAGAAACTCCAGTTATCTGGAGTGGCAATCTACTGCTGCTCTACTATTGTACGTCCCAGGTCCTACTGTATGATCAAGGCTATTAAAGAAGCCACAGGATATTCTTCCACTAACCTGAATTTTACAGTCAAAAGGAGAGGTAACAGTGACAGATTGCAGTACATGAACAGAAAGGGACATGTGAGCTAAGGAGTACTGGTGAATACTCTTCAGAGTCCTGAAGAGTATTTGGATCTAGGGAGGGCTGTGTTCTCTCAAAATGTTCTCCTAATGTCAAACAAAACCCTGCAGTGACCTTATAAGAAAAAAAAGACACAATAAATAAATTATATGAATAAGTAAGAACTCATTAGTCTTTCTTCATAAATCTGAAATCATTCAACAACAAGCAAGAATAGCCCTGTCCTTTTTTACAAATAGGCAAAAATCTACACAAAACTGATCTCATTCAGGAATATCTAATTCCCAGTGGCATGCTGTTCTTTGCACATTGCATTATACTGTTTTGCCCTTGAAGCTACTCCTTTTCTACAAAGGGCTCTGTAACCTGCAGATAAATGCCATTCAGATTGAATTTTTATTAATACAATACTCTCCTATAATAGTTCAAAGATCGAAGAATAGACTGTATGAACATGTAGACAGTAGTGATCTAGTTCTGAAAGGGAAAACTACATGGAGGCAAAATATTAGAGTCTGAAGAGACTTCATAGTTTTCCTAGGCCACCCAGAAGCAGAATTAATGAGTGTTTTCAGTACACCTTCCTATGTGTATCTACAGCAATGGCTATTCCATGAATGAATAGAAAATAAATCACAGGCCCCCTGTAGAAAGCCCACTTCACAGAGAGATGAATTTCATGTATATTTTGAGATATACTATTTGAAAAAGGAATTATCTTAACTTTAAACAATTTAGACTTCAAAAGTTTGGGTGTTCATTTTGGAGAGCAACTGTCACAGTACAAATCCTGTTTCATTAATTTAGGCAATAATAGAAAACTATAGACTATAGATAAATAAAATATATTTATCCAGCAGCTATTGTCCTTTCTGGCACATTCTACCTGACTAAAGGTGTCAAAAAATAGTCAATAATTCTTTGGTGATCGTTGTTGTGCTGTACTGTTTTCTTTCCAGTATTATCTTTCCTACCGTTACTTTTTAGCATTTTTTTTCCCCATGCTGTAGTAGTTTTAGCAGTTGACCTGCTAGAGCATGCATTTTTCTTCTGACTTTCACGTGTTTTAATTATTGTATAACAAAATACTACTTCACACAGCACTGAGCAACTTTTCCTCATAGAGGCCATGGCAAGAGGTATGGGCTGACAGACTCGTCTCTGTGTCTCCTGATATTATTCATTGTGGAGTCCCGGGCCAACGCTAGTCTCCATGGTCTTTTCAGTTTACATTCCTTGTTCTAGAAGATGCCAAGAAAGAGCAAGAAAGCATTTATTAAATTAGACAGGGAGACATTACAAAACAGGAAGGGAGCTGGATGGATGAGTATTTATCTTCAGAAGGTCCCAGCAAAAGATTTGTTCAAATTGCTGGAGACTATTTGGTTTGGTAAGCTATAGGCTTCTACCACACTTCAGTTGGCTAAGTTCCTCTTTTTAAATATCTTGTGCACTTTTGGCCCTTATGGAGATACAAAGAAGTATGTTACTTTGAGTGGGACTATACAGGTGCAATGGGGTGAACTTACTGTTTATTTGCCATCAGTGAGAAATCGTTCCCAATAAAATGAAGATCACAGAGAGGGTGACAGGTTTTTTGTCATTTAAGACCTTCCTTTTTCAAACAAGGAAAAGATACAACATATGTAACTCCAATTTCAAGCTCAGCTAAAATAAACTATTTATTGCATTTTAAACTCAGAATGAAAGATTACTTTCTATAGGCTCTATTCAGCAGAAAAGTCCAATTTTTGTGGTTTTGGCAATAGTTTCCTTCTGGGCTTCAATGGTTTAACTTTCACTGAGCTGAAGTCTCAATTAAGAGCCAGAAGTTTCTCCACACCTCTCCCTTGAGAATCAGCCTGGAGGTTCTGGCAGCAATTCTTTACTGGTATTGAAAAGATGTCATGATCCCAAAACTCATAGTTTTGCTTTATATTTACTCATATTTGCAGTCTACCTTAACTCTGTCTTGACATTGGTCAAGTGTTAATATTAGCATATATATGTTTAAATAAAAAGCAAGAACTAACCAGCTACTTTCTCTTTTGAAGATGTATGGGTAGAAACAAATATCAGCAATATGGAGATGGAAATTAAAAAGTAATCCCATAGACAGGGCAATTACCTTAAACTAGCTTTCAAAATCCAGAAAACACAGAGTTAAGGTTAAACTTAAGAACCCCAAATACATTAGCATGTGGAAATACAGGACAGTTACCAAAGCAACTGTAAATTTATTTATCTTACAGGCTTCTACTACACTTCTTTTGGTTATATCTCCTCTCTAGATTGAGTACCTGCATAAACTGTAATATAAAATGAAATCATGATTAAGGTATTCCAGTGTAAGATTAAAAAAAAAAAGAAGTTTTTAACAGACCTTCACTTTTCCTGATATTGCTTAGTTTCAAGAATTAAAAAAAAAGGGAAGAATCTTGGCTCTCTCTTTGTAACCTAATGTTACAATAATTCTGCTATCTCATCTCAGTTTCAAGGCAATGAGAACTACATAATGTCCAGGAGCTAATTTATTCTGCATAGGATAGGCAGACTTTCAACTGCAAGCTGTAAGAATTGTCTGGAGCCATACAAAGATTTAAGTACAACTGATTTCCCCTAATTTTTGTACTTGTGACTTTAAACCTAAAAAAATTCAACATATTTTTGTATGAGCTATATAAACACAGACATTGTATAAATTCACACACTTCAATGCAGATGGAATATTAGGTGAGTTTGCAAATTTAATATGCCATGGAAAGGATTAGATACAGGTATGTGCATGGACATATAATGTGATTAAATAATGTGATTAAAATGCATTTTCTCACAGGGTGTATGGGTAAACAGATGCAGAGGGAGTTCCGAAATCTCCTAACTTGCACAGCAATGAATATAGATGACGTGCCTGGGGACATTATGCATACAGAGTATTTGTGTCAACTCTAAATGTCCAAATAGCCTTTAAAATGTAGCTGTAAAAACTGATCCTGATATGAGATAAATTCTGAGTGAGAAAGCAGTAAGAGAGCATAAGACCCAGGTTCTTCCTCTGTTCAGTAGCAATGTGCAGGTAGGCTGAAATGTGCCCAGTTCTTCGGGTGTTTTGAAACAGCCTACAGCTAGTACAAAAGTTATCCATCTTCCAGGTATTCCTAAGTTCATTACCACAGGAAGGCAAATCAATTCTATGTAGAAGTCTGAAGGAGAAATACTTTCTGTTAAAGAAACTGTTCTGATATCTGGAACAATAAAATTTTTTTCCCCATTTGCATGTGGAAAGTAGCAGTGCTATCTTAAAAATGCAGGAACACAAACAAATCACCATGAAGGAAGCTCAGATCAGTTGCCTTGCAAGAGTCGTTTACAAGCATGCACTCTGCTTCATCCTGTATTTATCCCCAGGTACAAGAACGCAGATAAACAGCTATTGGGAGGAATAGTTTTTGTGCTGCAAATTCCCACCCCATCCCATATTTGTTGATGTGCCAGTGACTTGTGATTGGATGGAAAGAGGTGAATCAGTTAAGAGAATTTATAAGACCTATTACCTGACTAGAAAGTGATGTAAATTTACACTGTTAAGTCCCTAAGGGGATTTTAGAAGCAACATGCATCATTCTGAGTTTCAAAATTACCCTTCCCCAAAAAAGGCAATTGTTTATGGTTGTTTCAGATGGAAGAAAGAAGTCCATCATTACAACTTAATGGTTAATGGAGAGGTGAAAGATTTACCCTGATGAGATATAGATAGACAGAAGGGGTTAGAGGTGCATATTGCAATAGGTCTCCTTGGAAGTACAGAAATCTGAAAGAAATATTGAAAAAAATGGTCACAGCAAGTCAAAGGACATTGAAGAGGCAAACAGAGAACTAGGAGAGCTTCCCATGACAGGTAGGTGGATATATGTCAGCACTAACCATTATGAATCTTTGGTTATGGATCTAGATTGGTAGATTCAGGTGAGTTAAACATCTGCCATAATTTCAGTGATAGTCCATAAGACCTATACATGAAAGGAAAAATTTAGGACATTATATCTGTATGGTCATAGACACAGATTTATACATGAGGAAGAGAAGGTGGAAGAAATTAGTTTATTTCAATACTGAAGAAGGTGGAAGAACATTTGGCAGAAGGAGATTTATCTGGAAAAGCTGCAATATAAAACAGGATACACATAGTAGTCATCATATGAGACTAAGTTACCTCAGGGATGCTTATAGCATCAGTTACTGGGAATTCCCACCCACATTACCCACACAAGAAGAAGCTGTAGGGAACACTGCTCTGTTGTAAGTGTCCTCACCACAACTGCACCCTTCTCCAAGGTTCAATGTCTTTCTCTCCAACAAATATGAAAAAAGTAACAATATAACTTTCTCTAATTTCAGAATACCACATTACCCCAGCTATATTACAGTAGAGTGTAGATGGAGGACAAAACAGTGGAAGGGATCCAGCAAAAGCTAAACAGAAGCTTATCACATTACAGTCTAAATTTCATATGCAGTAGAAAGTGAAGTAATGAAACAACTATCTCCTAACAGGAATGTATTGCAATACTGAATGTTTGAGTACTAATGGAAATGAGAAAACAAAATGCTTTCCTCTCCTCTCCTCTCCTCTCCTCTCCTCTCCTCTCCTCTCCTCTCCTCTCCTCTCCTCTCCTCTCCTCTCCTCTCCTCTCCTCTCCTCTCCTCTCCTCTCCTCTCCTCTCCTCTCCTCTCCTCTCCTCTCCTCTCCTCTCCTCTCCTCTCCTCTCCTCTCCTCTCCTCTCCTCTCCTCTCCTCTCCTCTCCTCTCCTCTCCTCTCCTCTCCTCTCCTCTCCTCTCCTCTCCTCTCCTCTCCTCTC
>NW_020897691.1:27685341-27881246 GCF_003984885.1 Neopelma chrysocephalum
TCTCCCTCTCCCTCTCCCTCTCCCTCTCCCTCTCCCTCTCCCTCTCCTTTCCGATATTTTGAAAAATGACTTTGGAATTGAGGGCAGAGACCAGCCTAGGCTGTTTGTGATGGCCTGGATATTTTCAATAAGTGCTTCAGTTATGGGCACAAGTCTCCATTACACGGCTTAACTGAACAGGATGGGAGGGAACCCATTCGCAGGCACACTGGGAGTGTAATAGTTTGTCTGAACAAAACCATATACTAGAAGTCCTGTCTCAGTGTGGTTTGAAACTTTGTTGTATATCAAAAGTCCAGACAAAAGGGCAGTTCCAAGAGAGACGCTACAGTGGCAGCCTAATGCAGTGTGACAGACTTGAGTGAAATACAATCTATGGTAATAATTTGTTTTATTACCAAAATCTTGCCAGGTAGCTGATGGTTCTATTAGAAACTGACAATTTCAAGGTTCCTACAAGTAGTATGTCACAGAGCATCAGTTAACACCTGCTCATCTTTAGTTTTTATAGGCTATTTCCACAACTTAAATAGTAAATAAGGTTCTAGTTTTCCTGCTAGCTAATGAAGCATGTGCTGTGTCCATTTAAAAACAAATATTTTATTATACTAATTAACTCAAGATCAGGAAAATTCATTCATCCCAAGAATCTTCATTGCTCTTCTTTGAGTTGTTACAATAGTTATAAAAAAGTCATTACTTCTCATAGCATAAAAATATTTTCCCATTAAAACAGTGGCCTGCTTTTAATAAATCCCAAGATTATTGTTGGCTCTGGATTTTCAGCATGTAACCAAATGAATATTTTTCTGTGTGCAAGTCATGAAACTTAATATACTCTGTAAAACTGTTCAAATCCTTCAACAACTCATTTAGTCTATGCAGATGTCAAGAGAGACGAAGCTGTATTTTAAACTGTTATATAGTCATGATTGACCTTTCATTCATTACTATTATCTCCACAAGCAGGAGATATTGTATTGGTAACATTTCTACTGGGTTGCTGCGGAAAGAGAAATTTGCCTTCTGTGCTATCAAGAGGATAACCTACTTCAGAGCTTTACCTGCAACTGTTGTGCATTTTTTCAGAGAGATAATTACAATATAAAGGGGAACATTTGTTCTTTCTTTTGCAGCTGAGTCAGGTAAGTTATTGGTTATCTGACTAGTTTTCTAGGGATAAAATTTAATCCATTAAAGTCAAAGAATTGCATTTGCTACTGCTCTGATTTCACCCCATGTTTTTAAACTCAAAAGCAATTCCAAAAAGGTCTGTTTCAGTCAGTCATTTTTGCACCTGAAGGAAGAACAGGTTTGACTATTCTCTCAGCTTCATTCCACATGGAAGGCTCTTTATCGAGCCTTTCTGGTGAAATGTTTCATTGCTTTTCTTTTCATGACAAAAATATTTCTTATTTACAGTATGAATTATCTCTCATGTAATTTGATTATGGCTCCCATTCAAGAAAACACTGTTATTCTGGAACAATATACAAACCACAGCAATCTTGTGCTGCATGTCCCACCATTTCTGAATGCTTCAGCAAATGCCTGGAGCACTTTCCTGGGAATTCATACTATAATGGATTTAACCAAAATTAAATTATTAATTATGGTAAGGGATTTACTTATGCCTAAGTGACATAAATGCAGATGGAATCCCTTCAGCTTGGTTGTGACAATGATTTGGATTACAGAGATACTCTTATCACCATCATTTGTTTGGGCTTTTTTAGATTAAAATAGCCATATCTGTTGTGTTTGATCCTGGATTCAATATCATCAGAAATATGGCAAAAAATTTGACAGCCAGCTCAAAATTAGGTTCCTCTTGAAATGCATTTCTGTATCCTCACAATTTTCATAGGACCTAACAATCTTTTTTTTCTCAGAGCTCTGATCCTCTGTACCTTCAAAGACACCTAGTTTACAGCACCAGGGGAACCTGATAGCTAAGAAGAGATACAACTGAGCTTCACAGCATCTGGGTTGAGTCTTTCACAGGATTATAGGGTATTCAAACTGCTTTCCCTAGGAAAGGCACGTAAAATTTGTACAGGTCCCATTTTAGGTGCCAAGCAGCTATGTTAATCATTCTTGACAAATCTGAAAAGACAGTAGAACTAAATTAGGCATATATCTTTTTAGTCAGCTATACTGATGACAATATCATATTTCAGAAATTGTAAAGCCTAAGGAGATCATAATGATTGTCATGTTTATAAAATCCTATTTATAGGATTTATAAGACAACAGTGTTAAAGAAACTCACTGGGTGATTTACATCGAGCTCATAACATTTTTTTGAACTGTGGTACGTATTTTAGAAAAGTATTTAAAGGTTTTAGATGATTCAGTTGGATTGCAGAAATAGGGAAAAACGTGACGGGGAAAGCAGTGTGGGGTGTGGGTGCACAGGTGGCCATGCAAGCAACAGCGAACTGACACTAGAAATGCTGGCAGCATTCCAACCTGAAGCCAAACCTGCTGATTGCTGCCTTCTTCAAAGAAGTCTAAAAAAGTAAATAAATATCTGATAAAGAAGTCAAAAGCACTGTGTCTCAAATATGAAATAAGACATTGAGACCTTCTGCTACAAATCCTTCTTTAGCGCTCTTCTATGAAGTGACAACACAGACATTCGTAAAAGAAGCTCTTCAGCAAAAAGAAGCTCTGGAATGCAACTAAAGCTGTGTTTTATTAATTGCCTTTTTTTTTTTTTCTTTTGTGAAAAAATGTACCATATTTCAGAGTTTTTGTTAGAATTAATTAAGAAAAATAACATTATAATCTCAGGCAGTTTACAGAAGTAGGTTAAAATTAACATGACTGTGTCTATTTTATGTGAGGACACCTAGAAATGTAAACTTCATCTTCCAGACATACCAGAAGAAAAGAATTAGAATCCTTTGCTTCGATCTAACCCCAGATTATAATTAATAAGATGCCTTTTACATACCTAATATATCATATTACATTGGGGCAGAGGTAAAGGTTGTTTGGTAGCTTTTCATGTGAAAATATATATGTTCTATATTGGTTTTTTGTAATCTTATATTTGTAATATTTTCTGGTTTTACAATGTTTGTTTTAGGAATACCACAACAGCCTCATAAAAGGATTTCATGCCAAATCACTGCTATGTATGTACTCCCAACCTCACTAGAGATTTTATCTGGGAATATGTATGTGTGTTCAGTCACTTGATGCAGAACAGTTAAACAGCAACCAGGAAACTTATTTTCAGTATCGAAGTGTAGTTACAATCTCTTCCCCTAAAAAGGTGTGCTTGCAGACAGGCATCTGGAGAAGTCCATCACTGCATGAGACATTTGTAACTACATGAAGTCAGTGTCTGTCCCTGCAGTTATCTTGGAATGTGGTTTCAGCATGATATTTCAGCCAAAGGATGACATACAGCTCAAAGGTCTCTTGCATTTTGTCAGATTTCAGTTCAGTTTCAGCAAAACCATGCCCCTATATATTTTGTATTGGTTGAATAATCCTTAATTTTTTAATTTATTATTTAGAAACATTGACTATTTTCCATTTTGAAGTGTAGCCATTGCCCATTTCCTTTATTTGTCTTTGTTTTTAGAATACACTATTTTCTGCAATGCTCTCTCTGCCAAAAATAAAAATTATTTTCTCTGCTGACTAATGTCAATACCTTTGCAAAAAAATTCTCCTACAGAGAATCATAACTCAAATAACAGGCTTATGAGTTCAAACCAGCTTTATAAATGATGTGCAACTAGACAAAAATATTTGTCAATGTAATTTCACATCTCTGCCTTCTCTTTTGGACATGGATAGATTTGTTTTCCAGCAGCATCTGAGGCAATGGCCTCCACTTTGTATATAGGATTATTTGTGTCACAGCAATTTTGCATGCTTTTCAAATGTAATGCTTAAGGGTGGCTGAGATCTATGACATTTTGCAGTTGCATGCTGGGACAAGTAGTCCCCCAGAGGGCATACTTCCCATATTAAAGGGATTACAATCTCCCCATTTTCTGCATATCTGATTTAGACCTTCAGCTCCATACAAGCTGCCAGTGCAATCTCTCAGTTGGGCAGCATTTGGGTGTTTCTCTCTTAGGTTTTCCAGCCTGTTCTAATATACAATATCTGTTCTGTTCAGATCTTGGCTGTGTTGAACTTTCTTTTCTGGAACTGCAAAATATCATAAGTTTGGCTGCCTAGCACCACTGCCTAATGTAATACTCCCTAACCCGTCTTCAAAAAGTCTGCCAAAGTCAGATTACTGCAAACATGAAGATCAGATATGTCTAATATAACTTTAGAAAAACCATGTGCTGTTTCCACATTTCTATTATTGTTCTGGAAAGAAAAGCAGCAAAAAAGGATTTGACATCTACTGTCTGCTCTGGTTGTTGTGGTGTCTACTTAGAAGAAATACACGTAATGCATATGTCAGTCCTCCAGGACACCTACATTTATTTTAATATAAACTCTAATTAGGCTGCAAGACTTATTTACAACCCTATATTACTTTCTTCAGAAAAAGAAAAGAAAACCTAAAATTTTCAGAATTTATTAACCTTCTATATTGAAAGTACTCAAACCTAACACAACCAAAGACTTTTCCACTACAGTTAAAGGAAATACTTCCTTCTGTTTCTCTGTCAATCTAACACAAAAATGGTCACAACAGTGGCTCAGGAAAGGTGTATGTTTTGCAGATGCAGTGTTCCATTTCTCACTGAAGTACACCCATTGTATTATTGAAAAAAATATTTTTAATTACAAATGCAAAAACAATTGAAAGTATGTTCCGTGTATCCTCATACAGAAATCTCCTGATTTCAAGAAAATTTCTTAAGTTAATTAAGTTTAGAGACATCAGTAAGGTTGATAAGATGAGGGATTTCTTTCTGAGAGATGGAAAAATCCTCCAAACTTTATGGAGCTGTGAAAAAAAACCCATCATAGAAATAATGCTATAGCTCAATATCATGTCCACAAAACCAAAAAATAACTCTCAAAGTCCATTCTGCTACAGATAAACCTTTTTTCTGTTATTAAAATAGGTATTACAATGAATTGTCCAGCCAATAACTAAATCACAGCTGTGCAAAATATCTGCAGCCAGCACAGTAATTATCCTATAGCTACAAGGGTTCCCACAGCTTATTTCCAGGTTCTTCTTCAAGTGTGCAGTCAGTTTTCATGAAAAGACAAGTTCAAGAGAAACTAACACAGTGATGCCAAAGCCAGCAAGAGGAATGGTTATTTTGAATCATTTCAGTTTGGAAATTAAAATCAGTGGGACTGACCAAGGGCAAAGAGAGTAAACTTTGGCCATGCTTGTTTGGCAGCAATGAACTAAAAACCTCACTGAAAAGGAGAATTGTACCTCTAAGCTTTGGATTACCTTCCCTTTTGCATTTCTTCTGAGATCTGAACACCATTCCCTTGTGGAAAGTAGTCACCTCCACAATGCTTTTGGAGAAATCTGAACTTTGTATGCAGACTCATCATCAGAAGAAATCAAACCAAAAATACAACCCCCTGCAGGGAGTGTACAAGGATGGCAGATCCGGGGCATTTATTCTCCAAACAGTGTTTGGTCCACAGTCCTTGAAAAGAAAGAGATGCAAACAAGACAATTCTGGGACACTTCTGGGAGTTTCTGCAACACAAGATGCCTTTGCTCCTGAAGCACTGGGCATGCTATTGGCATGACATTCTTGCCATGATTAGTGCTGTTTCTTAAAAAGTTTAAAGTTTTAAATTTTAGCCTAAAAAGTGCCATAGAATGGACATGCAGTAACTGAAAAATACAGTGCATTGCTAACAGGATAGCTAGCTCTTCAGGTCCCAGCCATCTTCTCCCCAGGCCCTGGTGAGTGTCATGCTGACACCACTACAGAATTTAAAAAATGCATCTTTTATAGTTTGCATTGCCTTAACCTCCTCTCCTTAAGTGCTTGCCCTTCCTCATGGCCTCCTCACACACTACACTGTCAGCAGGGTTTGTCATGGGCCCCAGTGTTCCCTTGTACATGGTTTGAAGGTCAATCACATATGCTTATATGTGTCTCAGATGGGTTCTCATCGGTGAAAAGGCAGCCAGTTCTGCAGTGCTAGGAAAACAGCAGCTGTCTGGCTGGAAACAGGCAGTTACAATGAGTGTACCCAGGAAGAGTAAGATCATCTCCTTTGAGCTAACCTGCACATGCTGCCTATTCCACAGCCTTTGGTGGAGTCCTTATTTCCAACTACACCAGCAAGGACTTACTAAGCAGGGATCATTACATTCCTTGGGATGCATTCGTATAATCCATGAAAATGGGACTGTAGAATTCTCCATGCCTTAGTACTGGCCCTGTAATCTCTAGATAAGTACTGCTTCTATTAGCAAGCTATCATCAATTAAAACAATATGCTCGAAAATATTTAATCGTCCCCATGATAATCCCAGTCAGCACTCAGTTTCTGAACACTTTCTGGCCAAACTAACAAATACAGATAATAAATCAGTGTTTAAAAAATAAATAAATACCACAACTATTTTTGTGATTAGACAAACATTTCACTGGATATATGAATCTTGTTAATATGACATTCAGAGTATAAGACAGATACGGATTTTTCCACGTTAAGGTCTTAAGATAGGATATCCCATCAGTCCACTCCTCAGACAATTAGCACATTAGCTAAATTTGCTGACAGGCATTCTATGTGAGATTTATATCTTCTTTCAGTCCAAGTGAAATATTTGTCTTTCTTCAGCGTTTTCCAAGAACATACAGCATGCTTGAGAACTTTACTGTCCTATTTTGATAACCAAGTCCAAAAATAAGCTTAAAATTAATTGCCCAACCCAGCTCTCATGAAATGTCAAACTGAAGCTGGCAAAGGAAGATAGATCATAAAGGTGGCATTCTCATGGAGCTAACTGGTGCCATTATGCTTTAGGCTCTCTCCATTGCTACACTGTGTACCCTTACTTGGAGAGGTTTATAACTTGGCTGCAAAAATGTTTTCTGGGTAAAAGTTGGCAGATAAAGTCTTAACTTAAGCACAAATAAGTTTTAAAACAAATTTCTGAAAAAAAACCAACCAAAAAAAAATCTATCTACACTGAGGTTTTGAGCAATACATAGTCAAACTGAGTCGAATTGATAAGCTACAATATACCTAGCAGAGCTCTGATGCAACCCAAGTGCTAGCTCTGCCCATCCTGCTAGTGTTCCCACACAGGAACCAACACAACAGCTGAATCACAACCTGAAAAAGACAGGTGTCTCCCACCAGCTCAGCTGAATCAGATGTGGTCATTTGAAAGAAGCCACCATGCTTGCAGGAGGAGACAGGGCTGAAAAAGCTTGTCCTTGGAGCAGGTGCAGGCACAGGGGTAAGGGCTCAGGGTCACAGTCTTGCCCCCACTCACAAGAGCCTGTGGCAGAGGTGGGGCCCAGCCCTTCCATGGGAAAGATTTGATGGTTCCTCCTTTAGTGGGATTTGCAGACACCCTACTAGGATTCACATGCTCTATGTTCACAGATTAAGTAGAAAGAGTCATAACAGCCATACCCTCTTCAGGAGTGTTTCTCCTGCAGGACTGTCAAAGTCACATACTTGTTAAACCTCTTAAAGATTCCCAGTACAAGACACATTGCAAGAATTTCCTGTTTCACTAGTAGACCACCACACAGGGAAGTAAAGTATTTTCAAGTCCTTCAGAGTCAAAGAGACAATTAAGCCATCTCCCACTTACCTGCTCTTTTGAAGGTGTGTTTCAGGCAGAGCAGGCAGGTTTCAGCTCTATTAAGATATTTTATGATTCTCACTGACCTATCCCAGAGAGACTGCAGAGCAAAGAGTCACTAATCTCACCCGCTCAGCTGAAATGCTCAAGGAACTCTTTTGTTGGCTAGAGTCAGATACTGCTTACTTGTATTGTAGCAGTCATGCTATACAGCAAGGATATGCAGTATGGCTGGACCATCTATGTGAGGCTATGTGGAAGGCTGGGAAGGACTCGTGTACTCCCACCTTGTTTTTATTCACCAAATATGGTAGCTCTTCATTTCAGCATTTCCAAAATGAAGTGGTTTGCTTTTCTGGGTTAGATATGAAAAGGACATTAAACAATATTCCATTAAGCAAACAAACAAACAAAAAATAAACAAAAACCCAAAAACAAAAACAAAAACCCACAAAACAAACAAACAAACAAACAAAAACGAAGCAAACCAGCCAGAGAAAAAAAATGATGGCATATAGCCTACAGTTTGGGCAATCTGTTTGTATATGAGGAGCATTTTGAACATCTTATCTTCCTGGAGAGGGCACTCATTCACCTTTGAACAAGACAGTCATTCTGGTTTGTCCTTTCTGTCCCCATGAAAGTTTATTTGCTTCAACCCACCCCAGAATTCCCAATATTTAGGTGGTTAGGAGGTGCACAGCCTCAGTTTAACATTCCTGCTCTGACTCAAGCTAAAAGAAAAAGCACCTCCATACTCTCCTACTGAGGAGCAAACAGGAAGTGCACCAATGGGTAAAAATTCTAAATTTAAACCACATAACTTTAGTTTCCATTCTGGCCATTGACCTGAATTTTGGCCATGGACTGAATGAATTCTCATAGACCAAATGTAAGTTTTAACAAATCTGTATAGATCTACAAAAAATACCTGTCTTTAGTTCCTTGACATTGTCCAGTGAAATATCGTTGCATTAAGTCTGTCCCAAATCTTTGTTTGCGAAGCCTAGCCATGATGCATTAAGTCTGTGAGAAACAAATTCAAACTATGACTTTCATAGAAGATTTAATGAGGTAACATTGTTCCAGTAGAACTAGAGGGTAGATTTATAATCTAGAAGATCTAGAAGAATTGAGAGTAGATTTATATTAGCTATTGGGCATCTAACTTTATAGTATTGTCAAGAAATTATGAATTTCTAGAAATGGCATATAAATGTGTACAAGAAACATCAAGGTAAATGCCTGATTCTACAGTAGGTATGCAAATTAAGAGCTGATGCTAAGAATCCAGCCATTTCTGTTCAGTACAGTTCCTGAAACATTAACAACTATTAAATTAAGCTTCTGAAAACATTTTACTAGGTCTCTGTATCAGATATATCTTTTGACCCAACCATCTACTCAAACTAGCTGGTAGTAGGAAATACTATTTCATACATCTTATAGTGCAAGAGTTCTCAGAAATTACTTTTTTACTGGTTCCCAACACCCAAATAGAGAAACACCTCTTTGGAGTTCACCCAGATTTACCTCTTCAACTTTTTCTGCTTGTTTCTTCTTGTGTATATACTGAAAATACTATATGTATATTAAACTATAGGTTTTTCATAGTTTTGTATTGTTGTACGAAGACATTCCAAATTTGCAAATTTTTTCTTGCAGGAGACACACCATTGTTAAAAAAAAGGTCACTTCCATTTTTTGTAATCATAATAAGAATTAGCTTCAGCCATGGGTGAAATTAAATAAAACGTATGAATTAAAAAACTTGAATAAAGAAAACCCTGATATCTTTATCTAAGGAATTTCATGGATGCCACCCTTAAAGATAACTGTAATACAAAGAAATAGTGGGGTTAAATGTTGAACATTTTATAAGAAAATGAAGTTGATGTGTGTAATCTAATATAAACACTGTTAATTGTTTGTTTCTCTTGGTTTTCTTATGCTCATTCTCTCTCCAAGTTAGTTGGCATTCATCTCGCAGAAAACCAATTACTTCGGGACTCTATTAGAATTGCATTCACTGCTCTCAGTCAGCTCTCTTATATTTATGAAACTTTATTCATACTGTGCAAGAAAAACCCTCAAGAGAATTGAGATCTAGGGGATTGGCCAGGTTTAATAGAAACTGTGGAACTAAACTACTGCTAAAGTCAGTCTTCTCAAGACTGCATGGAAGTTCTTTATAGGCACTCAGAGCCTCACTTGCTGTGGCTGCAGTGGCAGTATTTAAATGCGTAGGACTGGATGGAGAGCTTAAATCTGCTCCTCACCGTTTTAGGTTTCTGTTCTAGTTTGTCATCAGTCAGGTCAGACATTGGACTTCAATACATCCCTGCACATAGCTGACTTGAGCAGAGATACCACTGGAGGATCAGGACATGAGATGGGTTGAGGAGAGCCTTCTGACTTATTAGGACCTCTGAAAGCTGGACCCTGGTCATCAACTGCACCCTTACAAAATGCCAAACATCATTCTAGCTCCTTTGGAAGGAAGCTGAGTTACAATCTTCCGATAGAAGATCAAAGCAGGAGCTTAAAATAATGTATAATTATTAAGCTTGACAGCCTTTGAGATGGCTGTCATTTTGTCTTCACCAAGTCAAAGCAGGACTGCTCAATATTGGTGTTTTCTTTGCCTTCGCATTTAGTGTCCCTTCTCTCACTTTCTCTCTCAATGTAATAAGGTAAAATTTTGTTACCAACTCTGCTATAATTTCTCAGTAATCTGAGAGGATAACCACAGCTGCAGTTTTGAGGTTGCCAGCAATTCCTGCTACTGGCAATTTTCCCTCAGTCTTATTAAGAAAGTTGCCACAATTTTACCACAAATAGTAAGTCTGTGGCATACTCCCGAATTTACATACAATTGCCTTTAGCTTACCAAAGTGAACATTTCTATTAACAATAGCTCTCTAAAACTGGTTGAAAGTAGGGCTTCAGCCAACTCAATCTGGTTTACATTATGCAAAGTATTTTAATGTGAAACGTTTTAATAGAAATTATCACTAGAGTCACTTTGAGATCCTCCTATCTGCAAGACTTGAAAAACTGATTGTATACTTGCTTTTTGAATTATTTGTACTGCTTTATTCACACACACACACAAAATCATTGGAAGCATGTTTAGCCAAAATTTAAGTACAAGTTATTTTGTTAATGTTATTAAAATGCATGCTCAGCAAATCCATTTGGCTGTATTAGCTCATAAATTTATGCAGCTTGAGTCCTTACATTCTGTTACTAGTGATTAGAAGAAAATCTCTACTACATTGTATTTGTGTTGCCATTTGATTTCACAGGTTAAGTAGATGTTATATACGAAGTCAGTTACAAAAAAATCTAAATCTATTAATTTGTAGTAATATTTAGAAACAGGTTTGGTTAAGGATTTTTAATGAAATGTGCTAAAACTTCTCCTGAATTGATTAATTTGGACAAAATGTAAGTTTGTGATGACTTATTTAACTGAACACAGCTGAAACACTGTGAATCATCATGATTTTCTTTAAATTATTTCTTTTGGTATACCTGTGGAAGTATAAAATGGACTCTCCAAGGTAAATTACAATTTCATTAATGGTTTTAAGTTGGGACATTCTTCCTGTAATCCACAAATCTCAAACTTTCATTTGGGTTACGTTTTCAAAACAACCAAGCATTAAAAAGTTTTCTGTAAAAACCTAAATATATTTTTTTACTGGAGCTGTTTTTGCAGTAAGTCCGGTCATGTCATGTAGTTTCTCAGAGGCACATGAAAATCAGGTGCATCATTGCATGTACATTTTGCTTACATTCATGCTTCATCTTGTTTTATGAATTAGCATTTCTCTGAGAAAGATGGAACAATGTAAACACTTAAATGTTGTGGTTTTGATCTGAAAAAACATTGTGGCTGGTCATATAGGAAGAGTCTCTAAAATACTAAGGAAATAATTTTTTTATTAACAAAAAAAATAACCTATTCAGCAGGTTTTAATTTTTTTCAGAGGAGCTTGAGAGTATATCAAATTCTTCAGTCATTAAATGCTGACACTACAATGAAGCCACCTTCTCTCATGATTATATCATTCTCTCTGTAACTGAAAAGACTTTAGCCCAGCCATCCATTTAATAGTGTTTTCTTTAGTAAAAGGTGATATGTTTTACTGATAAAAATAGAACAAGTCTATTCTTCAGGGTGAAAGTTAAATTTCCAAACCTTTGCTATTTTAAAGGCTGGCACAATGGTAGATCTACAAATCCCAGCTAGTTTCACTGGTGTTGGATGTCCTTGAAACAAAACAGATGCTGGAGCTTTTTTCCAGTACTGTTCAATGTGAATTTTTGGATTCTGGAAACCAATTAAAGGTGATAGGACAATTATTGGTAGCTTTCACCTTTCAGCCTCCAACTAGAATTGGACTGCTTAATTTTGAATGGATACAGAGGACAAGATGACTCACTATTCATTCTCTTCCTTCTGCCAGTGGAATTCTAATGAACAAAAATGTTGTGAATAAATGGACAAACATTGAGCTGAAAAACATGTAAACATTTGCATCCAGAATCTTTACACTAGGACTCATCTCAATTTATTTAATATCAAGATTTATAGCATTAATGCCAGTCACACATGCATTTCATCATATGACATCCAGCTTGGGCACATTGATAGAAGAGATTGCTTTCACAAATCTTAAGATTAAATGAACAGATCACCAGGTAATGAAGGTTTTGACTACCAGTAAAATATTTCCTTAGAATGATTCATCTTCATAAGAAGTTATCTCTTCTTGACCCAAGGGCAAGCTAAATTTGGCACACAGTTCAACTGTGTTTAGACTAAATTTAATCTTAATTAGCACTGTTGTGATATTCTTTTTTTGTATGTGGCCTTGCTGATGACTTCAAAAATCCTCTGACTACTAGAACCAGCTGCTATATTACTGGTACTGTGGCACCCTTCACTTTCAGACTGAGGTTGAGGTACCCTCTTTCCTATGGGCTTGAGTCCGTCCCATACTACCAAAAAAAGAAAAAAAATCTTAAAACACTATGAAGAAACATAGATTTAGATGGCTTTCTTTATCCAAAGAAAAGTTATGACCATATTAGTGAGTTAAGAGTTTCCCCCACTCATAGTACTACATTTATAAGCCAAAACAGATCTCCTTGGTAGACTTACAACATGATTTTGACTGCACTTCACAAAGTGGACAACAACAAGTTTTAAATATGTCTTGCAGGTTTCTGTAGACAGGGTGCAATGGTTCTACTGAGACACACGATGTTCCTGATCCCCAATGAAGTATTTAATCCTTACCTTCTTCCTCTTTTCCAGTTTTGACCCTTCCTCACAGATACAATATTAGTCCTATTTATAATTAAGTTGATTTAATTAAAAAAATGTCTTTCAGCAGATCAGCCTTAGGGTCTGTTTCTAAATTGCCCTGTTAATATGGTCTCCTAATCAGACTGCTGGTGCTGTTTATGAATTCCTTCTTTTCTCAGAATGATCCAGTATATATTGTTATGATGAAATTTTAAAAGCAGCAATATAGCATTAATTTAGAAAGACAAGCATTTAGGCAACCATTCACTGTCCATGGAGCAAAATATCAAATATCTTTTCTTTGTCCTAGAAACTCAGAAGCTTGACTACAAACATCACATTGCATGTGATCTTCTAACCAGATGCAATGATCAACCCAAAGAAAACTCATGTAACAAACACCAAATGAGACAAACTTTCTTCTGATTATTCAGTCTTGTTTCCTATTCTTCAGCTCAGAATAATAATTTGTGATTCTTTTCACAAAGGAATTTGTGTTATAATCTGGACACAACAGCTAAGCACCATTCATCCTCTTGGTCACAGCTTTAGCCATTCATTGTAAGTTTTTAACAAAGTGCATTCAATTTCCAGGGCAAACTGCTGCCTTTCTTCTAATTCACATCATCATTAGTATAGTTTAGTGTTTAATCCAAGCAGATAAACCGTAGAGAAGTTTAGAGATCACAGAGAAGAAATTGGGCATCACAGGCAGAGATCACAGAGAAGAAATTGGGCATCACAGGCACAAAACCATAGGTAAAGTCTGAGAACTAGTTTCTCATGAGAGACTATGCCTGCAGAACAGTTCTGTACTTTATCTCAACTGCTGCTTCAATCAATGCTTCCCTTGTACTGTCCCTCAAGACTAATTCTTCATACAATTGGCTGACACCAAGCAGTTAAGCAGACATTAAAAAGGTTGATTAAGACTACAAAAAGAGAAGTGCATATGGTTCTGTTTGAGCAAGAGACTTCTTCCACTTCCATATTTCCATTTCAAACTTTCATTGATGTTACATACCTATAATGTCTACACTGCTTCTGTTTATGTTCATGTAATACTTGCACAAAGATTGTCTACAGATAGATTTCCTAAATGCCCTTATCTGCATCTGGTTAGGAAGCCCACCCCAGGGTGTCACTGGGCCATATTCACCTCTGAATCATCCAGATAAGACTGAAGTTCAGTCTCTGAATTTGCCATTTTCAAGTGGTTCTGTGCTAACCACTGCACCTCCTGTAATTTAAATTATTTCTTAATTGCATTAGGAAGAAATCCAGAGCAAACTCTTCTCCCTGTTGCCATCAGCAGAAGCTGTTGATGGAATATGCTCAGTCACAGTGGATCCACTAGAATGAACAAACTGTGGTTTCCTGTTCCAAGGAAGGAAACAATTGGTTTTTCCCACAAGCACATAAAAGAGGCTACTGCTTTGTAGGTAAACATAAGGGAAGGCGTGTAAGCCATGTACTTCCTTTGGCAGCCAGCTCAGTCCTAAAAGACCAAGATTATTCTGCACGTATCAAATGAATTCAGGCTCAAGTAACCCAATATGAAAATCCAACTGTAGCTCTTGAAATACACACCATGTCTCTATTTTAAGCAATGGAAAATTCACCTGGCAGAAGTAAAAATTTTGATGACACCAACAGATAGAGATGACAACAATATTTAATTCTTCTATATTTCTAGTTTTTAGCTATATAAACTCTATATAAAAATCGGCAAATATTTAAATTTTATGCTACATTTTCAAAAAATGAAATTACTTTCTGCTTAAAATTAAAACCCCAATTGTGCATTAAAAATCAAAAGGAACTAGACTTCTAATGATGCTCTTTCTTCAATGGATGGTGTAAGGTGTATACTGAAAAGCTTGAAAAAAGACTCCAGGAGTTATCATTTCATTCCCTGATCTAGGCAGTCAACCTTCAAGATATTTCCTCCAAATGACATATTGCATGTCCTCACCATCCAGCTTTTACAGATACAAGGAAAAAACCTCATGGTTCAGTTGCTTTAAATGATCCATATTGTCATAACAGTTGATTGACAACAGCCACTGAATCTATAGTGTAGTGTTTCAACTTTGAATACTCAGGTACTGAGCTGCAGGTACATAGGAGGGGAGCATTCTCATTTGCATTATAACAATTTCGAAAAAAATAAACTACAAAAAAATCTATGCTTTCAGCTTTTAATATCCCTCTAATTTAGCTTGCTTAATATTGCTGACTGTTTGTCATCTTACATTATTTATATTGCTTTAAATGTTCAGCATCACCTAGAAAAATAAGACGCTTGGACTACATCCCATGAAACCTCTTGCAGGCTGCATGATGTCTAGGGAAAAAGGGCACAAAATTAATCTGCACCTGATTTCAGAATGTTACATGTCAAATTCGAGCTTTCTTGCATTTTAGGGCACCAAAGGCAGCTTTGGGTTACTCTGGTTTTATGCCTGCAAATGGAATTGCTATTGACTATTTGCAATTTATTTTGTAAGAGCTATGCCGTATGTTTCATTATCCAGTTTGCCTGCAGTTTGAGAAAAGCGTATATAACTTTTGCAGCCGCTGTGGTAATAGATGAATCAGAGGGATAGAAGCAATCCACAGCTTCATCAGGTCTATTTTTTAAACAGTGGCTTGTCCTGGTCCCTTACTATCATATGATTTTCCTCAATAATCTGTGAATGGTACTTTAGCTTTCCTGTACATACTTTTTTGGCTTACTTACTAAAAAGCAAAGCACCATATCCTCACTTGTTTTTATAATTTCCTTTACTCATATGATCCCCTTATGATGATCAGGGACCACAGAGGACCTTGAGCTCTTGTGAAACTCTTAAATAAGCCTCTTGGTACAGCAGCATCCCATAGGGCATGCTTCCCCCATGCAGAGTCCCTACTTGAGTCAACAAAGTTTTGGCCGCTGAGTATAAGGGGAGTAGAGTAGGAAGAGACCTTAATGATTCACTGGTTACCTCATTGCTCAACTGCTTCGGTGCTGGTAGGAGAGCAGGAGCTCATATGACATGGTGATGTAGGGGTCCTCAGTTTCATACAGCCTTGCAGTGTTAGCCTCACCAGAGAGCCTCACAATCCTCAAATGATACTCTTGGCTCTTCGCACTGTTGTCTGGTAAAGAAAGCAGAGAAATGCTTCCAGCAGGGAGCCATCACCCTTCAGGCCTTTAAGGGAAAACACATATGAAGAGAGGCACACAATCATGCATGTGCACATGTATGACTCCCTGTATATCACAAAATGTCTAGCCAGAGCCATGGCTGGCTTGTGGAAAATTTTATCTGGGTTGGATTAAAATATACCTCATCTCTTAAGCCTTTTTCCTTCATGAATTTAGTCATCTTGTTACCTCAGTGAACCACATTTTATCCAAGGCCTTGTATGTTTGAAAAATTATATGGTTAAGCAAGACATTTCATAATCATTAATCTATAGTTAACTCAGCCTGCTGTATTATGCAATACTATGAGGACCAGCTGGGGCCCACTAACCAGAAAGCACTTTTATGGTTTCTCTTAAGGGCCATTAAATCAACGTGATGAGAGCACAGCTGGAAAAAATCCTGCAAAAATTTATCAGATCCCACACAATATGTAAAGGGACCACTTGGTGCAATTGCAGACTCAGCACCAAGCCCTCTCAGCTGAAACTGCAGGTGGAGGAACATTTACAGCACAGCTCGTATATAGTCCTGAAAACGTCTGCTGTCTCTCCCTTTTCCCTTGTCTATGGAGTTTTCCATTCGAGCCTTACTAACTGCTATAATTGCTGAGGATCCCTTAGGGGTAGATTAATGGGATCATATGAGCAGCCTTTTAGACAGTTGTCATGCTGCCTGCTTAAGCTGTACAAGGCAGAACTTCCTAACACTAATGCAGGGAACACTGGCAGTGCTGCCTCCTTTACCTCAAGGACGCTCTAACAGGGGCCTGGAAATTGCACATTTTCCTCCTTTATATTTTGAAGCAGAAGGCAGGAAAGAGGAAAAACATTAATCCCTGAAACCCACACGTTTCATGACTGTTCACACATAATAGATAATGCAAAAGTAATTAAGAAGGAATGCTGTAACAGAGTTATGATGTCCTGCAGAATTAGCATCTGGTGAAATAAAGCAGATTAGGAAGTGAAAGGCATATTAATCAGAATAGAACAGACACAAAAGCCCCACCACTATACCTGCTCTATGGATGTCCAATGGGTTTTAAGCCTCAGAGCAATTTCTTTAACACCTTTCTTAAATATCTGTAAAGTCCTGATCGCAGGGGTTTGTTGAAGCTAGTGTAGTTATCTGTGGAATTAACAGCCACTTGATTAGATCCATAAATGAATCAAATGACAGCATGGAAGAAAGAGAAGAGCTAAGTATTGAAAGAACTCTCAGGGTAGGGGCAAAAGAGAAGAAATGCAGTCCAAAAGGGACTTTGCAAAACAAACAAACAAACAAACAACAACAACAAAACCACCAACAACCCCCCCCACACACATACACCCAAAAAAAACCAAAAAAACCAACAAACAAACACCAAAAACAAGCACACTTCTAGGAGAATTCAAGCGGTGGTCCATGGGTATTTTTGCACAGTGGTACAAAAGAAATCATGGCACATGCCTAATAATCGCAAGTACTGGGCTGCGGTTTAAATGCACATTAGAAAAATTCAACATGAGAGGTGTCGATCCTACCAGCCCTTACATTCAAATCTATGCAAGGCAGCAGACAGGTGTCTTTCTACTTCTAGACAAAAGTGGTTGGTATAAAGCCAGATAGTTTATACATCTAAGCTTATCATGAATGTTTTTTATTTATGTTTCCTTCCTGTCTTCTCCAAAATGAGCACCCCATAGAGTCTGCTTCCCTTCTTCGCTCCTCTTTATTTGCGATACTGTGCTCCCTTTAAATAAAACACTTATGAAACAGCTGCTGTGTTCATACTGCAATATTACCAAATAGTTAGGATGGGAATTAAAATGAAACAAAGAAATAAAAAAGACAATGGAAATGTGTATATGTGCAAGGGAGGGTTTTGAAGCAGAAATGAAGACCACCGCCAAATTAGAACTTAGCTATATACAGCACAGCTAACAGCTTTCCACTTGCAAAGCGAGCCATAACCTTAAAGGATTACATTTTGGCAGATTGCACATGGACAGAAATTACAGAATAGCAAATAGCATCATGCACATATGAAAAATACATATGCATTTTTATAATAAGTATGTGTGTATATATGTGTGCATATTTGTGTATATGTTATATGAATTATTTATGTCATGCAACTTAATCTGTGTTATATTTCCTACACATATGATACTTAGATACACAGACACACAAATAACATATATCTCATATTACCATGCTGCACTTTAATTAGAATTCAAGAAAGAAAAATCTCACGGAGACGTTTTCTTTTTCCCTGTCACCCCTCCCAGACAAGGCTAAGATGAATCTAGTTTTATGTAGCTTAGCAAGGCTGAAGGACTCGCAGAGAAAAAATTAATAAACCCCTTCGCTGAACCACTAAAGTCAATGGAAGATTTGTCACTGTCTTCAGTGGGTGCAGGATCAAGTCCTTCTCAGACTGAATAGGAAGACCAGGATCAGACATTCATACAAAAATCTATTCTTGAGTGGAGAAAGCAGCACTTTCTGCTTCTGAGACTTCTTTACATAGAAGGGGCCACAGGGAAGAACAGTTTGGAGTGATGAGGGGAGACAGAAAAGTGGGTGACACAACAAATATCCACCTCCAGGCAAGGCACTCAAAAGAAAATTCTGCTTCACATCGTGCTGTCTTTCCTTCTTGCCCTTACATCTTCTGAAACTGCACTGAAAACAAGTCAATGTCTTTATGGAAAATCTCCCTTACAGACATGATTCCTGAAGTCTAGAAGCTTAATACAAACAAGAGATCCAGGGCATGGTTAAGGATGGGGGCCTCTGGTGCTCATATTCAATAATTCTTTACAACTTTATGTCTCCCCAATGGTATTCTTTGTGTGTGTGTGTAGAAGATTTTTACATTTTACACAGGCAAGAGTCTTTAAAAACCTCTCACTTAGTTTTCAAAAGTGCTATTGGTTCTTAAACATATTTTGACAGGCTTGCTGCTCTTAAAATATATTGACATAACCAAAGCAGAAATACCCTCTGCAGTAGTTCATGGTTCTTTTTACTGAGGAAGTCTGAAATGAGTTTCCAAACGAAAAGCACGGAAAGTACAGAATTTTTGAATTTTAAAAACACAGAAAGCCAAGAATCCCTAAGGTATACAAAAATGTAGAGGGAGAAATTCTACCTTGTCAAGGTTTGCCAAATGAAATGGAAAGAGGGGAATTAATTCTTTTCAGAAACAAAAGAGAAAACAGAGTAGAAAAGCTTGGGTCAAGAGCACCAAGCAGGCAAGAGAATGACATGTTGCAGCATGCATTCTCTCCACTGGAAATGCAGTCTTGCACAGGATGTTCTTGGCATATTGGAGTACTGTGTCTCTAGACGGAGACATGACACACGGGAGGGACCAGTAGAAAGCTCTTCTATGATTCTATATTGACATGTGGCACACTCATAACTGTTATAACGTGTCAGGTTTATCAAGTCTGACAAAAATCGCAGTAGAATCCCAAAGAGTTGCAAATATAATCCAGTTCGAATTGATATTCCACTATTAATGGCAACTAATGAAAGAGAGGACAGCCTCTGACATTCTTGCTACTTCAGCTTTCAAAAGGATGTCTTGCTGTGTTAATCCTTCTTCACAGCCAGACCACCAGAAATGTACGAAGTACTCATATCCCCTTAATAATATTTCAAGATAATATGTGGGTAATGTGGCTTATTCACTTCCATTAAATATGAGCAGTGCTTCAATATTTTTCTTTTAATATTTCTCTAAATATTTCATGATCATTTATATCAATCTGCTTCTTGCAATTTTGATCCCATCTGTTTAATTTCATCCAATTTCTTACACTTTAAAGATTATTTTTCAAGAAGGAATATTTTCTTTCTCTTCTTTAAATACTTCCTCCTCATCCTCCATCCAAAGTCAATGTTTTTAATTAAAAATAAACTTGATTCAGGGTTTCTGGCAAACTCATGTGTTCATTCTTTGATATCTTATTCAAAATGAAAGAAAATCTCAAGGTCTCTGCAAGGATTAAATTTCAGAGATAGTAAAAAATTCTTACCAGAGATTTTTCAAAGCTAAAACATTCTTTTTTTCCAGTATTGGCCCAAAAGAAGTGAGGTGCATGGGTAAGCTAGGGACAATGGGCATTAAAGAAGAGAATATAGCAACTTCTTCCAGAGAGAACAAAAGTCTTCCTGAGCTCATTGATTAAAGTTTGGAAATTTAGAGGTAGCACTGGAAGTCTATGAAGAATTAGTTATTCTATTTTGAAACTAAAAAATAATGGTACAAGGATTTCTCCATGCTGTGTTCCATATCAGAGAGATTCAAAGCAACAGAACATTTTGTTTCAGTATAACTGATAATTTAACTACATCATTTGCTCACAAAAAAAC
The DNA here is from genome assembly GCF_003984885.1 of Neopelma chrysocephalum. Taxonomy (NCBI): domain Eukaryota; kingdom Metazoa; phylum Chordata; class Aves; order Passeriformes; family Pipridae; genus Neopelma; species Neopelma chrysocephalum. Next base: position 27,705,961 of record NW_020897691.1, read on the forward strand.
CCAAACAAACAACATGTAAAAACTTTTAAAATCTGATGATTAAAGAAAACCACAACCCCAAACCTGGTAGCAAATATATCCCTAAGTGGAAAAGTGCTTGTTTGTTGTTACTGGTTTTTACTGTCCAGTTTCATCATCTATGGCATAAGTATTACTTACAACTCACTAAAGCCTCAGCCTTCACTTTCATGGGGATAGTTCATAAAGCCAGAACTTAACAAATTAAATTAAATAGACAATTGCAATTGTCTCACCTCTTCTGGTTGTTATGGGTTGAGTGCAGATCACAGTTCAATGAGACACATCTCATATTCTCTCTCTGATGTTATATGGGACTCTTAGGTGTCAAATTTGATGAAGTTCCCAGCTATCTGGTCATGGACACTCCCAAAGCACAGGGGACCTTATGGTCCTTATCTATGACTTATTAAAAAAAAACAAACCCCAACCTGTTTCCTCTCCTAATTTGAATAAGGTTCCTCAAAAAAAATATGAAGCAAGAATAAATAATTCCCTTTATCTTCTTCTTTTTTCCCCTTGAATTCCCTCCTTTTGTCAAGAAAGGGAACCCACTTAACACTGGAAACCCAGTGAACAGAATAGTCAGTCATGATTTAGAGTACCTGTCTTTAGCTGCCAGTTCTGCCTGGGAGGCAAAAGAGTACCCAAATACCAGGCTACTTTTGATATATTCTATGATCAAATTATTTCATATCAAGTTACATACAAACAAACAATTATTGGTCTTTGGGTGAATACATGAGGGAGAGCTAGTAACTCAGCCCCTACAGCATTAAAGTAAGGGAGCTCACCACAGTGAGTCAGACACAGATTACTGTGTGAAAATAAAATAGTTTATTAGAATTCAGGTGAATTCCTTAATTGCTATATGATAGCATTTATTTTTGATTTCCTTTTTCCTTACTTGGGCCATTGTAGACTTCACCTGTTCACCTGAAACATAAGAGAAGACAGTAGGCACCGCCATCTCTTCTCACATTTTTGTAAGGGCTGGCTTAGGGAATTTAGAAATGTAATCCAAAGTAGAGAGAAGCACTGTCTTTTGTCAAATTTAACTCATCTATATTCTCTACATTGCTCACTGATTAATACAATACACAGAATACTGCTTTTCGTGGATGCCATGCTTACATCTCTGTCCCTCTCTATTGTGCAAAGAATGGGCCTGGATATAGGTACTATGAATTAGACCACTACTGTGTCAAAATATTATTGAGATGCAAAAGGTCAGATTGACAACCTTTTTCTTAGTCCGAGAATCTTCCTACCACCAAGAAATGGACATTCCTGATGACATGCTGTTAACACACAAAGGAAAATCTGATCAACTGCCTCTTTCACACCACTTTGCAAATGGCCTTCTGCTTGGGAAAGCACTGTGTAAGCAATATTTCTTTCCTGATATAAGGAACATTAGTCAAAATGAAAACCCAGTCCTCCCCTTGAAAGACTTCAGCCTGTGACATTTCCTTTTAAAAAACACATCAGCATGTTGATAGATTCTCATCTTGTTTTTACCCAAACTTTGCAAATATTGGTGGAATTGCTATGAGCTTATACTGCTGTAAATACTTAAACACAGTGCTGAGTTCTCATTAAAATTGAGTTTTTAACCCATTAACTTATGAAATATTGTCATGATGTGTTGGTCTTTAATTTAGCATAAGGACAGACCAGCAGGGAAGGAGCCAATGTAAAAACAACTATCACTTTTACTCACAACTGCCTGAGATCTTCTAGTACCTTACCCAAAAGATTTAGTTGTATTTTGGCATTTGGTGATAAGGTGATAGTTCCTCAGTCTCAATATACCATGAAAGACAAATTGCATCATCTATCAATATTCTTTTATATGTATGGCCACATGCCTTTGGTGGTTGTAGCAGTAATACATACATATAAAACTGTGGGGATTTCTATCCCTTCATTGGAGGGATAGAAAATATATTGTATAGTGTTGCTATTGAACACTTTGGCCACTAAACACTTGCCTACTTTACAAATTGAAACCTGAAAGAAAAGAGGTTGAAAGGAATGAATTAGAAGAAATACGGCTGAAACAAACAAATAAAAAAAAAACAAAGCAAAACAAAAAACCCTAACAAAACTAAATTAAAAGTTTTCTCCTAGGTTCAGCAGGTTTGGAGCAACTTCCCTTACGTAAGTCCAAGTAGCAGAAATAACAAGTTAGTTCAACAGCTTATTGGTTGTAAACATAACTAGATAATAGAAAAATAGCATTATACATTCACTTCTGATTAAACCACTTACAAAGAAATATTTTAAGGACAGTTTATACATTCTTAGTTTCTTACATGATGTAAGTACTGAATTAGAAACTTTCCAAAATGAAATAGAAATAACATCAACTACCCAATTGACCTTTAAAGGCTTAACCTATAGGACTGTGCTTGAATGTGTTTGGGTATTTTCTTCTCCTAAAGATTATCAAATGGCAGCCAGAGACAGCTCAAGGTAGAGTATCTACTTCTCTCAGACTGTCAATTACATAACAGCTGCTCACCCTGAGCATTTGTTTAGAAGGAAAGATTTCTTGTCTGCTTTTTCAACTTTGCGTAAATAACTTTTTTAGACAAGACTAAAGAGCATTGAAACAGGAAAAGCCGTTCCCTAATCCACTGATGTCAGCTACATTACACTGTATAGACATCGTCAGGCAAGTAAAGTCAGAAACAAAACAAAAAAAGGCCACTTCTCTACAAGCACAACTGCATTTAGAGCAAAATTTTCAAGCACCATTCTGGTCTGCTTCCCCAGCAACTAGGAGAGGGATTTTTGTCTGGAAATTTCAGAAATCAGATTGCATGGCAAACAATCCCAAAGGTAACATTTATAATATGATTTTGTAGGAAAGTGTGGGTGATTATGTTATTCAGTATCTGCCATTAGTTTCCATCTATTTTGAGCAGTTATTAATAATAGAGCAACAGAATTTCAGTGATGGTATGGTAAAAGCCATTGATGTTGTCTGAAAATTATGAAATGGAGGACTAACTTGGTCTGATCAAAGACTGAGAAGCCATCTGGGACACATTCAGAACCTAAAAAGGACGCACATTTTCTTTGAGGACCCTTACCTATACTTGCACAAACAAGAACCTGAAAATCTGAGTTTATGGATTTTTTTTTAAAACTGATGCTGAATGTGGCTCTAGGTTTCTTTATATTTCTGCTTACAGCTGTTCAGATCAACTTTGACAGAATATGTTTGTAGTCAGAAAATAGAGTTCTATCCAAATAAAAAAGTATAGACAAATTTTGTTAAAGGAGAAAGGCCTTCTAAAAATGTAATTTAAAAAAGTACAAAAAAAAAAAAGAAAAGAAGCTTGCTTTGGTATTTTGGGGAAAAGTGTACTGATATTTCTTGGGCAAATGACTATGTTGAGGCACATTGCATGCTTTGAAAAATCAAGATTAAAACAAATCATTAAAAGTAGTTTTCTGCTTTTTTAACTGATGTTTTGGAACTAGAACTTGCAACAAAGTTCTGAAGTTCTCCGTGAAACAGAATTTTTGTTGTCCATTCAGTTCTTTTTCTGTCCCACACTGAGATATAGTTTTAGCATATGAAAAAGTTTAGCTTTTGAAAAATTCATATAGAATAATAGACAAACTCATAAGAATGTTAGAAATAATTTAGTCCATGTAGAAAACTTGAGGAAACCTCCATAGTGTTGCCTTAAAAGACCGCAGAGAAAATAAGCTCCAGGCCAATTTAGTGTAGGAGATAAGATAAAAAGAGAAGGTCCTTTAATCTCAGGCCTGAGGCCCAGGAAATACATAACCTCTAGACAGTGGTTCTATGATTTTATAATAAGGTCCATCCAATCCCAGATTTGTCCACCCCTGAGATCCTCCCCTGGCACATCCCTCTGGAAATTGAGTCTGGGGGCATATGGGACCCCTTCTTCCCCATCTTCCTCTTTGTCACAGCACGTGCAGTCCTTGGGGCTCCTTTAAAGTTCTGGGCTTGAAGGTCGATGTGATATCTTCTGGTCCAGGCCAGGGTGCAAATGTTCTTAAACAGAATGAAGGCCTACCTTGAGGGAAGTCTAAACAAACTAAAGGAATTTAGAAAGTTCAATGTGAAATGGGGAAAAGTGTTGGGTAAATGTGTAACTACTATATTAAGGGTAAGGGATAAAATGCAGATACATTAAAATCTACATTCACTACACAACTACTTCTAAAATCTACAAAAGTTAAAAAAACCAAAAAGCTCTGAGGCATAAATAGCAATATCAGTTGAATCTAACAAGAAAATAAATTCATTTTAATATCCGAAGACATGACAGACATTTAATTATTTAGAAACACATGTGATTGCAAAAAACATTTGAAAACCACTTAAATGCCCAACTTTTTACCAGTTATATTATGTTATTAAGATAGATCTTTGGAATAAAAATAGTTGTATTGCTAAGAACAAAAATCTCTTTAGTCCAGCATCGTATGTACAATATTAGCCAGTAATGGATGTAGTGAGACATTATAAGAAGACGGCTTTTCTAATACAGCCTTTTCTCTGGCTTTCCTTCCAGTACACCATCACTTAGGGGCTTATTGAGGCAGAGGTTGAAGCCTGACTATCAACTGTAATAGCCATGGATAGATCTATTTTCCCTAAATATATGTCATTATTTTTGGACTAATTTATACTGTGGGAGTCTACAGAATCCTGTGGCCAAGAAAGCAAACATTTGACAATGTGTTTTAATTAACTAGACTGATTCTTCTGGCCCAAGATTGAGTCTATTTCATCTCAATCCAAAATATTTCAGCTGAGGAGGAGGCAGTGCTAGATTTTGGGTTTGAATTGTTGTTTTTTTAAGAGCTTACTAGAACAAACAAGTATAGCAAATTAGGATTTTATTTGTGTATGTTTTTACTTGTAGCCCAAAGGTCTTTGTTGAAAACATCTCGTGTAAGATTACTTTTAATGAAAACCAGAAGAAAAGGAAAGTGAATTTCACATCCCACCATGCAGTCACTGAATCATTGAATCTTTAAAATTTTATGTGTGGGGACCCCAATTACATTCACTTTGGCTTAGCCTAAAATCTTGATACGTACCAGACTTTATTATCATTATTCCAGTATAGTCTTCTGCAATTGCCCTATAAAGGGGCAAACATACTTACATAAGTGATAGAGAAGGGACTAAAAAAAAAAAAAGAATTAGCTCAGTCTGTTCAGACAGAGAAGGAGAAAAATTCAACCGACTCCACAGGGTTTCAGAAATGGTAGGAAATGTTCATTCAAAAAAATTTTATTATTCCAGAGAGAAAAGAGAGAATGAGGGAGAAGATAGATATTCTCTAAAAGAATTTTTTTTAATTAAAATTTTGCAGAAAGTAAGCTTCTTACATAAGAGGATCATTTCCCATGTAGCCCTGGCCAGCATTTATCGTAACTAGAATTTTTAATCTTCTGTTTTCGTTTTGGTTTTGTTTTGGTTGGGGTTTTTTTCTATATAATTAATGGCTGCCAAATAATATCTTATTATAACAGGTTGAACTTTCTTTTAGTACCATCAAACATAAAAATTAAACAGATGCTGTCAATTGCCTCTGAATGTCAGAACAGAAACAATCCCAAGACAACTATAAGAAGGGACATGACGTGCCAGAGGAGAATACATGGGCTGGATCTGACAGAGATAACATGCTTCGATGGTGTAACCCGGCAAAACCACTGGTGAGCTTTTGCAGTCAACAAGCAGGCTTTCTCTAGCTGTAGGAATAACCATTTGGGAGACTAGGCCATGACTTCATCATCCAAGTCCCCTCTCTCCTACGAGGGAGTACTAGCAAGCTTCAGGATACTGGTCTTCATCTTCCAAGATGATAATAATTTTAGATGCTTTCATACAGGACCTTAATAAAATGCTATTGCCCACATCATTTACTTCTGACAGCAGACCTGCAATTAGGAAGTAGTAATTTTGTAGTAAATGAGATACATAGAGATTTGCTTTGGCCACCAGTCTTTGGAGGAATGGTGAGCAAATCAGCACACAAGATGGACTCAAGCACTGCAATTACCCAAAGATCTATTGTCTAACTCCTTCAAAAGAATCTGGCACACCATTAGGTTTGCATCTGTTCTCCCTGCCTCTCTGTGGCCAAGGTATAAAAGCTCTGAAAGCAAAAATGTATGCTTGGAAAAATTATTGCAAACCAAATCCAAATCAGAGTCAAATGTCACCACACAACAGAAAGAACACTGAGACACTTAAATTTCTTATTATTCTAGCAACATTGAGAAAGGGGCTTCTGCAGTCAGACTGTCCATTCAGCTACATGCCACCCAAGTAACGCTGGAAAAGAGCAGCTCGTTTCAAACAAACATAGTGAGGGGCCAGAAATCCTTAAATAATAAACTTCTTTGGTTTCATGTAAGTCAGCAACTGATTTGTGTAAATCATGTGCCCATTTGAGTCCAAAGAGGAGCAGCCTCTATATAGCTCTGACCAGGAAAAGTTTGGAAGGTGAGAAGGAAGCCAGGTTAAAGAGTGAGAAGAGAGACTGGAATTATGGTAAAACTAGAGGCAAGGGAGTGTATAGAAAAGACCTAAGAATAATAATTAATGGAGCATAGGTGAGGTGGGAGAATGAGCCATTAAAGTGAAAAAGACAGAGAGCTTCAGAGAGAGATTACTGTGATGTAAAGGGAAGGAAATACACTTCCACAGCAGAATAGGCTTCACTTGTTCTGCTATTTGTGAATAACGTCACATTTATGGTGCTTTGGAGAGGAGATGGAACATTTGGTCCAAGTTTGGAATGGATGTGTGAATGAGGAACAAAGGATTTTACAGTCCAGAGAGGGAATATCCTCAGAGCATCCCCAGAAATTTTATAACAGACATCTTTCAAAGAGAAAAGTGGAGAAAACCGTCTCCCTGGCTCCCGCTGTCCAAAGATATATTCTCCTACTTTCCATTTAGCTCAGTTTTGCAGAAATAACATAAAACTAAATCAGGCCCTTATATTTGTCATTTCTAACTCCTTCTATTCAGAATGCAACTGTAAGAGGAACACACTGCAATTAAAGTTAACACCTTTTAAATATTTAATTTCTTTTTTATAGGTCTAATATGCACTGATTGTCAGAACAACTAGTTCGAAAACATGTAATGCGAAAGGAAAACATTCAATACCTTTCTGTACAATACCTGAGTATTTTCTCACTCCAGGATGTAAAACCATTTGTTCTAGAATGTGGTAGTTTGGCCTAGGCCTTCCTTGGTGACCAGTTTGTAACCAAGGAAGTGCCCAGATTTACCCAGTATTCCTTATGATTTTTACATAAGCCGGGGTATAAGAAGAAGGGAGGAAAGGCCTTTGTTCTCTTTCCTTCCAGCGGCTTTGGAGGTGCGGGTTCCCTGCTGTTGAGTCTGCCAGGTTGGAGAGTGAGGCCTGGTAAGGCCTTGTCGACCTTGGGAGACGGAGGCTGCCGGCAGTCACTCCAGCGTGACTCTCCGTTGTCCCAAGGAGAGTAGTAAGATATTCTTTGCTAATTCTTTTAGTTGATAGACCTTGGGCTACTGATCGGGATATATATATATATATATATTATTTTGGTTTTTGTTCTTCCCTCCCCCTTTCCCTTTTCCCTGTGAAATTGTATATATATTTCAACTGTACATAACTGTAATATAAGTGTAAATATATTTATATATATATATTGCTTTGTCTCTCTCTCGTTTCCGGTTCTTTTGGTTTTTTTTCCCCTCTTCTCCCTTGGTTTGGGGTGGGGGGAGGACTTTTTGTGGTAAGGTTTGGAGACTTGGCAGAGAGCCAGCTCCAAACCATATCATTGATTAACACTGATTTAATGGTACAAGCATCTTACTCCCTATTATGGGACTTGGACAAATAAAAGCAATACATTGTAAAAAGAGGCAGTGAAGCTACTGCCAAAAGTCATCACAAAAAGATGTTTTTATAGTATTCTGTCCTGTCTGTATTGCCTCTCCTGGATCTCAAATCTCCTTAGGGTCTGAATTTAATCTGCAGTGCACCTGTAAAACACAACCAATAACAACTATTTTCATTTTATATATACAAAGACACTCCTCTCACAAAGCCTCACTCAATTCAATAATATACTCATAGAATCATAGAATATCCTGAGTTTGAAGGATCATCAAGTTCAGCTTCTGGCCCTGCACAGGACAACTCCAAGAACAACTCACTAAGCCAGTTACTTGGTTTAAAGTACACAATAGTCCCCAAAATTCATGGTTTAAGGTCCTACTGAACTGAAGGCTCAGCACCTTTCCTCTACCCTCACAGCAAAATGTGTGCTGTGCCATGCCAGAAATGGACTATACATCCACTTGCCTGATCACATGTAGATCCTTGGAGATAACTTAACCTTTGGTTCAGCAGAGAAATAGGAGATAAACAACAAAACACCAACACTCAACATCCCCTCCCACCCCCCCCAAAAAAAGACAACAAAAATTGAAAAAAGCCAAAAACCAACTGTGCTTAAGTTTAAATTTGCTGGGTTGTTTTCCTTTCCTCCACGGTCTGCCCCACCCCCCCAAAAATCCATTGGAAGATCGAGTCTTGAAGGAATGTTAAGTGTAACCACCCACCACTCCAGTGAGTGGCCTGAGCAGCTGCCTGGAGAGTCCTGTCAGATGGGAATTTTTAATCCTGCTTCTTTTGAGACTGTTCCACTTTGTATAAAATATCTTCAGGCTTATTTCAATCCTTGTTTAACATTATGGACAAAGCACCTTTGACCCTCCAGCCTGCATGATCAGGTAATCATTTACAGCTGGATCATCTTAAAACTGGCCAAAGTGAGACATGAGTTGTTGCTGAGCACAGAAGATACCTGAAAGACTGTTGTCATGTCCGTCCTCACAACTTCCATTTTCTAATTTACAAAGTGATTGTTGTTGGCCACAGAAAATCAAGCAGATTATTTTAAGTATATGGAAATAAACAAAAGTTTGACAAACCCCTTTGTAAATCTGAGTAAACAGCCCACAATTCAGATTTTTGCCTAAGCAATCTAAAATGATCACAAAAATGTAGACCTTTCTTTCTTTTTCTTTCTCTCTTTTTTCTTTCTTTCTTCCTTTCTTTCTTTCTTTTTCTTTTTCTTTCTTTTCCTTTCTTCCTTCCTTCCTTTTTTGAATATCCTTACAAGTATGTGATTTGAATTCTGCCATTAGAAATGCATTTCAGAGCACAACTGTATTGTTCATTAAGTGAATATCACCAGCTTTCAGCCATTTCACAGTCTTTTTTCCCAACCTGTAGTCATTTTTGTTGGCAGAGATACCTTTGCAGAATTTGATATGTAATAAAAGTTAAAATAAGGATATTTTTCAGTTTCCACTTGAGTGTGTCGGGAAACTGAGACTGAAAGATTTATAGTTTTGGGTACAAAACCTAGTTAAGAATTAAGCAAGGCAGTGCTTTTTCTCTGCAGAAAAGAAGCCCTAGTGTTACAGTCAATAGGATTTTTTTCCATCTACTTCTATGAGAAGAAGATGATCAGATTTCAAGATGTAAATGGAAAGGGGGAAAACTCAGTGATCCCACTAACTTACTGCTTTTAATGAGAAGGGAGGTACCTCACAAAGTCATAGCAATTTATTTGCCTTGATTAAGAAAGGTACAATAACCTGTCAGGCAACACCACAACTACATCATTTGCACTCCTTCTCCAAATTATCTCATGCAACAACTGAAAGGGCTGCTGAGAGTGGTGACCCTGGAATATAATTTGTCCTTCTTAAACAGAAAGACCACTAGAGGTAAACACCCTCTTTTCCTCTAGCTAATTTGAACCAGTAAAAAAAAAGTATCTGTAGATTTGGCCTCAACTGCTCTACAGAAACACTGGAATACTTCTGAATTAAATTGATAGTTCCTCAATCTAGGACAGTAACTGCAGTGCACACCTGAATATCTCAAGGAAATAACCTTAAGTGAGGATTTTCCAAGCAAAACGCAAATCTTACACTCTCCTATGTTTTTCTGAGTAATTGTATTTCACATGAGAAAGCAAACAAGTGGGAGTCTAGGGCAAGTTGTATTAGTAGGTTTTCTTACTCAACTTCTTAACACAGGACATCCTTTTTTCATATTTACACATGCTCAGGGTACTATTGGTTACATTGCTAAAGTTTTTCCTTTCCAAGCAGACAACACACTTTACTTTTTGACCCTTTTCTACCCTCCTGTCTTCAGCTGCAGTGCTATAGTATGACACTGGCTTTGCTTCTCAAAAGAGAGAGAGAGGAAAGTATTTTTCTCTAGAATAATAGCTCTCTTTTTGGCAACAAACAAAGGAGAGAAAAAATACATCCAGAGAATCTGAACTCTTTAAAAGTGCTTTTTTGCTGTTTGATGACACAGGCATAAAGCCAAAATTCACCCATTGTACTTCATGTTCAAAATTTCTTCACACAGCTCTAAATTGCTGACAGCTCTTTAGCTACAGCCATGCTACCGGGCGCCATTATAATAGCTCGCCATACCATTATGATGTGTCAGTGTTTATGACCTGTATCCCAAAACTGGACGACACTCAAATCTGTTGACTGCCTCTAAATCACTTTCTTGGAAAAGATTTAAAGTTCAGAGATTGCAACTAGAATTGCTATTGCTCTAGTGGCCCCATCTAATCTTTTTTTCATTGAAAACACAGAAATGTTACGGAATTGTAAAGCCCATGTGGAACAAAACACAGGAAAATACTTACTGTTCTCATATAGAGGAACACATATAATACCTGCAGTTGTATGAAGGCCCAGAGGGCTTTTTTATTGGTGCATGGATGAATTTTTTATTGCTACTGAATAAAGTGTTCTTGACATAAGTATTTGACCTCTAACACTAGCAAGATTTCCTCTTGGTGGCCATTAGAATATAAATCCTACTTCATAGAATCATAGAATCATAGAATATGCTGAGTTGGAAGGGACCCATCAGTATCATTGAGTCCAACTCCTGTCCCTGCACAGGACACCCTAAGGATCATACCATGTGCCTGAGAGTGTCATCCAAACGCTTCTGGAACTCAATGAATTGAGGTGATTTCACTTACCTTAGCCTTGAAAAGCTTGCTGAGCAGAACAACCTTCTTCACAATCAGTGAGAAGAATGGCCAAAAGTGGGACAGCAGGAAAAGCAAAGTGAGGGGTTGCTGACTCCTTAGGGCTTGTAGGTCTTCAGTTAGCTTGCCTGGCTAATGTCTGTTCCTAAAATCAGGCAACCAGGAGAATAATGTTCTTAGTCCTGGGTGATTACCTTTCCTTCATCAGCCCAAGCCTACCTATTTGCATAGAGCTAAACGCAACTAATGCTTTGAAGAAAGGATCAAATTGCTTTTATTTCTAGTGTGAATGTCCTCTGAGGATTTCAGCAGTCACGTTAAGCTTCAGTTGACTGACGAATATGAAAGTTAGCCTCTTTGTTAACCTACAGAAAGCCTTTATTGATTTCATTTCTTCTTTTTTTTTTTGTAAACTTGGTATCCCTGTTCAGCTCATACTAGCTTCTGAGGACTTTTAATTAAATCACGTAAGTGATTGGATTAAAAGGTATTTGTTCCAGTTTTGCTGCACAGTTTTGAGGAGAATTACCTATAGATACTGACTTAGAAGAAAATTGTCTTCTGATATTTTTCTGAGTCCTTCTTGTGTCTTCTCCACCACACCTCTAGTTCTCTGACACTTTCCGTTTCTTAGATCTGATCACATCTAAAACATCCCTCATCCTCTTCTACCTTCCCAGAGATGTTTTGTGATCCTGTAGCCAACAAGACAGAAAGCCAGGAAAAACACAACATTATTGGCAAAAAAGCTCTATCAGAACTTCTGTCCAAGCAGTTCTAATAAGTTCTGTGTCTTTGGTTCCATTTTTCAATTATAACAGTTGTTAAGTCACACCCCTCTGAGTTATTTCAGTAATAAATCACTTTGTCCATCTGGAAAGTTCCCACTCTGTTCTGGCAAGCACTTCTAGCGGCTGTCAGGAGCCCGCACCCTGTTTATGAGATAGTCCTGCTGGACAGCAGAAAACACACACAGAGCATTGAGCCACCATTATGACACTTCCTGTACAAAATTCACACTGGTTTCAGTGGTAAATTATACTAAAAGTCCGGTAGAAAAGCCAGGCAACAGGCAGAACACCTACCTTTTTGCTGCTTTTCTGCTGAACAACGGCTGGGGTCACCTGCAGCATTTGCTTACAGGTAACATCTAGTATTTCTTTAAGGGGGAAAGTCCCTCACCCTCAGCCATTATGATTGTGCTCAGCATATGTGGAACAGCTCAAGTTAACAAAGCTTTCAAATGAATGTACCATGAGACCTCCAACTTCTCGAATAAATTTATTTAAAAGGTAATGAAAACTGGCTCCTGATACCCTGCTCCTTCACCAGGATCTTTCCCTTCACCTTGGCTGTGTCAGGATGCAGAAGGAAGTGCTGACCTTCTATGTGCCTACTCTGTAGGTGGAGAACTAAAGCCAGAATGGTCTTACAGGGATCTGCTTCTCTTTCTCCACGTGCTTCCTCCAGTAACTGGGACACATTGGTAAGTCTTGTGTGTATCTTCAGAAAAAGAATGGGAAGAAAATCATGAAGCTATGCAACCTCAAAGATACTAAAGATACACAATAACTATTTATCACTTTTCTATTGAGCGGAAAGTAGATATTGAGGTAAAAAAAAAAAAAGAAGTTGAAAGAGTGGACACCAGCTGGAAGAACTGCAGAAACCCCTTTGACTCACATCAGCTACAACTAGCAAATACCTCATTGCCCACTGATAGACATGGTACTGCAGGCAATACAAACAGATTTCTGTGGGGGCATAACGTGTGACTCCCTTCAGAAAGATTTTAAATATAGTGAATCTAACTCTTCAAGCATGAAGGATAAAGCTAGCTTGTGCTGATGTAATTAAATATTGAATCTGAAATTAAAATATTTTCTTTATAAATATTGTATTTTTACTTAGTCTACAAACATAGGACAAATGATTCTGAGGATGGGAAAATGCCATCTATTCGTACAACTAATACGGAAACAGCAGAGAGATTGAGCAAGTTTGACCTGGTCCAAAAGAAACAGCCATTTTTAGGGAGTTTCTAATCTTAGCGAAGAGCACTGAAGGCTTCTAAAACAGCTACAGAGACATATATGAAGAATAATATGATGTGTCATGGCTGGCTGGTGAGAACAAGACAGAAGAGGGCTTGCAATGGAGCGAGAGATGAAGATGGATTGATTTGAGTGATGTTTAAATTTGGTTTATTATGGGGCTGCGGTTGACAATGTTGCAAGCTTCTCACCTCCCAGAGAGATAGGCATGTGGGCCATTCTTTGATTTCATAAATCATCCAGGAACATACCCAGAGCATTGACCTTTTATGGGGAGGAAGCCCAGGGCATTCAGCATAATTTAACACCGGCATGTCGGATGATGTCCAGCACAGTTTAACACTCCTTAACCTCTGCCTCATTAGACATCTGTCCTGTCATTTATCTTTCTGTTTATTTTCCGAGTGATATATTATTGGTAATAACTAAGGAATGGGCACTAATGTTACTCTCCATGGAGCTGCCATTAGTCAGCTGGAAGTCAGGCCAGCACCACTCTGAAACTGGTACACAGGATAGCTTTTAAAGGATTTCAGATATTCTTTGCCAAGCAATTTCCTCCTGGCATGGGAGTTAGCAACCCTAGTATATGATATTTTATTTATTTTTACTCTTTCCAGACCAGATTTTAGGAATTTTTAAAAGCAGCAAGTATTATTACTGTTGGTAATAAGACCTGAATAATTTTTTTTTGCAGCAGAAACTTTATCTTGTCTGTGACAACCGTGGCTAAATAAGAAGCCAGCAGGGACATGGCAGAGTCTTCCATTCAAACCACATGTGCATACATACTTGCACACCGAGAAAAATACATATACAAACACAAACACATATGCTCACACTCCTCCCTCCTTCCTAAGTCATTGCCATAATGGCAGACATTAAGGCTCCTTTCTAAATACAAGTATTTTAGCACATCTATAATCAACTGGATATTGGATGTTTAATTTATGCCGACTTTCTTTATCAAGCTGCAACTATTTTTGCAGTATTTGGTATATTAAGTTCCATTCTGAAAGGGGAATAAAAAGCAAAGAAACCTGGGGCCACAGTGAAGGGAAAATGAATTATAACACATTTTTTATGTGTTGTGTAACGTATGTGTTGTGATATTGGATGGGAAGTAAATTCCAACAAAGATTCTTCTATGGTGCACATGGTATTAAGCATGAATTCGGATTTCAAGGAGATTATAAAGAAGGTACAAGTCCAAAAGGACATGTAAATTAAAAAAAGAGGCATTCCAGATTTGTTTATACTGTGAATATTTGTGAGTCAGCCCTATAACAGATATAACACCTTGAGAAAATATTGATCATGTTTTGCTTAGCTGAATATCAACATTTTGCTTTTAAATCCATCATCACATGAAAGATATTGAAATTTTCAGCAATAACAAACAATTTTCTATCAGCAGTATTACCGTTGTGACACAGATTGAAGTAGTTAAGTAACTCACTGGCTGCCCTGAAATGTCCTCTAATATTTAAACATACACAAAGAAAAACCTTTAGAAAAGAAAAATCCTAAACAATATGAAATGTCCTGAGAAACTGCACGAGACAGGTATCCATGAAATTTGGACTATGGTGCTGAGAAAGTGCAAAGCGATGGGAGGCAAGCCTGGTTGAGGCAGGCAAGCACAGCCAAGAAGGAATTCAGTGGGTGGGAGGGAGTTCACCGAGGTACCAGAAGCTTTACTTTCCAGATGTACTTTATTTATAACGCACTTAATCCTTTTCAAACTACCTACATCCCCCACAGATTTGACATTGCTTTATTGCTTAATTAATACCATAATCTCAGGTTTTGTCTAACACCATGGTTAGAGAAAAAAGCTACATCTCTGCACATGCAAATGCTGCCAGATCTAACAGGACACCATGGAACTGATTTTCCTATCATAAACAAGACATCTACTCTTTCACTGCTTTGGTTCATGCTATGTAACTAGCCATTTAGCTGTACCTTTTTGAAAGTTGGGGTCATATAACTGGAGTTTAAAACTTGAGGGCTACTGTCAGCTTCTTGACTCAAACTCTTCAGCTACTTCTTCAACAGCGACAAAACTGCATGTACCAGTGAGTCATAGGTTGCCTATGCATTACAGGATGCACTTATCAAAAAAGCAGAGTGATCAGAACAAATCCAGCAAGGTGTTCCTGGGAGTATGAAAGTCACCAATATAACACCTTGTGAAACCTCAAATATTGTTGGCTGTTTGGGTCACCAACGTTGACAGAAAGGGAACTTGTACCAGAACAGGTGCAGAAATGGATATTGGGATGATCCAAGCAACAGAGAGTTTATTTTACAAGAGGAAATTAAAAGACAGTGGCTTATTTAGTCAAGCAGATCCAAGCCTGAGAGGGGATACAATCACGCTTTGTAAATACAGCTGGAGGATAAACACCAGAAAAGGGAAAGTGATTTTTAAGCTTAAAGACAATGATTTGGCAAAAGAACAAAGAGATATTAGACAGCCATTAAGAAATTCAGGCTGGAAGTTAGGTATAGGTTTCCAGTTCTTAGAAAGGTGCATTTTTGGACCTGCCACCTTTTTGTAGCCTTGGGGTCAGAATTCTCCATTAGTTTGCAGTGGATTATGTAAAATTTTACATGACAGAGTCCAACAGGCCAAGCACACACTGTGCATCAGTGCCCTCTTCAGCTCTTCCCACTCTCTCCCAGACCACCAGGACTGTGAACCAGTCCAGACTCTACTTCCAGCTCATGTGTCTGCCTTTTCTTTCTTTAGAAATCAGGGCATAAAAAGCACCAGGATGGAAATACTTCATAGGATGTCCATATTTCAGTAGTGTCCCCGGATGGGTGTCAGGAAGGACTCCCAGCTGTCTAGGTGTGCAACTGAGAGATCTTGCAAAATTCTCTCAGTGAGAAGAAGCCTCCCAGAGTCCATTTCTGCCCAGCACACACACTGAACTCTGTACTCATTGCCTAATCCTACTTAAGAGCAGCATTTAGATGTTTGTGAGTTTCTCCTAATTAAGTGCCAAAAGTTTCAAGCTTTCTCCTCAGTGAGGAGAGAGTCAACCTACCCTAAACTTGACGTAAATCTGATGGTGCTAGTCAAGCTATGCGAGTCAAATATGGCTCAGTTTTTTTCCCCCATTAATAATAAAATGTAAAGTTTTATTTGGAAAGTACATAATTAATAACATTGTCAACAAAATTCATAATTTCCCCAGCATTACCCCATAATGAAAAGCAACAATGTTAGTACAAAGCAGGCCATAAAAAAAATGCTGTTAAGCTCTATGTTTCTAGTTAATTTCTAAGGCTTGTAGTTTTTGCATATAGTAGTCAAAAATGGATTATGAAGAATATTCTAAATCTATAAATGCATCTAATGAGTTGAAAAAGGAAATGTTAGGGTTTATAGTCTTCTGTTATTATTTAAAATCCCAGACAGGGTTACTATAACAGAAACAAAATATATTATGTTTAGCAAGAAATTTAAAGATCAGAATTCCTGTAAACGCTAGTGTAACATTTGGGCACAATAAATTCAGTTTGCCTTTCTATGTTAATGATATTCTGGGTAAATGCCTGCAGATCATTTTCTTTGGGAAACATTAGTATGAAAAAATATGAGGCTTTGTTCGGGTTCTGTCAAGTGCTTGCTAGCACTGGAACAAATCCCCACCATACATAGGCACATGCTGCGTGACACTGAACCTAAAGAAAACCTCTATCTGAACCTCCCTCCAGATCGTGGTGGTAAAGACTTGAAACTTGACTCGTACCTGTGTAGGGTAATCCTCTGCACTGCAGAGAAAAGAAAGGGGGTCCCACTCACCTTGTAACAGCAGTATTTTTATCTCCCAGATAACTCATGCAGGAAGGGGTGGATGGGAGGTTTGCTCTTTCTTCAGAAGGTCAAAGACTTTGGTCTCAATGCAGTCTGTATTCTCAGCACACTGGGACATCATCAGCCAACGGGGACCCCCACAGAACAGGCACCCAGCGCTGGTCTGAGGGACATAGTGCTCTGGGATATTTTGAAATGTAATACAGATGTCCATGCTGCCACTCTGCAAAACACTGTGTAGTAACCTGTTCTGGAAAACATACAGAGGACAGGTCCCAAAAGCTACATTCTTTTAGCCCTAAAAGTGGACATTTAGTCTGAGGATGCAGAGATGGCTCCTCATGGAGTCAAGTGTCTGACCTGCCCAGATTGGCATGGTTTATGACCACTGTCAGGGAAGGGGAACTGATCAGGAAGACTCCTCCAGTCGACTTCACTGAAGGGCTTTATGGCTTCCCCCAGCCCAAGACCACATCCCATGTGCCACTGTGAGACCCTTGGCATCAGAGCGTGACTTCTCAAAACAGGGTAATGCTCAAAGCCGGATCTCAGTTGATGGGCTTCAGCAGCTCCAAGGGTGTTTCACATGAGCCACCAATTTGTGTTTGATTCACACTCTAGAGAACAACCATATCAAGAATATGTGAAAATGACCATGAAAGCACATTCACTGATCAAAAATGCCAATATCTGAATAATTTCCAAGAAAAATTGCTATATCTTTATTTTTTACAAAAGTATTCTTTTTTATTTTCTGGTTCACGCTATTAACAATCCATGCTATTTCAACACAAATGACTGACTATGGACATTCTCCTGTTCACATGCTGAGACATCAGGTCTGAGATGGTTACATGTGGAGAACGTGTTTTAGGGATGCTGGACGATGCATCCTGCGAGATGTAGTCCCCAAAATATACTCTAATACACATGGGCAGTGGCAAGTCCCACGGTGGTTGGCTAAGCGAATCACGTGTTGTTTGAAGTGCTTATAAAAGGTGATGTTCGCTTCCAATAAACGGGTTTGGTTGCTGGAACCCCAACCAACCGGGTCATGTGGTTTATTTATTATATTAATAAAGCCACAGTTACACCATGGTGTCACCTGGACTTGCTCCAAACCACATGAGGAAAGGACAACGTAATAGGGCTGGATATCATCAGCTTTGCAAAGGACCCTATTGTTAAAGTCAGTAGGGAAGATCTTCCAAAAGATACAGATCAGATATCTTATTTTCCTTTAAACTCACCTCTAAAATTAGTTCACCACTTTGGTTCAGCAGAAGTGATACTCCATGCATAGCAACTTCTGTCTCTCATCCCGTCACACATGTTCCTCTCTTTCAAAGATGACTTTTTAGTCCCAAGACTCTGGTGCAGAAGTGCTGAAGTTTTGTTGACGTTGCAAAGCAATGAATACAGAGGCTGTGAAATTTCCAGCATTCATAGCAAGTTCATTTAATCTTTGAGTGTTTTTCTGCCAGTTTTTAGATTGACGACCTTAAAATATCTTTGGATGCATCGGTTAAGTTGCTGAACTTCTGTTGGAATTCAGCTTCATTTCAATAACAATGGTGCAAAAATTTGGAAGGTACATACATTTCCAAGAAACACTATCAATTCCCAGTCTAATTTAGCTTCCCAGTTGCCCCAGTTACATTTTTTAAACTGAACTTTAGAATCAAAACCTATTTCTATTTACAAAAGTTCTTTTTCCTGGTGCCAGCATAGGAAGCAATATCATGTGATGTTGATGAGTTCTTTGCCTAAGGAGATTACCATTATCATTGTACACAACTTTCATACTGTGAATGGGTTTTCACTGTTTTGTGCAATATTGTCTGTTTCTTCACTTTATTTTTTCTATAAATCTCCCACCCATATTTAAATAAAATACATGAACAATTCCTAAACAAGGAGGTTTTGTACAATGGCATTTAGTGTCAAGATATTAAGGAAACAAGTCTAGACACATGCTAAGTATCATATCATTCCTCTTCCCACCACCATCCATATACTATAGCTGGATAATTTCACTATGGCACCAGAATGCCCTGCTTTTTGTTAACCAAAACAAAATCTTCTGTCATCTCCATAAAATCAGAAATACTTTTCTCCTGTATAGGATATGGTACAGCTCTTTCTGAAATCTTCAGACTTGCTGACAGAGCAAAAAGCAAGGAGCCAGATAAACCTCCTTCCCTCCCCCCAAAAAAGGCTATTGAGCATACATAACAGCCCAGAGCTTGCCAGTTTTTATTCCCTTTTAGAACAAAATCTAACAAATGTATATATTGTATATTTTTTAAAAAATTCATATGGAAAAAGAAATCAACCCAAATGACACATGTCCAAATGGCATTTAAGTTATACAAAAGAGTCTTCTTCATTTAGGTTACAAGATGGTGGTTTACAACGAGTAGGGTTATAAGGTGAAGATATTAAAGCACTGAATTAATAGTCAATATCTGAGGGAGTTGATATTAATGTAGCCAAAAAAAGAAACTGTGCTTTCAGTTGAGGTTTGGAATAAGTGGTGAAGCACTGAAGGAGAGATACAAGAAGGCTGTTTTGGATGGCAGGAGCTTAAGAGAACGTGATTGTCAAACCAGTGGTGATTGGAAAGAACCAAGAAATCAAGATATAGCAAACCTAAAAGAGCAAGAGCAATGGCAGGAAGATAAAGACAGGAATGAATTTCTAAGAAGAATGGCAGAAATTAGGGGAGGTCTTTCAAAATAGCACAGAAATATGTAATAATGTCATTAAGATATTAAAGAGTTTAGAAGAAGAAAACAGGTACATAATCCAGATGTCCCTCTGTCAATACTCAATGTGTAGTAACAAAGGTCATAGACTCACTGCTTCCAATAAAGGTCACCGTTTCACACTATAAAGTTCAATTTCTGAAATATTGGATGAAAGATTATTTTTGGAAGCATAAAATGAGAAATCATTGGGTGTCTCTTGTATGCTGATTTGCCAGCTTTTCCAAAGAGCAATATAAGAAGTGTTTATGACTTCCTATCAAATATGGCTTCATTTATTTGTCAGAAAGTTCATAGAAAGTACAGGAAGTGAGCTCCTTTATTGCTTACACCGAGAGTGGGGGCTATGAGCAAATTTCTCCCCACATCATTATGGGGGGAAGGGAAGGTTTGGGAAGGGAAGGTTTGGGAAGGAGAGGGGAGGGGAGGGGAGGAGAGGAGAAGAAGGCATTTCTGTGTAATCACGTTGCACTTGGAAAAACCTTCCTCATTAGCTTTCAGACATTAAAAGAATCTGTGTTCTTTGTTAAAAGAATAAATCTTGGCAAACTACTATTGTGATGGAATGGGTTATATCTGTGTCAAATTATGAACCCTGTGTTGTATTAAGAGTGCAAACAAGCCAGAACATGCCAAATTACAACCTATTACACTGAATTCATAAGGCTGCCAGACCTAAAAAGGGTTTTTCACACCTCAGGAAAAGGCTAATCCATAAAGCCTACATCCCATTGGTTTGGGTATGCCTGCAGATGCGGGCAAAGCAACACAAGTGAACTCTGACTGTATTCAAAGCTGAGCGGAGAGGAGCCAGCTCCAGTACAGAAGCCACGTAGGATATGTCTACATAGCCGATTGCAGGCAGATGTGAGCTCCCTTCGCCAGCGCTCTGAACTAGCAGGCAGGGTTGTTAGCCATGTTTACTGTGGCACAGAGTCATTTTTGAAAGAAACAGAAAACAAAAAACAACACCATTTTAGATCCCTGTCCTGCCTTCCTCATAAAGGTCTGGGTTCGGGCCTCTCCTTGTCTATACAATTTGCATTGTCCTGCCAGACAGGGCTTATTAGTTCAGACTCAGTGTGTTCCTAGCTGCAGTTTTACAGTCTCCAGACCATATGTGCAACAAACGCTGCCCACAAAAGACACGCACTCATACACTAGTATACCACCGATCTTAAACCATCAAGAAAAGCCACTCTGCAGCTTCCAAAATAAAACTAGCCCAGTCTAGCAAGACTGCGAGGAGAATGTAAATTCTGCATCTATCCAGATATGCCCAGAAATGCACACCTTTTGCTCACTGCCGCTGCTCTGCTCCTGTGGAATAAGTGCAAATACTGCATAGAGGAAACCCTAAACAAAAGCAGGGTTCTGGTCAATCACTGCACAGTGTCACCACTGGCTTCCAAAATTTGTAAAAGGGACCAGGAGCCTTGCTGGCTTTCCTGTCTGAAAATTACTGCTGGTTACATCCGTGTTTCACCAAGCCTCAGCAACAGACTAGGAACCCCATTGCACCTGGTGGTGTGCTATATCCTTCCAATGAGATTATGAACCCATTAAACCAGACAAGGGAACACTGGGAGACTAAAGCCATTTTTGATCAGCTGGGTAGAGAGTGGCCTGAGCCCTTCAGTAGCCCTGTTATGATTACATATTAGGGAGAGAATGAGCTCAGGTTTGAGGGCTTGGAGTCTAAAGACATGTTTATAACATGATATTTAACTCCCACATGCTGTAAAAGTGAATGATTCCCCTTATGTATTATATTTCTTGCTGAGCCAGCAAAGGAGTTAAACAAGAAGCTGAAGCTACACAGTGTCTAGTGCAGAGGTGTGGCATGCAGCATGTGTAAGCAGCGAGGTAAGTAACTAATATGCAAGCAGTCAATTAATGGAAGTCTAAAATATCTCTGTAACACTGTATAAGAGATGGAAATGTTGTTAATGTCTTAAACATTGCCAAAATAGCAGCAAGACTTTTTGTCAAACTGTAAAGGCACAACCGCCCATCTGCGACCACCTAAGCATCCCTCACTACCAATATGCTGCTGACTGGAATTTAGACTATGATGGGGAACTTGAGATAAGACTATTGTCCAATTATCTCAGGTCTAAGGAGAAGTAAACAAGGCTCTGGAAAGATGAATGTATCCACAAAGAAAGCCAAACTCAGCAACTGTGCTAAGAATCAGCCCTAGTTAGGCTCAGTTGGTGGAGGAGGAGGAGGGTTTTGGATGTGTGATGGCAAAATCTCTCAGCACAAAACAGAAGGAGTAAACCTCCCCCCCTCCTGGAAGACCACGTACACACAGGACATTCATGTAAGAGGCAGCTGAAAGGGAGTCATAAGCATTCAAATACCCCCAAAATGCCCCCCAGACTCAGTACTGAGGCCTTCCACCACTAGAGGACTGGCCTTGATCTAAGTGATGCAAAAAATCTAGAGTCTGTTACAAGAACCTGTAAAACCTCCCCCCCCCAGGGGAGGTATCTCCTGAATGTATATTCATCCACTGGACACTATGTTTTGCAGGATTGTCAGTACCAAGAAGACCAGAACAAGAGGACCTATGGGACACCAGTGGGTTCCATGAAGTGGTGATAATCTGTTTAATCTCTCTGTCACTCTCTTTCTTCCCCACCCCCTTCTTCTTCCTATTTCTTTCTTTCTCTCTCTCTGCCTCACATTTACCGTTAAATAAAATCCATACTATTGGCTTCAGCATATGGTCTTGTTTGCACCTTAGTTCAGGCGGGGTCATCTCTCTAATAATTTTAATAACCAGATCTTAACACATTCTCAGGGATTTTTTTAAATCTTGATTCATCTTTCATGAAATCTCCTGTAGGAATATTATCTTTAGAGAATGTGGACTTAGGGGAGTTTCCTAGGCGCACAAGACTGATGAACAAAACAAACATTCATAACCATTCTGAACTAAATAAAACCTTGTTATTCTGACAGTCACCTAACAGTAATTCTATTTTAGCTGAACCAGAGACAAACTTCAGATGGAATTTTCCATAGCATGGGAGTGCTCTGTCCATCTGGCTCTCGTGAGAGAAATGTTGGGACAACTCAGTCACTTTCTTAACTCCAAAGGTCTGACCTGTGTTTGTGGCATGTCAATATAGAACAAGAAAAAGTAAGCCCTATTATTTTTAAAGCAGAGAGAGGGAGAACAGTAAGAGGGAGTGTCTCATACCTCACTCAAGAAGTTGGACACCAATTTCAGCAGTCAGTTTTGCATCCATCTGGAAAATGCAGCCAGTAAGAGGCTGATATGCCCAAGCCACATACTGGAAGCAATGCTGAACAATCCTCTGCCAGATGGGATGTAGTGTCAGCAAGTGACCATGGTGATAGGCACTCAGCTGGACTTTAAATAACTTCTTTTTACCAAGGCATTCCACAACCAATGCCTGTGTTTTGTCAGTTTCCTCATTAACTGTGCATTGCTATACTGTGCAATTCATTTTTCTGCTGTCTAGATCTAGGTTAGATAAACTGCAGTGAGTATCCATTTCCAGAGCTGGGAGGAGCTTGGAGGCATCATCTTTGGGTCCCTAAGAGGGATAACATACTCTATAAGCACTACTCAGTGAACTATGATTCTGAAAAACCAGGAGCATTGACAGAAATCTCAAAAAAGAAATTAGAAATACTAAACGCAAACTATGACATAATACTGTGAGGATGGAAGACTGTTAAGTGGCAACTCCAGTTTAAGTGCAGACAATTGTGCAGCCCATTCTTTTGAGCAGAAAGGCAATACATAGCCAGGATTAACACTTAAAAAATTTTCTTACCCTGGCAACAAAAGGTACATAAAAGTCAGAGGTGACAAATGTCAAGTAGCATTCAAAGATCAAAAGTAAGGTATCCATGAATAAGCATCTGAGGGAAATATCTCAGCCTCTCTCTGGGACAGTAAAGCTACAGAGTAGCACTGTGTGTATGTGTATGCATGCAATATGGCTTATTAAATGAAGACCTATAAGCTCAAATTATCTTCTGTACTCAAAGATACTATAGAAATTATGACAGAAAGTTATGAAGGTGTAAATAACCTTGTATGTCCTTCACATCTGGGGTAATTTTGCTTGGTTCTGGACACTTTATTCCAGAATAATAGAGTGAAAACAGAAATCCAGAGATAGGTGTTAATTATTATTAAACACACAGGACAATTCCCATTCAATGACACAGCAAAAAAATTAAGACTGAAAGCAAGGACAAAGAGGAAACAACAAAGGTTGCATATTACAGAGAGTGGAGGCAACGACAGGAGGAATTCTTCCCAGGCAAAGACTGGGAGGAATTCAGAGAAATTGTCTGAGCAGCCAGGGATCTGACTGCTCATATAGCTTTAGGAAAGGTAAACCCCTGATAGCATTAAATCTGGCCAGGGACATCAAGGGCAACAAGAAAAGCTTCCATACATACATCAGTGCTAAAAATAAGACTAGGGAAAAATGTGTGTCCTCTCTGGAAGGAAATGGGAGACCTGATTACCTTGGATATGAAGAATGTTGAATACTCGATTTTTGGCTTGGTCTTTACCTGCAAGTGCTCCAGTCACACTGCCCAAGTCACAGAAGGCGAAGGCAAAGGCAGGGACTGGGAGAATGAATCACCCACTGTAGAAGATCAGCTTCAAGAACATCTAAGGAACCTGAAGGTGCACAAGTCTGTAGGTCCTGAGGGAACTGATGGATGAAATGGCTAAGCCACCATCCATCATATTTGAGAAGCTGTCGCAGTCTGGTGAAGTTTCCACTGACTAGAAAAGGGCAAACAGAACCCCCATTTTTAAAAAGAGAAATAAGGAAGACCTGGGGAACTACAGGTCAGCCAGTCTCACCTCAGTGCCTTGCAAGATCATGGATCAGATTGTTCCTGGAAACTATGCTAAGATACATGGAAAATAAGGAACTGACAATGTGACAACAAATATGCCTTCACTGAGGGCAAATTGTGGCTGAAAAAATGTGGTGACCTTCTATGATGGGGTTACAGCGTTGGCAGATAACAAAAGAGCAATTGACGTGATCTACCTGGACTTGTGCAAAGCATTTGACACTGTCCTATGTGACATCCTTTTCCCTAAACTGGAGAGACATGGATTTGACAGATGGGCCACTCTGGATAAAAAATTGGCTGGTTGGTTGCACTTAAACGGCTGTGGTTAATAGCTCGGTGTGCAAGTGAAGACTAGTGACAAGTGGCACTCCTCATGGATCGGTATTGGAACTGGCTCTGTTTATCATGGACAGTAGGACTGAGTGCACCCTCAGCAAGTTTACTGATGTCATCAAGCCCTGTGTGTGTGGTCAACATGATGGAGGGAAGGGATGTCATCCAGAAGCACCTTGACAGTCTTGAAAGGTGAATCTGTGCAAACCTCATGAAGCTAAACAAGGCCAAGTGCAAGGTCCTGCACCTGGGTCAGAGCAATCCCAAGCACAAGTACAGGCTGGGTGGAGAAAGGATTCAGAACAGCTCTGAGGAGAAGAACTTGGGGGTATTGGTTGATGAAAAGATCAATGTGACCCAGCAATGTCCACTTGCAGCCCAAAAAGCCAATTGTATCCTGGGCTGCATCAGAAGAAGCGTGGCTAGCAGTTTGAGGAAGGTGATTGTCCCCCTCTCCTCACTCTACTCTAATGAGACCTCACCTGGAGTTCTGCATTCAGCTCTGGGGTCCCCAGCACAGGAAGGACATCGACTTGTTGGAGCAGGTTCAGAGGAAGGTCATGAATACGTTCAGAGGACTGGAGCACTTCTCTTATGAGGACAGACTGAGAGACCTGGATTGTTCAGCCTGGAGAAGAGAAGGCTTTGGGTTGATCTATTTGTGGCCTTCCAGTACCTAAAAGGGGCCTATGAGACAGCTGGAGAGGGATTTTTTACAAAGCCATGGAGTGAAAAGACAAGCGGTAATGCCTTTAAAACTGAAAGACGGTAGGTTTAGGTTAGATATGAGAAAGAAATTTACTGTGGGGGTGGTGAGGCACTGGAACAGCTTTCTCAGGGAAGTGATGGATGCCACATCCTTGGAAGTGTTCAGGTGCAAGTTGGATGGGGCTTTGAGCAACATGGTCTAGTGGAAGGTGTCCCTTCCCATGGCAGGGGACTCAAACCATTCTGTGATTCTGTGATTCTGTGATTTGTGGGTTTTGCTTAGAGCTAAACAAAGCTGTAGCTGAGGATAAGATTTCCATTTCAGGATGTCCTGTTTAGTATTGCAAAACTCCTGTTCTGAATCACAGTAAGAACTGAAAATTTCCAACTTGTTCATAAATGAGCATTCTGAAAATACAACTTGACCCAGGCATATCAGAATATTTCATCTGAGACTCTAAAACATAATATAAAATCAAATAATGTTGAAATGAAACAAGATTTCAAAATGAAATGCAAGATGGGACTTTATGTGTTTCTGGAACATTTTTTCCAGTTTTCTTTTGTAACAAAATTATAGTGAATCTGACAGTTTTATTAAGTAATTTTCATTCCAGTAAAAATACATTCTCTACTTGAATTTGGTTTTATTAATAGACCTGTGGCCAACTATATTCCTACTACTCATTCACTTGAAAAAAAAATAAAAGAAAGAAGGATATCCAACAAAATTATCAGGCAAAATATTTAACACCAATAAAGGCAAGTACAGCCATAAGTTTCAGCTGAATCCAGAGTCTTCATAGGAATCAAAACCAGATGAGATATTTAAAATGGATGAAGAGTTTCAGTAGAAAGCATTTACAAAACAAAAGATAACATATAATGCATCAGTCAAACGTTATCGATTAGGGAGAAACTTTCTCTCTGAGTTACTCCTGACTGCCTGCTATGGCATGTGAAGTTTCTGATGCCCCTCAGAAACAGGTAGTGTATGAATGAACAGAGAGTTGGCCTGCTGTTGTTTAGTCCTATCTCTGTTGCTGTGCATCCTAAATGAAATAGTGGATTTGTTTTGCAGGCTTTATTGCTGGAAGATCCATTTCCTCCACACTTTCTATCCCCAAACCTTTGCATCTGCTGTTTCAGAACAATTCAGAATTTGGCTCACAATCCAAAAACTTCTTCATCCATAATCTCACTGCTTGGAAAGACATCTTTTGGAGATAGTTTTCACTGAATCACTCCCAGAGGTCCTCAGTTTCCTCGGCTAACATAGGTCTAGCCATCTCTTTTTTTTTACTATGTTTACTTATTCAGATGACTTTTATGTCACTATTTGCAAATCTACTCATTCCTTTCAGCAGCATTTCCTTCTCTTGTTTAAAACTTGCTGAGTACCTTTTTACATTTATGAGAGAGCCCATCTACAGTTCAACCAGAACACTAAATATGTTATATGTTCTGTTTATAACATGCTCTGGAGAATGGTAGTTAAAAGTGCAGATAAAAAAACCTGTCTATAGTGTTCCTTAAAGGAAGGAATTAAGGGGAGAGCTCACAAAAGTGCAATTCTTACAGTCAGTCAGACAGACGCACTTATCTGCTTCTCCAGCGTTACCTCACAGGCAGTAAGACACTTAGCTGCAAAATTTATCAGCTATGAGGTCATTAATAAAGCTGGCCAGTCTCAGTAGTCACTTTAAAGACGATAGTGCTCAACGATAAAGTAAAATACTAGAAGATAGTTTTGTTATTTATGAGTAGCTGAGTTATGATTTTGTAGTTTAAAGGATTTGACAATGCTTTCTTTGAAATTTCTGTCCTAGATTTTCAGTGAAAGAGCCATTTACATATTTGGGTCTTTCCATCAATCTGGCTTTAAGGATCTAGGAATATGAGTGAGTCCTTGCCAAAGAATATAAAGAAAAATGCAAGAAATTAGATTTATAGTAGAGCTGGTGCAGCTTAGCTTAGAGAAATCTCATCAAGCAAGCAGGCTCTTTTCCTTAAAAGAAAGCTCTTTAAACTTGCAAGCTATGGAGAGTTTTACTAATATCCATGGGAAATTCTGATACAAAAGTAGGAAAGCAGCAAAAATTTAAAAGTATAATTATAAGCTATGCTGTCAACACTTATGCAAGCTCTTAGCTTGTGCCACTTCAACATCATCCACATTCCCACTTGAAAGAGCCAAGGAGCGAGTGACTCTGTATGTAGCACAGAGGACCTGAGCACATCTTGTTTGCTAGTGGTAAGGTATTTGGATCACAAATTTCACCTGAGCTCACCCACAAAGAAAGAATTAACTTGCATGTGTGTCAGGCTCAGAGCTCACACAAAGACATGAAATTCAGATGCCATTGGTAAGCTCCAGTAAACTTGGAATGTGTGTGAGGGCTCGAGATAGCCTCAGATTCAGAAATGTGGGACATACAAAACTGTTGATCACAGTTGCATATGATTGTATGATCTTAAAACCCTGCTTAGGCTCCTAAATATAAATGCTCCCCTGGATCCTTAACCTACATAGGATTGTTGGGAACTGACTTCTCTTCCCAATGCCTCCTCCTGCCACCCCACCACCTCCTGCCCATCTTTTCACACATCCACCAACAACACACTCTCTGCCCCAGTGTATAGAAGCTGACTCTTATCAGACCCTTAAATATACATATCCTAGAGCTACAGGAAAATTGCAATCCAAATTGTGCAAATTGAGGGCCACATCTTCCACAAGCCAGGCAGAAAACTGCCGAATGCTTGAAGGTATATTTTCACAGTTAACGCACACAGCAGATTAGTTTCAAATCAGCTGCCTAATCATGGTTCCCAGGAAGGCTGCAGGCACATTTTTCAAAGATGAAGAGAAAGGCTTTCCTGCCACTCTAACTACAGTCCTTATGAAATCCCAGAACACAGAGCTGGCTAGATGCAGTATAAGTTTCTCCCTAGCATGTTCTTTCTCTTACATCTCAGGCTGCCGCCTTTTCTTTCATGATATGAGATACACTTCTCCAAATACTATGTCACACAAGAATTGATATTGAAGTGTTATTAAAACAAGTATCCACTTGAACAGGGGAAAGAAAAAGGTGCAAAGAACCCTCTGCCACATTTTTTAACCTGATTATACCGTTGTGAGTATCTCCTAGTTGTCTTACCTTCTTATTAAGATAATAGACCACAAAAGGAATTTCTGTATAGGTATCCTACACTTTATAACAAAGACTCTCGATTTCCTTCTTCAGTTTAAAATTCAGGATATAAGAGTGCTCACCATGGAGACCCTGTGTGGGACACCACACTATGTAAAACTATCTCTGAAATATATTTCTCTAAGTTTAGAAGTCATGCAGACTTACATGAATGACTCTTCCCAGACACAGAGCCCTCCCCATTGTTTTTATTTGCAGGCTGTGCTCTGCATGGAAGCAGCCATGGGCCTTGGCCCCTTTGCTGCTGGTGCAGAGCAAATTGCCTGGGAAGGTGGACAGGGGGAGTCTGCAGGGTGCCCTCTGAGCTAGAGGTCCAGCTCAAGGAAGGTCACAGAGAGAGGACAGAATTCCCACTCACGGCCATAACAAACATCTCCCAGGTGTCTACCCCGTCAGTAAAGTGCTTCCATGAGGCAGAGGCTGTCTGAACCTACCTGAAAATCTCTTGGAGAGCTTTTCCAACTGTAAAGGTTTAGTCTAATTTGTAACCTATTTCTCTGTCTTACACAGCCACAGAATGTGACCCATGCATTTCACTGGGATGTAGGAAGCCACTGTCCCTTGACAATTTCCTTTGACCAGTGCTGTGTTGTTTCCTCTGGTCAGAGACCCTTTTTCTTCATAGCTTGCTGTAGGATTATTTATTCTGCCTTCTGGGAAATCCATCATCATTCCATAAATAAGATAATGAGTTTGCTATAAAGCTGACACTGGTCTAACCTGCAAATACACAATTAACATTAATGCCATGCATGACTTTTGCCAAATCCTTGCCTTGTGCCATCACTATGATTGGCATGTTTGCAGCACAAATTGTAGGAGCTTGATTTGGTTCACAGCTCTCAGTCATTTTTATGTTCAGATGTATAATCTAATGAGGTGAAAATGGAAAGCAGCCCCTGAGCATTTGGCTATTGCTGGGAAAGAATGCAAATTAAATATTTGAAAGACTGGGGCATGGGGTAGTGTGTCACAGAGCTTCAGAGTTCCATCAGGTGCCTCGCCAGCTTGCACAGCCTTTGTGTCCACATTGTCTGCCTGTTGGACGGAGCTAAGAGACAGAAGAATGACAGTCTGGGGAAAAGAAAGAAAGACAGTAATTATGGGACGTATGTGATTAGCATGGTAGCCAGAGAAATTAAACCACTAGTCCCAGGAATCTTCCCTTCTATAAGGTACCTGTGGTGGAAGAGAAAAGCTCCACACTACAGAGTTCAGCTGGAATCCACTCCCTGCTAGTTTAGCTTGATTGCTTTTTTGGATACCTACTGTGGGGGTTCAGTTCCTTGACCTTCCTTTCTATAGAACTATATTGTCCTGCCACGAAGAAAGGCAGATTAAGAACTTACAGGGATCCTTCCATCACTGGACTCTGACAGGAGTGCTCAGGGAGTTCATTTTTCATGGCTTAAATTGCTCCAGGCCAGCATTCTTATCAAAAAGGTTTGGCTTAATGTAAAACACAGACTTCTTTTCTTTCTTTTTAATTTTAGCTCTGTATTAAACAGCACTACAAATTTCCCTTTGAACAGCAAGTCCCTGAGCTGCTTTCCTTTGAATAACATATAAATTTAGGCTAAACTTTATTGTTCCTGGGTAAATCAGTCTAGTTAAGAAGTTTATAATTGTTATTAGGGAGGCAAAATGTTTTACATAACAGCTGAAAAGCCTGGAAAATTCCTGGTGTAATTAGACCTTGGGTTCATTGTTTGCTTGCTCTTTAAAGGTACCAGCTTACAGCATAGTTTCCAAACACTGTCTTTTGGGTGCCTTGGGATCTCGACAACGTCAGAAATTAAAAGAATTAACAGTCTGGTAAGCATTAGCTGGCACCCCAAGCATCTCTTCCAGCAGGATTTCCCCCCACAGCTCCTAGTACACAGTGCTGTTTCTCCACAGACGTGTTTCCTCCATAATTCCCCACTGTTAGTTCACTGCTCAGGTGGTGCCCAGTGCCTGTACTTCAGCAGCTCACAACAGAGTGGTGGATCGATGGGGAGAAGCTCTCTGGGTCCTGCGTCAGTACAGCGCTTCTGTCTGGCAAGGGAGTCCTGCAGGCACACCCCTACCACTGCAAAAGCCACTTTTTCCCTGTAGCACCACAGGTACAGTTAGGCTGGGAGCCAAAAGTTCATTCCTTTTCCATCCCTTAGGTGCTTTGAATTCACACTTTGTCTGCAAAAACGCCTGAACTATTAACTGCCAAGCTTCTGGGTACTCAGAGACAGGAAGCTGTTTTGCTTTACAGGGAATAATTAAATAAAAATTTGGCAAGGGAGATAGAGCTGCTGTTAGTGCAGTTCTGGAGTCTAGCAAACATTCATCAGAGAGGCTCAGGCAAAGTTTTCTGTCCCTGCTCCAAGGACAGTGTGCATAGTCTTAGATTAAACCTCCCTGAATAAAACACAGGCAGCAGAGCAAAGGGAGTAAGCAGAAACCAGATGTCCTTCCAGCACCATGCTTCCTTGGGCTCTTCCTCTGCTTCTCTGTCCTCTCATCAGTCAGACCCCACAAAGCCATGCTCAGATGACCCTAAGCTAGAGCTACAACATCTTGAGAAAGTGAGAGAAATAGCAACAAAGAGAAGTGGAGCAGCAGATGAGGAAAGGACCTTTACCCTCACATACACAACCCAGTCTATAAAATTTCAGCTCTCCCCTGAAGTTGCTACCAGGCTGAGCAGTGTGGGTAAAGGAATTTGGAGAACACTTATGCGTGATTCTTTTTGAGGAGCGGGTCTTAAATAGTCACCAAACAGTTTAGTGAACTCCAGGCAAAGGTAATAGCCAGCTGCAGAATTTTATAGACAGACAGAGGATTTTAACAAACCATAAATGTAGGTGCCTAGAGAGCATCTGAGCAAAGATTTTAAGGATCTAAATTTTGGACCTAGAGCTAGATCTCGTTTGGAATCTAGTCTCAAATTCCTATGGTGAAATAGAGGCCAACTGCTGCTGAAGTCTATGGAATCTCACTGTTGGCTTCAGCAATGGCAAGAGCTCATATTTAGAGCTAGAATGGGAATGCTTATAAATTACAAAAAATAGCCTACTTAACAAATGACATGCCATTTTCTTTAGCCCTGGGATCATAAACTACACATATATGACATTAAATACAAATATTTAAAATGACATTTTAATTATCAAAAAACAAATTACGAAAATATCCATTTTTGCCAGCACTGAAAGTGTTTGCTACCTTCTGCGTGTAAACTGCCTGTTAAATCTACTAAAAGTCTGAGCATTAACTATCATAGTCAAAAGCTGTAGATGGAGGGTTTCATACTTTGTGGGAAAGACTCACTTTACAAATAAAAAGTTTTAAAACTTCAGAGATATTGATGTATTCTCAGCTAACCAGATGCTGTATACTAACTGTGTGCCAGTATTCTCTCAGTGCTGGAAGAGAAATAGTTGAGACAACATATTTGATGGATTTGTTTAGGGATTTTGTATGCATATGGAAATCATTTGTTTCTCTATTGCAAAGTATGTTTGATTGTTCAGTATTAACATTTAACTAGAAAAAGTAGCTACAGTGCTCCCAGTTGTGTGAAGCACAAGTTAAACTAAACAAAAACTGAAAAGCAGCTTCAGCATATCTCATGTTCATTAGAAGAATAAATGATGAAAAAATTAACTGATGACAGGTGTGCAGATTTCTGTAACTAAACAGTTTAACGTAAGAGTCTTTCTTGTTTCAGCCACACAGAAGGAAATCCTAAAGGACTGATGTGAGTCCACCTGAAGAAAAAGTGGGTTGGTGAGAATCAACAGTTATGACAGGAAGTTCCACTGAAGGGTTAACTATACAGTGCAGTCCCTGAAAAAAGAAATAATATATTGCTTGTATGTTCTCACTACAGTAAAACACTGGTGCAAAAAGTTTCTTCTTTTCTGCTCTTGGGGTTCCCAGAGGTGAGAATTTCACATGGAACTACAGCCATATGTGGCGTGCACCCTGTGCAAACTCATGCATTGCGGGTGATACAGGAGACATTGGGTTCATTATGTGCACACTCTCGAGACACATATGCACATCCAACTAAATCTATTCCAGACTGGTTAGACTACATCACATGCACATCAGTTGTGTGTGCGGAGAAATGGCCGAATTCTTTCTTCTTCACACAAACTTCATTTCCAAGTAGCTTGGATTTCCTTGGACTTGTCATCTGATAGGCCTGGGTTTTTTCTATTCATAATAGAGATTCTTATTTTACATAATGTATTCATCATTCCAGAGCATGATTTTGTCATCCTGTTTTACCTTAATTGAGGTTGAAATTTAAAATTACCAGTTGATATGCTTTCTTTTTCTGAGTGGTTACAAGTAACTACTTTTCTGGTGTAAAGTTCACAGAAAGCAAATTCAAAATTTATTTTACTCATTTTTATTGTTGCTCCAGCATAAGATCTACTTTCTTGACAACTTTCTCAACAACTTTCTCAAACAAGTAACTTCAAAAGCAAATTTCTTTAAAAATTCAGTAGCGACCCAAAACTAAACTGGGTAACTTCTTACTTTTCTCTATTCAAATGCATAATAATTAACCTTTTTTTGCAATCAGAATCTGCAGTGATACTTCCTAAGGCTTCTTTTTGTGAACCAAAAGACTTGTATATATCTGATTTATGCAACTTAAGATGTAATATTTCTGCAGATGTGAAGATATAGCCAAATTGAAAACAAACCACTACATTTTGGGATACAATAGAAGCCAGACTGTTTAGGTTTGCACACAAGAAGCAACTAGAAATGGGGCCAGACTTCTTCCTAGACTAGGGTCTGAATTAAAATCTCATCAGAAAACTTTGGTTGTTCATACCACAACAAATATTTTTTAGGATTTAGGACACAGATAGATTTAGTACTATTCCTACAGCTGTATTCCTCCTGCCAGCAAAAAAAAAGTCAGGTTCAAATATTCGAATATTTCACTTAAAAATAATGACCATCCTAAGATCAGTATACTTCCCAGAGGAATCTGGGTAAAAGTTGTGAATGCCCATCCCCAGAAATGTTCAAGGCCAGCTTGGATGGGGCTTTGAGCAACCTGGTCTAGTGGTAAGTGCCCTGCCTCTGGCAGGGGGGTTGGAATCTTTAAGGTCCCTTCCAACCCAAATCATTCTATGTGTCTATGAAAATTGAGCACCTGCCTGTGCATTGACATTTCCAAGTAAGTGTTTCTGTATTTACAAGCTTTGAATCAGAATATGAAATGTCCTACAAAAACTGGAAGTGGCATCATGTTGGAAAGGCAGAGCAAGGATTTACACAGCTAGTAAATAAAACACCCATCCCACCACTACTTTCACTGAAGTCTTTTAATTCAGTACCCAAGTCTCTGGGCTGAGTGTTGGCTTCATCCCAGGCGTGTCAGCTGTGCCCTTCCCTTCCTATTTCCATCACAGCCTGTAATGCAGCGTTAATGAGTAGGGTGCTCAGGTCCACATCCAGCAGGATGGGAGATCCTGCTCTGTCCACCTTCTCTTGGTGGCTTTCCTGATGATATGTCAGTGCTGGGTAAAGGGAACTTCTGCCTCAGCACCTTCTGCAGCCTTATAGTAAAACACTTTACTGAAGATATCCACATAGCCCTTCCTATGAGACTACAGAGCCCCATAGCACTGAAACATGGTCCTCGTCCCACACAGGAGACCTCATTTTCTCTCTGTTTATGATCATCTTTCACATATGCAAGGTCAAAGGGTTCATGATGGTCACTCCTTTTCCATGAACTTTTCCAAACTTTGGGCTGATCAACTGCCAGCAAGGCGGGAACCTGCCCCCCGACAGCTTTTGCCCATAGTTTAGCGACACTTTTATACCTCAGTAACACCTTCACATTGAAGACTGTGAAGCACTCTACTCAGGGATCTGTATTTGAACACCCTTGCTTCGTTATGGGAAGACACCCATTGCCTCTCCCTCTCCTTTCCTCAGATCCAGGGATGACTGGGTGACGAGTCCAGGGGCACAAATAACTGAAGGCAAGTTATGAATTTCAAAAGCATACAAAGGTCTGCACTGTGGAAAGCTGTATCTAGTGCAGCTAATTATTCAGACTTTTTCTAATCAGTGTAAAGTAGGTCAGGACCATCCTAACTAGCCTGAGAAAGCAGCTAAATGAGACACTGTACAAACAGATTGCCTTTCTGCTTCTGCCTTTTCCATCTGATATTTGTTTCAAAGCTATTTGGGGTGAAAAGGAAGTTTTGTTATGCGATCTGTGTGCATGTCCACCCTTCTCTGGTCACAATCATGTTTCACTAGCAACAGAGAAACTATGTTCTTAAGCTTGGGGAAAAAATATCTGCTTTTCCTTTCAGCAAATACATATCACTTTGAAGTCCAGTAAATATTTTTATCCAGTTTGAACCACTTTTGAGAAGG
The DNA here is from genome assembly GCF_003984885.1 of Neopelma chrysocephalum. Classification (NCBI taxonomy): domain Eukaryota; kingdom Metazoa; phylum Chordata; class Aves; order Passeriformes; family Pipridae; genus Neopelma; species Neopelma chrysocephalum. Next base: position 27,741,272 of record NW_020897691.1, read on the forward strand.
GAAAATTAAAGAACTCCCATAAGATCCTAAAGGTTAATTTGAAATTACCCTTTTCTCAAATATTAAGCTGGATATAGCGTATTTCTATACAGACAGGTACCAACAGGAAAAAGCTGCTTTGTCCACCCGGGATCGAAATGGGCCAGATACAGGGCAACTTCAAAAAAGAAGTTATTTAGTTACATTTCACAGTGCTATTCTCAAGCTATGTCCTCTGCTTTAGTCTTCATAATTCTAAATCAAGTCTGAACCAGTGACCACTTTAGTCCAGACCATTTGGAAAATGGGTGATAATCACTTCTTTCAATATCTGCCTATTAAAAAAAAAGAAAGGAAAAAAATGCCTATATTTAGTTTTACCTCTGAAAGAAGATTTCAAGCTAACTGTAACATGTACTAGTGCGCATTTGACATCCTAGGGTTGCAGGAGAGCTCAAGCTGGAAAGGAGCTTGGGAGGTCAGATGAGCTCAGCACCAAGGTCAGACAGGGCTGTTCAGGGCTGTGTCCCCTCAGAGCTGGAACCCACCAGATCGGAGCTGGCACAGACTCTCTGGACAGCCTGCACCTCTGTCCCCCTGGCCCCAGGGGAGAAAGTTTCTCCTTATATCCAGTCTGCATCTCTCTTATTTTAATTTATATGCATGGTCTCTTGTCCTTCTATCATGTAGCACTGTGAGCTACTTTCTTCACATAGTACAACACACTGTGCACTGTAGACCTCAAGGCATAATAAATTTACCTATGCTTATGTTGTCACTGGCAGGTTGGGTTAAATTACTTTGGAGGCTGCATGATGAGCTGGCAGCTTCTTTAAACCACATTGTTTTTTTTCCAGCCATAGCTCAAGCTGGTCAAATGTGTGCAGCTCTGAAAGTGCTTACTTTTGCATTCAAGGCTTGTTCCCTTCATGTCAATGTGACTCCACACTGTGTGGGAAGTAAAACATATATAGAAATATTTGTATGGTCAGGCTGAGATAATGCAGAAGGATCTTGTGAGACTGAGCAAACAATAAAACAGTAGAATAAATTCATGGATATACATTTAAAGTGATATGGGGAAAGCAATCTTTGCCTCAGATATAAAATAATGGGCTTTGAGTTGACTATTACCACCTTGGGATTATGTTCTATGAAAACAACTTCTTCCTAGCAATCAAAAAAGTAAATGGAAAGTTAGGAATTGTTAGGGAGAGAGTAGAGAGCAAACATAGCTATGCAGCTGTATAAACTTGTGTTTCTTTAATATTATCTGCCTGCAGTTGTCATTTTCAGAAAGCACATAGTAGAAATGGCAAAGGTTCAGGGTGGGTGACAGAAGTGACCAAAGGTATGGCTCCCAGAAGGGGAATGGCTGAGCAGAGTCAACCCTGCAGCCTGGCAAAGAGATAAATAGAGGGGTATTATGGTCATGGTCCACCAGAATCATGAGTGAAGTGGGATCTGCAGTTTTCCGTCTCTTCTACTGAGAATCATCTAGTGCAGCTAACAGGAGCCAGTTTCAAAGTCCGCAAAAGAAAGGGACTCTTGATGCAGAAGATAAAAAATATATGAAGCCCCTTGTTCAAAACTGTCTTGGGATTGGATTTGGAAGAAAAATCTGTTGGGAATAAAGAGAAAAAACACAACAGACTTGGGAAATCTCCCAACCTGGAGCTAGTAGGAATCTGGGGCAATACTCAGGAAAAATAGCAAATACACTGTCCTTACTTTTTTGGGAACATTTGCTTCAGGCCACAATTGGAAGCAACACATTGGGTTAGATCAGTCCTTGCTCCGACAAAGTATTGCCTTTTATATTTTTTTTCAGTGTCCTAGTGTGTTTGTACTGAAGTTTTAATACCGTTATAAATTCACTTTGTGACCATTATAAGGAAATAAACTTTTAAAATAAAAAAATGAATGATGAAAGTTCTGTAGCTTGAAAATCAGGACTAAGAAATTGGAAAAAAAAATTGTCATTCAAAGACTTTCTTTGTAAGCTAGCAAAGAAAGATTTAACAAGAACCAGTGATGGCAGCTGAAGCTAGATTAGATGTACGCAACACAGGAGCAGTTAGGTAACATGCAATGACTTGTGATACACAGAAGGTCAGGCTAGATGATCTAATGTCCCTTCTGGCCTAAATATCTCTGAGTATAGTGCTCTGGCAGCCACATAAATGTTGAAAGCAAACTCCAACTCAGCATGTTTTCTGTCAGCCGCACTATATCTAGACAGATTTTCATGCCAGGTTTTTAAAAACTTGTCCTCTTGATTTTATAACTACACTTTATTTCTCTGGTTAAGAAGATAATATTGAAATTCTAGGACAACTTAGAGTCATGATAACCTGCAATGACCAGTTTGTATATATTTTTGTAAATATTTGTTTTAGTTTCAATTAATGCAATATTTTCATCTTTGTCAGCTCCCTAGTGTTTTGCTTTTAGACCGTAGCTGCTCAGAAAATATGTTTTTTCTCCATCAGTGGAATTTTGATTTCCATATTTCTTCATTTTCACCAGAACTGTAAGACCTGGATTTCCTAATCAATCAAAGAATTGGTCATTCCCCCCATCATCATGGCTAGGCTTCGCGAACGCAGATTTGGGAAGGGCTCTACCCACGTTTCTTGCAAGCACGTTGGTGGCTAAAAAGGCCAATACGAGAAAGGCATGTCCGGTTGCAAAAGACACAGCAGAATTGCAAAAGACACAGCAGAACGTGATTCTGGCGTAGCATCCAGGGTTAGGACGGGGGCCTAGGCTGGTTTTAAAAAAAGGGAAAAGAAGAAACAATAATATGAGTAAACAAAAATATTTGTAAGCAAATCAGAAACTCTTTGGTAATTCCCTGGCCTTTCCTGATTTAATACAGGTGATACCAAGAATTGCTGTAAGGTTACTTGCTTGAGTCAGCCTCCTGTACCCCCTTCGCATAGAACATCCAGAAATCTAAGCCTTCCTCTCTCCTTCGCATGCTCCCTCTCTCTCTGATACTAATGTTTCAAAATAATTTAAATCACATGTAAAAAGACCTCCTAGTTTCAAGTTTCCTTTGGAGTAGCCCATTAACTCTAATCACCTCTGATTCATAATTTTGGGTGGCATTTACAGATTTCTACAAGAATACACGAATTCTATTGAAGATTTTATTAGCCCTGTCTAATAAAAACACATGCTTGAAATAAAACTGCTACTTTATCTAGCCCATAAACTCCCTTTTTGTCTACTTGGGAGACAAATATTTAGTAGAAGTCAGCGAAAGCAATGGTTATATCTGAATCACTGGTACATCTTAAAAAAACTGAAAATCTTATCATAAAGCATGTAAATGGCTAAAGGTTAGCAGCAGTGTCCTACTCTTTATACCATATGGATTTGTTTTCAGAGCAATTCTCTACTATAAATTATTTATAGGCATTAGTCTGTGGTATCAGATTAATACATGCTCTTAATGAGTCAGTGGACTTGGTTGAACAAGCTAATAGGATTTTTTCACTTCTAATGACCAGGAATCTACCAAAGAACTAGTGAATAATAATTTAACAAAAACACAAATGTGTCCACCAATCAATTGATCATGCTGACTTAAAGGATTTGCTAATTTTCTCAATAGTGACATAATAAAATGCTCACTCTTCAGCTTCTGTAGAAAAGAAAGTCTCAAAATCAACACAATAGCATGTGTGAAATGTGTTAAGAATGAGAGACCTGAAAGGTTCCAAAATGTATCATAATTACATTATGTTATTCTTAGTGAGGTTCCAAGGAAATGATATCATTTCAGATGGCAGTCAACAAATTTATGAGATACAAATAAAAGCAGCTGTACATTTTGATTATGATAACAGAAAAAGTCAACTTCTAAAAACAGCAGCTTTAAGTCAGACCCACAAATTGCAAAGACAGTATCCCAGAAACAAGTGCCTGAAAAGTACTGACGAATCAGCAGGTGGAGAGCTGAGACTGAACTTTGTGCACGGTCTACAATAAAAGGGCAAATGCAATCCTTCTACATGTAGAGGGAACAAATACCCTATGGGGGGAAACCACGGGATTATGGAAATTAGTTTATCCCTCATACAGAACAGGCCCTATTCATTGTAGAGTGATGCACAACGCTCTGGTGCGCATTTTAGAAAGATGGCAAAACAGTGGGAAGGTGGAAGGAAAGAACAACAAACCCATCTCAAAGACTGGAGAAAATACTTTCATATACAAATGGTGAGGGAGTAAGAAATGAAGCTAGACAGCTCTATGGCTCAGTTAAGATATACATTTGGGAGAGGAAAGACACAAATCTGGAGCTGTAAAAAAATTACTGTTTAATATCTATGAAATTAAGTATTAATTGGAAGGAGATCAGACTTCTCCCTCAAATGAAAAACTGATTCCAATGACCTGTATAGTTGTGCTCATATTACTTGACTGCCAGAAGGCATAAATGTAGAATGGTTGCCCGTTCACACAAAATTGTAAAAGAAAGGCTTTAGACATCGCAGGCTTGGAATATCCTTCAATGTGTACAACATATGTTTGCAGTGTAAGAGTTAATTCTGAGCCACGGGAGCAGAAAAAATTATAACACCAGATATAGGACATATATTGTACAAAGCCTGACCCAGGAGGCATGGTCAGAAAATAAGCACCATGGTAGGTACTGCAAGCAGGATGGACATTCCCCAGCCTGGTTTCATCCCAGCTGTCTTCAGACACTCAATTCAGCTACAAGGCCAGTATGTAGGAATCTACGTCCCAGCAAAGCAACTCCTGTTCTCAGCTGGGCGCAGGGCCCTGGCGAGGCACCAGCCGGGTGCCAGCGGCCCATCCATGGTTTGGCACGGCTCTGAGCACAGAGAATGCTCTGAGCACAGAGAGTGCTCCGAGGTGGCATACCTCATGAGCTGCAGGAGTTGCACAAGCACAGCCATCCTGCTGCTGATTACAGCTCCCAGTCATCCTGCTCTGACTCAGGTACTTCTCAGCACCACCGCAGTACTCCAGCTGTGGGCCTGCTACTTGAGGGTGATGGGACTGAAGCAGGCTCCTGCATGGAAACATTTGTCATGCTCTTTGGCATGTCCAGATGAACAAAAAAGAGTCTCTAATTAAACTTTAATATTCTGAGTGAGAATACACTGGCTTCACTACACCAGGGGAAGTACATTCATATTTAAGAGTTAGCTAGCTTAATTTGAAAAAAAACAAACAAAACAAAAACAAACCAAAACAAAACAAAAAAACCCCACAAAAAATAACAAAAAAAAAAAGAAAAGAAATTTCAGTATTTTTTAGATACTCAGAATGCTAGAAATTTTTTTGTGTGCTTAACAAGTGCTATTAAGCTCTATTAACTGCCTTCAACCCAGAAGAAATCCACTGATCTTCACAGTAGCTTTGCCTATGAGGAAACTGCAGGACCTGATCCATAAGCATAAATTAAATTTCTGAATCTATTACCTAGAGGTTGCAGTCATTAATTCTTTTGAGTTTTCCTAATTCAAGCCCAATAGGTAAATGACAGCAACACCTACCAATACGATTTAACTTAATAGTTGGTTATTGCCTTCATTAAAATTCCTTTTTTTTCCTAGATTTTACACTACAAAAGGAACTTGGCATAGAATTTTCCAGCCTGGAAACAATTTTTATGCTTCAGATTTTCAAAGGGATCTCTTTGGCCTCCTTTAAGTTATAGAGACATAAGAAACTCACAGGTAGCATTTAAGAAGGGACTTTTCTTATTGGTGCCTTGATGCAACTGCTGAGTGGATGGAAATCCCCTAAAAGGTGTATCAGTATATTTGCTAACAGACCTAAGGTTTCCTCATTTTTCACAGAGCACCTGTGTGTGTTTATAAGTGATGTACAGATATCAGTGAGGGGCCCAACCAGCAAAGACTGAGTCTGGATTCAATCATTCTGAAAGTTCAGTGGGTTTGGATCAAGGGATTTAATCTGAGCCCATTTCTTGTAATGTATTTTAAAGGTGAAAGGGCTTTTCTTCTGCCAAGATGAGAGTATTGGGCTGCAGGGATTTGCATTTCTCTTGCAGCTGTAGATTTCACTAGCAAATATGGCCTCAATTCTGGAAGCAGTTTAGCTCAGAGAGATCTCCACTGTGACACAGTGTCCCAGTACAGCCAGTCTTCAGAGGCAGAGCAAGCCACGTCAGCTGCGGCTTGAGGTCAGAGATGAGCAGAAAAGTACACTACAGTAAAGTTTCAGCATTGCCCTCCTGAAAATCCCTGCAGCACCAGCCTTTGGCATTAGCACCCTCAGCATCAGGGGCAGATAGATATCAGCCCCAGGCAGTTCATTGGAAATTTAAGGTTCTTGCTACAGTTTAATGGTTTTTTAAAAACTGGATTTTCAATAGGTGAGACAATAAGAGCCTCTGCAGTCATCAGTACCAAGTGCTGGTGCTTCTTTGCTCACAGAGCCTACACAGGAGGGGGTGATGGCAGAGGAGGTCAGAGGTGGACAAGGCAAGCTGTGCTGGGGGACAGGAGCCCTCAGTTAAAATTTATCTTCAGGTGATCGTTATCTGAGTACCTTATTAATCTCCTTAAAAATAATTTCCCTACAGGCTATTGCTGGAAGTTTCAACTCCTGACATTCCCCTTCCTCAGGGATTGCTCTAGCAAATGAATCCCCTCAAGTTTTGATTGAATTCTTCCCTTCCTGGATACCTTTTTCCTCAGCCTTTCTTTAGCAGAATGCAATTTTGATTAAGATCAGCACTTGACCTGAACCTTGTGAACCCACTGCCTCTGGGTATCACAAAGCTAGGTAAAGCATGTTGTCTTGATCAATAAGGAAGGCTGAGTAGGTGAAACTCACGTTCTCAGAAACATTTCCATACAAAAGCTTCATAATGAAACTTGGCAAATACATCAAATTTCCATTGTGAAGAAGTCACAATTTCACCATACAATTCCTATTTACTGCTGAATTCCAATCCTTCTACCGTAGGTTCTACCATACCTTTCCCAAGAAAATTAGAAATTTATCACTTTCAAATGATACTATGAAGTTAACTGAACAGCTGTCCTGGAAAAAGTAATTTTTTTTTATAGTTGATGAGGTAAGGAAAATCTTATTGGGGACTCATTCTTATTACAATAAACAAGGTCTTACAATTCCAGAGATTATAGTATCAGCAAAGTTATATACATTACATAGCAAATCTATGTCTGCTTGTGTACAGATACACACACATTTACACACATGCATATACAAGCACTTCAGAAACTACACTTACTCATGTTTGCTCTTGAAAAATAGATACTCTATGAAGGTAAAATCATATGTAACACTGATGGAAGCTTGCTTGTATTAAAATCCAGGAAGCATGTGATGCAACATCCTACAGTCTCTGTGCTACATCTGACTAGCTCATATTGAATACAAGCTCTGTTAAGTTGAAAGGATTTCTGGTTTGTTTCAACTTGAAAGTGATTTAATATGAGGCCCAGAGAGAAAATCTGTCTCAGTAATGAAATTATAACAAGTAAGGATTAAAAGTATTAAGAAGTTTAAGCAATCTTTTAGCTGCCCTGTGTTCTTGAGGTCATTTGAAGCTGGCTGTGGGAATAAGTAAAATAAAATAACAAGAAGGAAAAAAACCAAAGTATTACAGAAGGGAATCAAAGAGCATCCTTCAGGATTAGATTATTGTACAAGAAAGGGACTGAAACATTTTCCAGAATCCTTAATTCATTTTCCTTTGGGAGACATAATTTAAAAAGGGTATTTTAATACCAATTTTTCTTTTCTTTCATTCTGAAATGGAAATTCTAACACATAAAAATGTAATGTTTTTATCTAAAAAAATGCAATAAATGCAGGTAAATGTCCACTAATTAATGAAATAAACAGTATTAGCCAAATAGACAATTTGGGGACTTGGCATATGGTATTCGTTGTTTATTACTTGTTGTATACATACATATATATGTAAATAAAACCATACATTCAGCCTAAATCAATTGTGACAAAAGCACGAACATCAAATAGCTTTATAGCAACTCAGGTAAGCACCTCAGTGCAAAAGACAGTCAAGTCTGCTTTTGTAGGTCATTTCATTTTAACAACCTTTACAAAGAGACAAACTGAATCAACACACTACTTAGGTACTGGTGGCATCTCCAACTTAATGCAGGGAAAAGCTGAGAAAGCGGAAAGACCAGGGCATTGAGCCCATTCATTTATATACAATTTATATACAATTAAGGATTTTAATTAGGTTGTGATGGGGGAACTGTGAACATCTGATCATCATTATTTTTTTCTAGCAAATGGTAACTTGTTTGCATAATTCAAAAAACTCCAAAACTTAATCTAACTGAGGGAGCACAAGCCAGAATGCATTGTACAAGCAAGCTGGTGTCCAGGTTTGATCGCGAAGCCTTCAATAAGTAGCTGCCGATTACTATTTGATGGTCTTTGCATCAGAAGATCCCTTCCCAGAGAAAACAGTGAGTCCATGCAGTATTTATGCATATATGTGTGTAGAGGACTGTTTTAAAATGGAGGGGAGGTGTGAAAACTGTGTTGGGTTGAGCGGACTCCTCTGGGCATGGCTAAAGTGTAAAGTGCTCTCAGCAGAGTTAGCTGCCTCCCTGTCAGGCTGACCAGGGCATACAGGGAGCAAATAATTTCCAAAGACGATGAGCTATACTTTCATGCTTTCCTCTTTTTCTGTGTAAACTGAGAATATAACTGATTTAGCTTCTGACACTTAAATCCAGCTGGCCAGTTTCTCCCATGATGACTTTAGTTTCATTATCCATATATTTTAAATCAAGCTGTTACTGCCTGGGCAACTTCATTAAAAAAGTCTCCAAGGTATGAGTGCTGAGGGACCTGGCATGGCTGTGACCAGTAAGCACCAGTAAGCTGGGTCCTGAGCTCCCCATGCAGCTGCGGCAGAGGGTCCTGCTCCTTCAGGTTAGAGGGCTGCAGAAGCAGCCAGACAGCATGATGGATGTGGGGAGAACAAATTCACAGTAAAACGAGGCAGGTATGGGTAAAGGTGCTGGTGTCCAAGAATTTTATTCACGACTTAAAATTATTACATATATATATATATATACACACACATATATATATACATATACACTCACCACACATATTTGCATACACTGTGTTTTGGCGTAAGTATGTTGTAATTTTGATCACATTTTTGGACAAGATACTTGTGAAAGTAGTGACAATTTTTTCCTCAATATATTTTGTCTTTCATACTCTTCCTTTTTGGGGGGCATCATTTTTATTGAAACATTGACCCATATATTGCTATGACCTGAGGAGATAAATGTGATTTTTTTCTACCAAAGTTATACTGTCACTTAATAAAAATCCCATTTGTTTTTTATCTAAGCATTTTAGTTTCAGTAGCTATGATGTTGATGTGTTCTCAGAGTGGAAAACAAATCTCAGCAGAGGCTGTTGTCAATTTTTGAATAAATACATACCAAAAACTGTATGTGGATATGTTCCTCCAGAGCAATGAGAAGAGGCCTCACCTACTTAGATTGCATGTGACTGCCTGAATCTCACCTTGTTTTTTAATTGCTACCACCCTGGATTCCCTTTGAGGAAGTCTTTGGTTGTGGAAGGGCTTGAGTTCATGACTGCTGGATTCAAGAAGTCGTCAGTGAGTGACACGTGATAAATGTCTGATTGCAGATCTTTAGTTAGCAATGACTTCTGAGAAGTTTTTCTTATGCTAAAGGAGTCGGCTCTTGAAAGCTCACTAGGAGGTATGAAGCTCACTTATTGGAGAAGGAATCTGCTGGGAAAAGCCTTTGATGAGTCTTCTAAAGGATGTTGAAAAGAAACTCTTTTTAAACCTATTTGGGCATACCCTATGGACCTTTATTCAGGCACTATCAGTGATTTCAGAGAAACTGCTTTGGAGGGACAGGGGTTTGGTTTCCTCAAGTTACCCAGTGCACAGATAGCAAGAGAGAAGGAACAAACTCTTATGTTGTCTCCTTGTTTCCTGATTGCTAAGATTTTAGTTGTAAGATGAAAACAGGACACAACAGTGAAGATATCCAAGAAAGCCATGGGTACATGGGTACAAGGGAAGCATACTCCTTCAGAGGAATAATCTACCTCTCAGTCAGAAGTAGTCTCTCAACAGTGACTTAAACTTACCAGTAAAACTGGTCCATAAAGCAATAACAGAGGTCCATATCATCTGCTGATGAGAAGGTGTAGACCCAAAGCATCTCCAGGAAGAGAGGAGATCACAGAAGGAGCCTGCAGTAATCCCACCATTAACCCATAATAAGAACACTGCTGTGACCAGAGCTACTGGTCACCAGCAAGGATAAAACCACTCAGTCCTAAAAATGGGTTCTGGCTTAAGAACTTTATGTTGGAATCCTTGCATGCCTTTAAAAACAGCAGTATATTTGCTCACCATTAGAATTTCCAGCTTGGTTTTGTTTCATGGATAGGGGGCTAGTGCTTGTGAGGTCACATCTGTGAAACATTGCAAGTTAGCACAGAACTGAGATTAAAAGAAATACAATCTCCTGAAGAGAGGATTTTCAAAAGCTCTGCAGTCTACCATCAGAATAAAAAGTATGCAATAGATGTCTGCTAGAGACATTCAATTACTTTTTTAATCCCAGCAACTATCACATCCTCTGCATCCCATCTGATCAGAGGAAGGTACAAACTGTGCACCCAGAAATTGCAATACACCTGTCACCACCTGCAATATGACCGTCACCACAGACGTACAAAGTAGTGCATTTCAAATGGAACCATTTCTTTCAATTGAGAAATCCTCAAAACCACACAAAGTTAAATTGAGATCAGAACAAAATCTGGGAGGATGATTAAAATGAGAATCAAAAGGTTATAAAGCTAAATGCTTTTTTGGAGCCAGTAGTTGTCATGGTGACGACTTGTACAACTTTTTTTCTCGGAAACACAGAGTAAACACTTACGAAAGTGGGCCTCAGTGATACAGTAAATACAAGAATTTATTACTATTTGCAGTCAGAGCTGGGTGAAGAAATCCAGGAGATCCTATTTCAGAATTTGTTTTCCTTCTCAAACCAAAGGTCCAGTGATACAAAGTCATTCAAGGGACCAAGGAGACAGAGATGCATGTTTATTGTCTGTTTTGGCCCACCCCTGGGGCCCTGAGGCTGCAGCTAAGCAACCACCCTCATCTGGGTCAAACTCAAAGACATGGATAGTATGCATAAGGCTATTGTGAAGAGTGTGACATGATGTACAGCTATCATAGCAAATTTTATTTAAAGAAACAGTTTCAAATTAGTCTCATTTTTTTCTGAACTAATTAGGTTATGGTTTTTGTTTGCAGTCACACTGTATGAGCTAAAAGTCTATTGGAAAGAATAATACATAATGCAGGCTGCCTTCTCTCCAGGCTTCAGCTGCAGGGGACAAACCGCCATCCCATTAAACAAGATAACACTAAAATTATATATAAAGTATTCCAAGGTGAATAGTTTGTCTGTGTTAACCCATGCACTTGAACTGCCGTGGGCATCTACAGTTTAAACGTCCAACCTATTGAGTGCTTTGTATCACTCTGAAGGAAAAAAAAAAGAGGATATGCAGTTTCACAACAAATTTATTCAATAAAGACACATGCAAATAGAAAATTCTTGATTGCATGTGAAAACACAGTCAAGTCATGTAAAGACCTAATTTCAGTTTTAAAATTAAAAAGATCAAAAATCTTCTTTTAAAGTCTTCTTCTAAAAGGAAGACAAATATTTAAAAAATATTTTAAAACTAAATTTGAAATGTCTGTAACACCTACCCTTTCTTTATCAAGCATCAGTACCTGATTATAAGTTTGGATGTAGACACTCAGCATCTACCTTAGCCCAACATGGATAAAGAAAACAAAGGCAACTGATTAGAGTTGGAAAAGCAGGGGTCAAGTGTTGAACTCCTAGTCATATTTATTAGAAAAATAATGCTGTTGTAAGCTATATACAAGTGACACTGGATCTACAAAAGCTAGTATCCTCCTTACAAATGACACAAAGTTGAATGGCTCTACTCTGGAAACATTGTAGACCCTGCTATGGCTAAGAGGTTTTGGACACTTGGCGTCATCCTACTTTCCTCTTACTACTTTTTTCTGTGAAGATTTTTTTTCAGTTAAATAAATATGGACACAGCTTCACATCTAACCCATAGCCAGAGGTACAAAGTTAGTGAAGGTAAGATAAACTCCTATGTGTTTAAAGTTTTTATTAGGGGAATGAGATCAGTGCTTCTGTCTTACATCCCAATGACCACAAAAATAGAGGGATGGTGTTGGAAGCAAGGCCTAGAACCCCAGTTTTTCCATCATGCGCTGTTTGTTTTTTTTTTGCTGGGCTATATGTCAGACTTCTGCCTATGTGCCTTTATGTTCTCTCTTAGATGGAACAAATTCACAAATTCTCTCCTCTGGGATGCAACTCCAGAAAAAATATAAATTGATGACTGCCCCAGCTTCAGCTAAAGGCTTCTTCCCCTAAAGGCTGGTTTGAGGGTTGTCCTGGGTTGTAACATTTTGGGAATGCAGATTGGTTCCCTTAGGAACTCAGTCAGGAGGCAACTGAGTATTTTACACCAGTATAAGGCAGTGGGAGAGGGGAAAATGGAACATTATGGATGGGCATAAAGTGTCAACAATAACTTCATTTTCTGAAAATCCCAAATTTTGGGAAGTGTTTAGTTTTCTCAACACCTACTAAACTAAGTCTCTCTGGGAGACAGATAGAAATAACATTGGCTATATATATACTACTAAATCAAATGAGCTTGGGACTGCTTTCTGTCACTGAGTCCAACTGGCATGGAGCAGCCTACATCTATACTCTTAAATTCTCAACTTCCAAAACATGTTAACAGCAGCCAAATTGACTGTAATCCCTGAATGACCTTTGGCCTCTGGAAATCCTTACTGTACTCAGCAATTGTTTGGGATAGTGCTAGCTAGTCCAGGTCAAAATCACACTAGGAACCCTAACAATTTAATAGTTAGATGGCTGAATTATTATGTCCAGGAACACTTCCAGTACAGTATTTATTAACATAGATGCTGTGATTTTCCTTCTTCTGCAAAAAAGGCACAGATGTGAGTTAAGCAGGCTGTCAGGACTGCGGTAGTTTTAGGAATGTAGACAATTAATTTCAACTAAATTTTCATTTTGCAAGACAGAAATTTGGATTTTGACATCCAAACTTCACCTAAGACTTTACTTAGGTATATGGCACTATCTTGATCTACCTTTGTATTTGTAATACAGCACACACATTTTCTGAATGACCAAATGAAAGCTTCTAGGCTCACTTTGCTTCATACACAGCATAATTTCCCTCTCATGAAACAAACAGCTGTACAGATGTTTCTCAGCTGCATGAAACATAATATAAAATTTCTGCAGGAAAACAGAATTTGTTCTGGTTTTTCACTCTGCATCAGTCTTTGTGCACATAGATATTATAGCCTATAACTCTTTGCACTATTTCTTTCATTATTCAGATTTTAAATGTCTGAAACAGAAACAGTAAAGTTGAGCCTGAATAATGATTGGCTAAAAAGGGCTTCCAGTAATACTTGCTAGATTTCTGATAGAGAAGCACGTACCAGTGATAAGAATCACTTTTGGTTTGCTATACTGAACACTGCTACAACAGTCTGGAAAGCAAATCTTGAGCACACAGAGACAAATCATTGCTGTGTCCAAGAGTCGATCAGTGCAGAAGACAAAGGGAGTAATCAGGAAGATTTGGTTATGACTCTTTGATTCTCCACCAGCACTGGCCACAGAGGCAGCGTGTGTTATAGAGCAACCCTCAGGACCATCCAGCCTACACTAGATGACAATGGTCTTAAGGTGGTAAGCAACCAGCTGGAAATATCTGGAGCACAGTAGCAGTCAGGTCTCATTCCCTCCAGCCTCTAGCTTTACTATTGTATTGGCTAGTACTGGTAAGATTCAGGACCATGCCAATATAATATCTACTAAACACTGCCTTCTGCTGGAAAATTTTTAGTTGGCCAGATACGACTGAATTCCTGAGGCACAGAGAGGCCAGCATACGGAGCTGAATCTGTCCCAGTGTACTTTTGGTCTTTCATCTTGTTAACCCATCAGTTAAGAAAATCTTCTCAGCTTAAAAGAGCCCTGCTGTGGTGTCATGTTGTGGTGATCCCACAACTTTACAGTACGCTTTGCACTAGAACTCAATGTCACTGGCACATCTCAAAGTGAGAGGTCACGGTAAGAAGAGCATAAGCCAAGAAATCTGACAAGATACAGCTTTCTTGGTATTAACGAAGCCAAGATTCACAAAAAAGGGCTGATTCTGAAGACTAAAAGATAGCAACACTGCTAGTGATAACCACCATCTCTTACACAATTGCTGCCATGGTTACAGAAGAGAACGTAGCAGAAGAAAACAGGGAGTTAAATCAAGCTTTTATAAAAATGTGTGCACGTGCATGTGTTTATAAAATAACACAGTGAAAGTCCCCACAAATGCCCCGCCACCCCCAACTTGTTAAAATAACACATTTTCACCAAAAAAAGAAACCCTTCTATTTCTAGTCAGTATAAATGGCAGTTCAGATAAGAAGGAAATGAGACTATAAACTAACTTAAATTAGCACACAGTTCCCAAAGGTCTTTTCCTTGTAAGAAGAAATACCTTCGATTACTGAGCTTATCCTTTATGCTCTCAGTAACAAGCATCAAAACAACCACCTTGTCCAGGACATGTAGCAGGGAACTGCTCATCAGAACCCTACGGCTCTGCTTCCCTCACTGGCATGTCCTTCCTTAGGCAAACTGCTTAGCATCCATGCGGTCCAACATACTGCTAGAGACGACTTTTTGATTTCCTAGACGAAAAACGTCATTTCAGTGTAATCCTGGATGGTCAGCAGCACCTATTATAAGAGTTTTAAAAGACCATATTGAAAATCACTGAAATAGTCAAAGGTAAAGTAATTCTTGTGCTCTCTGTAAATTTAGTTCAAAGGAATACTAGGCAACAATTTCTACCTGGGTAGGAAGAAGAAAATCCTAGATAGATGTCAGTTCAGGATAATTTTCATATGACCTGCAAATAAATTTCCTTAAGCATAAACATTTACTTTCATAATAAGCATAACCAGCACCCAAAACAATTCTCCCATCTTACAGGTAGAGCACAAAGGTGTTGGTAACTGAGAATGGCAGTAAATCTAGTTTTTGGTGTACTTGCATTCTTCTTTCTCACTGCACTTCTCAAAAACATCTGCTCATTGACGCAGGTCCTCCAGCAAATTAAAGGAGAAACATAAGGTCTTTCAAAGAAAGGTATATGAATTTCTGTATAAAGTCTCCTGTAGGATACAGTGGTTTTGATGGCAAGACAAGATAGTATCCTTCCCTGTCTGCAATAGGCAACTTAATGTTAGATGTTGAATTTAAAAGGTTACCCTTCTTTGTCATGAGCTTATCTGTGATTCTTATCGCTTGTATCTGCTCCCTAAATTACTAGAAGAGAGTATACTTTCATGCAACTGAGTCATAGATGTAAAAGAAAACAAGCCATCAGTTTTTGGTGTCAAAATTAAGACATTCTTGGCCAATTTTTTCAACATATTAAGTATTGCGTAAGTCTTTATATGTTGAGAGCACAAGGGTCAGAGATTCCAATGACACATAGGAAGACTCAACTTTTCTGCAAATCAGAGCTTATGTTCTTCAGTCTGACACAGAGAAAATGAGTCATGCATGTGCAGCAACTAAGTGTAAAGGAATGGGGATAAAATAAATCTCCACTGCCTAATCCCTTTGTAGCAGATGAAAATAAAAGAATCCAGTTCTTTATTGTAGCTAACACCTTAATAACGTAAATAGGCTTGTAATTTTGGCAGCCCTTTCCAACTTCTGCAAAAACTGGGCCTTTTAGGCAATCACTATCAAGCCTGATTCATTTCCAGAGCAATTCCACTCCATGTAGTGAACTGATAATGATCTTCTGGAAACAGGATTACAGACTTGGTAAATTAAGTGAATGGAGTAACTGGGAGAAATAGGAGGCTGCTATATTCTCTGTGAATGAGCCTCCAGACATGAATGAGAAGCACACTTTGCATTCAGCAAATACGCTTGAAATTTAATGGCAAAGTGTAGTAACAGAATTTACTTAAGTGCTAGACCTGCATGGAGAGCATGGTCAGCTTCTTTCTAGTCAATTAAGAAAATTAGGCCCAGACGTTGATTCAAAAATAGCAAAGGGCCTTAAGAGATCATCTAGCTTGTTTCTTGTCCTAAAACAAGATCAGCCATTACTTATGGATTTGTACCACCAGAACCTGTCATTAAAGGTGCTAAATCTACGAAAGCTTCATAACCTCCCAAGGCAATGTAACAGTTTATAATTCTTAGTGTTAAAACATTTTCCTAATCCTTATCTGTATTGTTATAACTCCAACTCAAGTCTTTTTTTTAATTGTCATTTTGGTCCTACTCGCAGTGGTCAGAGGTGAAAGACTCTTTTCAGAGTGTGATTCAGAATAAGAGGGAGAAGAGAGTTTAGAGAGATCATCTTTGCAATATGGCCTGCTCAGGTCAATGCCTAGCCATAGAGACAGACCTCATCAATCCTTCCAACAGGAACTATTTTATTCTATTCTACTCTAATTGTCAGCTTAAAGAAGACAGAAGTTCTCTATCAACCTGCACCTCAGGAAGTCCCCCATCATCCCCACATCACCATCGGTCAGTCAGAACTCAAATCAGTCCAACAGTTTAATTACTTAGGCAGCCTCATCTCCTCAGATGGCAAGATCGACGGGGAGATAGACAATAGGTTAGCAAAGGCATACAGTGCCTTTGGAAAACTCCATAAAAGAGTATGGCGTAATAAACACTTGAAGAAAAGTACCAAGATCAGTGTTTACAGAGCCATTGTGCTGTCTACTCTTTTATATGGTTCCGAATCATGGGTCATCTACCGCCACCACCTGCATCTCCTAGAACGCTTCCATCAACGCTGCCTCTGCACAATCCTGAACATCCACTGGTCAGATTATATGACCAATACATCTGTTCTTGAACAGGCAGCAATCACAAGTATTGAGGCCATGTTACTGAGAACACAGCTGCGTTGGGCAGGGCACGTCTCCAGGATGAAGGACCACCGCCTCCCTAAGATCCTGCTTTATGGTGAACTTGCCTCCGGCTGCCGCAAGAGAGGAGCCCCGAAGAAAAGATACAAGGACTCCCTGAAGCAACAACTCAGCCTCGGGCATATTGATCACCATAACTGGTCTACTCTGGCCTCCAATCGGGAGGCCTGGAGACAGACCATTTATAACGCTGCTGATGCTTTTGAGAAGGCACGCAGGATCACTCTTGAGGAGAAAAGACAACGCAGAAAGAATCGAGCCTTGCAGAATATACCATCTAAGGAGTCTTTCTGCTGTGTCTTTTGCAACCGGACGTGTCTATCTCGTATTGGCCTTTTTAGCCACCAACGCACTTGCAAAAAACATGGGTAGAGCCCTTCCCAAATCTTCGTTCGCGAAGCCTAGCCATGATGATGATGACTCTAATTATTTTAAACAGATGTATTGCTCTTTAGGATAGAGTTGGTTCCTTGTCACGGCAAGAATGAGAAAAATAACATATTTTTTTCAGCTCTGAAATATATAAAACCCATGGCCAACTGAAAATTAAAGAGTAGAGGGAAGTGGAAAAGGAAAGAAAGGCCAGTGGCACACAATGTTTTAATTAATAATAGAATGCTGAAACTGGGAAATCATGAGAAAAGTCAATATCCTTTACCTCATAATAAAAATGAGGTAAAACCTTTTAATATTATTAAACTAACAGTTTCAAATGCTTTAAAATTCTATTCCCCGCTAAGCTGGAGATGTGAAAACTCATGGAGTCTCTTTCAATAGTGGGTTGTATGATGTAACAAAGAGCGTGACTCTCTTTTTAATTCTGGACTTATGTTTTTAGTTGCTTTTTCTTTATTGGAAATCATGGGTAATGAGATGCATACTCCCTTCAGCAAGAGTGTTTTCTTATTTGAATGAAATACACTAACTCTGGCCAAAATGATCTCCATACATACTGTAAAAATTGAAAATATTTAATGAATAGTGGCATGCTGGGACCACTACCTCATGGGGCTTTGAAGAAAATCTTGGTGGTCTTCTCATTTTTGCAGAGGAGAAACAGGGCCAAATCCTTGGAGAGCCTGCAATCTATTTAACACAGAGCCCAGGAAAGGAACAAAAGGTGGTACCATCTAATTGTGGTAGCAGTTTAAAATCCAAGTATCTGAAGACCATCCATGCCAAATCAATTAAACGTTAGTATACCTTTAACCTCATTGTAAAAAAATAATTAAAAGGACTTTAGATGCCGAAAGCACTTGCAGTAACCATAATTTTCCTAATATTAATATCTCACCCTCATCAACAATACCCCCCACACTAAAAAAGCTAATGATGTATTTATTTTGATGATGCTTTCTAAGGCCAACTTTTCCTTCATTTACTTTTTCTTGTAGGAAAAGAAATGAGATTATTATCACTAGAGGCAGTTTTCGGTAAGTTTAAGACTTGCTCTAATCTCATTCTTTCACACAGTGGTTGTCCTGTACGATGTCTAGACTGTTAAGTGATGTTTAGACTGTTAAACAGTCCAAATACTGCTAAAATTCATGAGGGCTCTCCACTTCTGTTATGAAGAGAGACAAAGACCTTAATATCTGTATACCAAAAGTCTCTTTTTCTACTCATAAAGTTAATTTTTCAGAGATCACCTTTTCCTTTGGTTACTCTTAGGAAACAAAAAGCATCATTTCACTGGGCAAGGGAAAAAAATATGCGCTCAAGTAATAGTTGATGAATACACTGCTAAAAATAAGTCTTCTATTTGTTTTCAGTTGGGGACAATTTTGTGGTGTTAGAAATATTTTTTCAAGTTTTCTCTTCTCACTAGGGAAGTGATTTATTGACAATCAATTAGTGCTTCCAGATAAATCTCTTGTGCTTACAGCAATATTTCTGCCTCATTTATTTTTAACTGTTTAGTTTTATGTTCTCATAGACTTGTGAAAATTAGTTATTGAAAAGGCAATTTCTTCATCTTTTCCATCTTGCAGGTCAGTGCCAGAGTCTTCCTTATTTTATGGCTTAGAGAGCTTTATTCAGGCTCTTTTTATATATCCCAGAGGATGGGTATTCTACCACTTTTCTTGGAAAACTTTCTACAGCTTAACAGACTTCATTATTAGCAAAAAAAATCCCATAAATCAGCCTAATTTTCCTATGCTACATTTAAAACTGTTATTCTTCTTAGTTACAGTGTCCTGGCTCACTCTGCACAATCCCACATCCTTCCTTTCTTTTTAACATCTTTTAAAATTCTTGGCTTAGTTTTCTGCTCTACTAATTGTTGTTACCTGTTCCTTGGGAGCAAACTCTTTTCTTGGCAGGAGACACACAGATAATGCTGGGTACATTGTATTTAAAGATATTTCACAACTTTTACCAGCAGTTTTTAATTGTTTTGAAAGCTGCATGACATCACCCAATATTATTGTAGTAATTTGGTATAGACAGACCCTGGTTTGCAGAATGCTTACCTAGTAAAACGTGCTTTATTTGCATTTACTTCTGATAAGGTGCCCGTGTTTGTCTAACCAGACTACAAAAACTCTAATATAAAGCTGAGGCAACACCTTTCCCTACTCATCCTCTCAGGATCTTTCTCTGTCAAAGCACAAAACTGAACAACATGAAGAAATCAGCAAAGCACAACTTTATTTCATAGAATGATAGAACGGTTTGGGTTGGAAGGGACCTTAAAGATAATCTAGTTCCAAACCCCTCACCATACGCAGGGACACCTTCCACTAGACCAGGTTGCTCACAGCCCTATCCAACTGTTCCTTGAACACTTCTAGAGATGGGGAACCCCCAGCTTCTCTGGGCAAGCTGTTCCCCACCATCCTAATAGTAAATAATTTCATTCTAATATCTAAGCTAAACTTACCCTTTTTCACTTTAAAGCCATTACCCCTTGTCCTATCACCTTGTAAAAAGTCCTCTCTAGTTCTCCTGTAGGCCCCCTTTAGGTATTGTTCAGTACTTCAGTACTGAAGAAACTTGCAGATGCTTTATGTTTCTGTTCCTGGTGTGTGTTTGGAAGGTTTGAACAGCTGCTGTCTAAAAACATCAGCAGCACTGCCACTGAGCAGCCAGAGAGGTGATTGAGGAACGTTAGGTCTGACTATAGAGTCACTATTTTTCCTCTCATCAACAAAGCCAACACATGAGCAGAAAGGTAGATTAAACTATTCTCTCACCCTAGAACTGGATTTTGCAAGATGTATGTAAGATCAGAGAAAAAACAACTTGTATGGTATCTCTACCCTTTTGTGTACCACCCAAGGCCGGTGCAATCTAACTCCTGATACCTATGCTTTGTCTAGTTTCAGTAGGAAAGGTAACTTTGTAAAAACAAAGGTAGTTAAATTATTGTGTGGAATTTATCAATTTGAAAGAGTGAACATCAAAGCTGTCAGATAGCTCATGAAAGACAGGTTAGAGCAACCAGCTGGAAAGCTCCTACATGAATCAGTTGCTGGAGGAACAGGAAACGTCTCTGTTGGTGAGATACATGAGTAAGGGGTGTAGGAAGCAGGGTCTTCAGCAGGAGTTTAACAACCAAATAACCTCACTAGCTAATGAGAACAATATATTTGAAAAGATCTTTAGTGCACTGACAAATAAACTCAATAGGAAGGGGGGGAAGATGAAATCACAAGTTTATGTGGTATGAATAGTTTCTAACAGAATCAAATTTTTATATGGACTTTCTGTTCCATGAATCTTAGAAGGTTAAGCCATGTTCTCTGAGAAAGCACTATATTTTGTCCAGTTTTTCCTCAGGTCAAAAGTGCTTTTATTCTGTCTTCTCGAATATGACAGAACCTCTAAGATAAATTATGATACCAGCTTTTTTTGTCTTGCAAATGCTGTATGAGTGAGATAAATTTGCTGCCTATAAGCATAATTTTGGGGAAAATCTTGTGATCACACTTGATAGAACATTATAATATATTCATATAACTGGGACTCTACCCAACACTTATCATGGTGTTTTTCCTATAAATCTCAAAATCCTCAGGTGAGGATGATGATTGTATAGATACAGTATTTATATGGAAAAATTGAGCAAGAAGGTACTGTAATAATCTGGAAACAATTCTTCAGTGTGCTGTTCCTTCCAATAACACCACCTGTCTACAGTGCAATATAGCAAAGATTGCAGATTATGATTCTCTTAAAAGTTTGGCCTTCTGTATAGTTTTAAAACAAGTAGATCTCTGGGATTATAAAACAGTAGTACAAACTGGAGGTAATAAAGGACATAAAGTTTTACTTGGTTAATCGAGTTCTTGGTTACATGTTTTTTTGCTGGGATAGCAAACATTCAGTTTATGAATTTATCCAAGTGTAGATATTGCAAACTGTAGAGTTTGCAATGCATTTCTGCTGAGGATATTTAATACTCAGGAAGTTTAAGTGTTTAGAATCACATCTTCCATGGTATCATGGTGTCTGCATTCCTGCTTACACCTTGGAACTACATTTTGGCATCTTTTATGTTCTTCAGCTACTTAACTGCCACTTAATCCAGGGAGGATCTAAATTTCTGCTGGTCTGTATATGCGCAGATGAGCCACAGCTGGTGAGTTGCTTGAAACCCCTGCCATGCTGAGTGGAACAGGAACTTGACCCCAAGCTGCCTTGTCCCAGCTGAGAGCCCTAACTGTTTGCGTAGTGGCCACTGAGGAGTAGAGCTTTCTCATTCTCTTCTGACAGATTTGTTCCATTTGTAGAAACACTTTTTCTGGGCAGAGCGATTGAATTCTGGTTCCACACTACTAATACACAAAGACAAGTTTCCTCAGTTTTCCTCAGTTTTTTACACACAGTAAAATTACCTTTCTGCATGTTCAGCTACAAGAGGATAAAAATTCCCTGGAGCAAGAATTTCACCTCTGTCCTCTCCATCCTTTCCTGGCAACTTGGGAAACTCCCTACTTGTTTCCCTAGATCAGTTTCTGGGGTGCCTAACTGTGCCACAATAATGATTAAAAAGCCTGGACACCTGACCCGGGACTGAAACTTCTACAACATGCAGTGCATTTAAGGGATAGGTGGTGTTTCACTAAGTACTGCCTCATCTAGGTACTTTAAAGAGTTGTCATAAACTCCTAAACCTATTAAATTCAAAGGCAAAACCTTTTCAATATCTTTGAAAGCTCCAGTATCTGTGAAAGCTCCAGTATCTGTGAAAGAGAGAAGAGCAGCAAACCACTTAAATATTTACTTTTAAAATGAGTCTCAGAAAATAGATCCAAGAAAGGTCAGTGGAGAGACTTGTCGCAGCTCACCATGCAGATCACAAGACTGCCTGGCATTTACCATCAGAAATACTGGTGCAAATTCATTTGGTAAAAGGAGTGGTAGTGACAGAGCTGTTCACTATTTTCTGCTTTTCGCAGAGCCCTTCTGTCAAATCCCTTATCGTCAAGGGCAAGCTGTGATCCTATTGAATTTGCTGGCTGAACTCTTACAGCTCCAGAGCAGCGGACAAGACCTTTGCCAGCTCAGTGTCCGTAGTGCTGAATAAGCAAAAATGCTGCCACGGACAAACTTTTCTCTCACTCTAAATACAGGTCATAAAAACAATAGGCATAGGTTCTAAACACTTTCTTTTTTGTTTCTCACAGACATAAGCTTCTGGCAGAGCACCTAAACTACCTGGAAACACAAGCAAGGGACCGTTGCTCCTTTGAGACTAAGAGGCAGACTTGCTAACATTCCAAAGGGATGTCTCTGGTAGTATTTGAGCAAGCTTCTGCACATGACCAAAAATGAGAACAGCAGGTACATCACTGATTGCTTTTTGCTCCCTCATCTTTTATGGAAAAATTAGACCAGATTTTGTGTCTGAACATATTTTCATAGAGTTTATCTTGGTTTATCCATCCAAGTTAAAAGAAAAAAAGGAATCAAATATCAGGTTTGTGTTGAAGTCATGAGCTGACATGCCAAGTCCACCTCATTTCTGTAAGGGGCAGTTGAGACCTATTCTTCTTTTGAAATCTATGGCATATAAAAGAAAGATTAGCCAAAATTCTGAAGCAAAATAATTATTTTCTTTCCAAAATTGAGAGTTCAGTGTCTTCATAAATGTGTGGTTATAGCATTGCACTGTGAATGCTAATTTGGATATCTGGAGAAATGACAGTAATGCTATTATACAAAAGTTCACTACGTACCTTTTGTCCCTCTATTATTGGTATTTTATGTAACTTTACTGTGTTGAATTCTTCAGAATTCATAAGTCACCAATGTTCAGTTCCTTCTTTAATATTAACAAAAGAAAGGCTTTGTTGCAAAAAAGTTCTCTTTAGATGTGGGTAGTACTCAACCCTATTTACTGTCCTAGAAGTAGGTTCTAACACTTGCATATAATTCTACCAGCTCAAAAGGTTCACATACAGTAATAACACATAGGGTCAACTTTCAGCAGAGTATATCCTATCTTTAAACATTGAAAATTAGCAGACAAAAATGTATTTTGGGCGAGAAGAGAAAAACTGAATTACTTTACTTTAGGAGTCAAACTTTTAGAAATGAAACCATAAGAACACCACAGAAATAATTGAGAAGAAAATATAAATTAATATTTGATAGGAACTATAAACTTCTTAAAATCATCTTCCCTTTTTCCCATTGTTACAAGGTGATCTCTTTCTCCAGGAAAGATAACTCAGTTTCAGTCCTGCTCCTATACAAACCTTAAACCAAAGCAGAAGGGTGGAGACTTGCTTTCAGAGACTGCAAAGAAACAGAACTTTCTACTATTTTTTTCTAAGCAATATGTAATTCTTTCCTTGGTCTCACTATGACTACAACCTTTATAAACATACCATAAAATTTACTAAAGTCGTTCAGGGGCTTGGTTTCTAAACTTACTGGATTCCCATTAATCATATTCTGTTTGATGGCAGCTGTAAGACTGTTTGCCTCAGGAGTGCTACTCAAAAACTGATGGTAGCAAAATGAATTCCATCATTACAGAACGTATGGTTCTATGTATAGAGAACCTTATGAGCATCTTGTGTGGCCTGACCATCATCTTTTGTGTCACTATTAGTTCAGTAAATGTTTACGTTCATTGTTTTTGATACAAAATGTTTGAATAGTTATCACTACAAGAAGCCTTTTTTTTATCATGAGCTATAATGCTGTGGCATGGGTTTAGCTTATTTGCACAGAGTACACATATTCACCCCATGCTTCTCCACAGCTGGAGAACCAGATAGGATAGAAAGTCATAAACATCAGTACTAAAAAGGACTTAACCACCTGCAAAAAGCTGACAACTCTTAGCACTGCCCAGATCAGACATTTCAAAAACAGGAATTTCTCTAACTGTCCTTTTGCATGGGTGTGTATGGACAGCAGTAAATAAGACTTTTCAGCTACTACACAGTGATGCACAGTGCAACACTCAAACTATCTGTCCAAAAGATAACTCATGTATCAATATAAACAATATAAAATTAGCACAGGACTTCACTACGATCAATTTGATTCAATGATACTGTGTTTTTGTCACATGAATTTCAGCAGAAGTGCTAGTTGAAGTAGCTTATCTCCATTTTCTTTCCTAACACTACAAGTCTTTCTGATCCTTGCACCGCATTCACTAGAGCAGATCAGATATCTGATCAAAGTCAAAATAAGTTCGAAAGAGGGAAATTCCCAAACAGACACGGAACCTATGTTTTAGCAGAGCTAACACATTGTCCAAGTGCGCCTCTTCCTGTCATTCCATTATCACGCCAGCATATACTACCAGGCTTCCCCATTTGTGGAATGGCAGGAGGTGTTTTTTGGCCTCTGATATAATCAAACTAAGAGATGTGGCTACCAGAAACCATACCTTTTCTTTTTTTTCCCCCATGCCTACATCCTGAGGACTAGTAATTCAAGTGACCAAGTGATTTGCAATTTTTTGTGGAACACCAGAGAAATCTTGACATCAAATGTTTCACAGTGCAGCTTTTTAGCAGGGATAGAGTGGATTTTTGTTGTTTTTTTCCCTACTGAAAGTTCATGGAAGTCCCCAGGCAGAAGAACTTCCCACATTTTATTCTTCAATTGAAAAACAATTCATCAGCTAATCTTCATTGCACAGAAAATTGAATCCTATTTGGACCAGTTCTTTTCCGTTAGAAAAAAAGGCTATCATTTCACTTGTCTAAAGAAAGCTATAACTCAATGGGTAAAATGTGTGGAGGAAACAGCAGCTTAAATATTCACTTGCTGATGAAATGATATCATCAGGATGAAATGATCATGTGGTCTCCTTGAATAGGTATGCACCCAGCCACTATGACTCTTGCCATTTCCTCAAATTGACCCAAAGGTCTCACATTGTTATGTCTGTGCTAATCTGCATGATCCTCCCTTGCATGCTGACTTTGCAAGGACAGCTGTATTGCTGCAATCAGTTGAACCGCTTCTTTTGAAAATGTGGTTATTCAATACATGGTTTTTAATGAGGTATTACTATAAGGGCTGTACTGGGTAGTCCCTTTAAGGATAAACTTACTCCAGATGAAAAGGATCATCTGGTTTAAAATGGTTAAAGTTGATTTTTTTTCCTCTGATTTACTTTCAGCTAAGTAAAACAGGAGATAAGATACTTAACCTTTTAAAAACAGGGCCAAATCCTGCAGTCTGCACAGTCTGATTGAAAGAGCTCCATTTAGCTGAAAAATAAGTATTTGTGAACTGTACCCACAAATTCCAGAAAGGTAGACTGCAACTTATAACTGAAATGTTTGGAGTTCCCTCGCCTGGTCAAGACCCTACAAATCATGTTGTTCACTCATACCAGATCTATTAGACCCACTGAAGCCTGTAATATGTAATGAAAACATCAAGGGAAAGGACCTCCTTATAAGATTTCCATACAAAACACCAAAGTAACCCCATCAAAACAGTATTATTATGTGCCTGCTTTTGTCATGAAGCAGAACTTGTAATTTCAGTAAAAAAAAAATATATGTTCACAATAACCCTCTTATCGGAACTGTTATTCTTATAAAAAATAAAAAAATGTTAAAATTTTGCACAAATATGGAAGCAAGGTTGCTCCTCATCACCTACTCCCTTCTCCACACTTGTTCCTCCCTTCCTTGAATTTCTATAAAACTTATGACATTAACTCAGAGCAGCTTTCTCTTTCTGTGCTTTTCTGCTCCTAAAGGAAAGACTCAGGACCGTGCTAGTATCTTCTACTCTGTATTTCTTTCCCTTATATTAATAGTACACCAAACAATAATTCTCATGCTTTGTTACGTTTTCCCATACATCAATTTCTGAAACATATTTTGAAACTTTTACTATTTCCTTCATTGTTCTTCCACTACAAAATAACTGAATACTTCTGCAAAGTACAAAAAAAACTACATATCATAAATAATGCAGTGTGCAATTGGCCCAATTATTTTCTTACACCTGTTTGGCAGAAAGAGTTTGCATTGTATTTGAAAGGTAAAGGCTACTGTATAACCCAAAGCTTTCCCTTCTCACTCCAAAAACAAAACCCAAAACATGCTCAGTGCATTGGAAAGATATCTTCTTTCTTGACCTTCTTCCTTCAGGAAAACTGCATTTGATTCAATTATGGAAGCTTTTAAGAGCTGGGTAGGTTAAAAGAATTGTTCTGTCTGCATTTATATGACCACAGTTCCTGTTTCAGATGTTTAAATAATTCTAAAAGAACAAAAATAATTATCTAAATTTAAAAAAATTCTAAAATGATAGCTATTTGCCACAATGTTATAATCCACTGCTTCTGTATGCCCACTGAGAAGTAATGTCAACATAACTTCTTTAGAAAAGAACACTACAGAATTTTCTGCTTTCTTCCAGTGATGTTTTCAATCAAGCTACTGTTGCTATACCTAATGTGTTTAGTTACAGTAGCCATGAAAATCTCCAAATGGGTATAAGGTTTTGCAGCTTCAGTATATTACAAGTTTAGCAGTCTCTGGGAGTGATGAGCTGTCTACCTAATCTTTACAATAGCACCCCACTGAAGTCAAGACAGAAGTACAAGCTTAAGTAAAGCTCAAAATAAAAACATTTTACAGCAGATTATGAGCTAAACTAATATCTTCTGACTTTGTCTCAATATCTAGCTCTGATTTTAGCTTTCAGGAATTCTAGCAGAGCCCAACAACTGAGATTTTTTTAGAAAAGCAAAATCCAGAGCTCAGCCTCAGTACTAAGAACATCCAACTAACAATCCTTTGCATCTTATAGAATCATAGAATTGCTTGGGTTGAAAGGGACATTAAAGATCATCTAGCTCCAACTCCCCTGCCACAGGCAGGGACACCTTCCACTAGGCCAGATTGCTCAAAGCCCCATTCAGCCCTGGCACTGAACACTTCCAAGGATGAGGCATCCATACCTTCTCTGGGCAAGCTGTTCTAGTGCCTCACCACCCTCCCAGTAAAGATTTTCTTCCTAATATCTGATTTAAACCTACTCTCTTTTCAGTTTGAATCCAATCCTCCTTGTCCTGTCACTACATGTTCTTGTAAATAGTCTTGTCCCATCTTTCCTGTGGGTTCCCTTCAGGTACTAGAAAGCCGCAAATAGGTCACCTTGAAGCCTTCTGTTTTCCAGGATAAACAATTCCAAATCTCTCAGCTTTTCCACATGAGGGAGGTGTTCCATCTCTCTAATCATCTTGGTGGCCCTCTCCTGGACTCAATCCAACAGGTTGATGTCCTTTCTATGCTGGGGACTCCAGAGCTGGATGCAGTATCCCAGGTAGGGTCTCACCAGAGTGGAGTAGAGGAGAAGAATCACCTCCTTTGACCTGATGACCTGCTTTGGATGCAGTCCAGGATATGACTGGGTTTCTGGCCTGTGAGCACACATGGTTGGCGCATGTACAGCCTCTCATCTCTACCAGTACTCCCAAGTCCTTCTTGGCAGGACATCTCCCAGCCTGTATTGATAGTAACATCTTAAAAGAAAGAGAGAGAAAGGGAGAGAACCATCACGCACCGAGATTTACTGGATATTTTTGTTTTAATTTGATTAAAACTCAATTGCAGAACTTTTGCTATTACCTCATTCCTCTATCCTTATAGAGAAAAAAAAGTTATAAAATGAAAAGAATATAACAAAATACAGTTATCTCATGGTTCTGTAGCATTTGTTTTACCACACTCCAAATGGACTATTAGTTAAAATTTGAAAACTCTGGATAAACAACCTACTAGTCCACCTGGGATGAAACGGGAATCAAGTGAGAAAAATTCAGGTTGATGAAAAAACCTTCCTTTTGCTTTGGAACAATCTAAAACAATAAAATTTATGGGTGGAAGTATAAGACTACATGATCTTTTTAAAGAGAGATTTAAGCTTACCAAAACAAATTAGAACAGGAAAACATTTTAACAAGGACAGGATTCATGGAAGTTTTGAAACTGGCTTCATGCTACAAGCTACAGTGTGAACGTGAGATGAATCAAAATAGTAGAAATGTAAATTGGATCACATTTACAATAAGACAAAAGAAATTCATAACACAGCTTGCTCCATTGTAATTAACATTTTGCTATGTCTAGACCATCCTTCCACCATTTCTTTTCTATACACCATGCATATTTTACTTAAATAGATGAAGTCTAGACCCATCTTAAAAATGCCATATTTGGGAAAATTCCACTTAATGTACCAAAAGCTGACTTAGGCACTTCACTGTTTGAGGAGCTAAGACTTAAAAAGGACCGGCCTTTTAACCCAGTCTCTCAATACATGTAGAAAAATGTCATGTCTTCTCACAACACACAATGTTCTTAGCATTCATAGTACTAGAAAGTAAAAAAAAAACACATGACTAAACTCTCTTTAACATAAACATTCAGATGACCAGGTGTTAATATAAAACAGTGAACAAGATCCTCCAAATGAACCAGAAAATACAATGCCAGATCATCTAATCAACCTAAAATTTAACATACTGTTGAAACCTAGTGTGTTCAGTATAACAATCTGGTAAAAATGGGTCTGATAAGAAATTAAGACATAATGCTTTAGTCAGTTCATCTTTACAGAATAATAAGATTTCTCCAGATATTCTGGATAGACAATGAAACAGAACAGGGGCAGCATAGAAGTATATTTAATAGAAGTGACTTAAAATTCACCTGTATGTATCTGAACAAAAGACAGTTTCCAGCACCTCTTATTGAAACTAATTAGGTTTTCCTTTCTTGGCTTCATAAGAGCAACTGTGCTTCCCCATTGCTAGCAAAATTAAGTCATATTCCACAGAGGAAGGATGAGAAATCCTTTCTTCTAGACTGTATCTTGTTTTCATTATGATTCAATTCAAAAGGATATCCAAGTGACATATCTTGGCAAAATGAAGATGTTTTACTCACTATAAATGACTGCAAAACCTTCTGGCACTCAAAAAATTCACTCGTATCAGGAGATGAAAAGTTGGAAGTATGGGAGTTGGGCTAAAGTCAGTCAACTTTTCCACCGAGTTTGCAATGATTCTGACTTGGACCCATTCCAGATTTCCTTAGTAATATAATTTAGAAAAACCAAATAAACCAGGTAAAGATGTTTTGTAGGGAGAGCAGGCAGAACTTCTGTTGTTTCACCTGAAAGGACGAGGAAGGAAAGAGGAACTATGAAGACTGTCCAGCCTAATATTTCTAGGGTAGGTGAGGGAAGTTTTAAAACTCTTCTGCCATACTCTGGATGTCAATAGTCTTAAAACATCATTCAGCCAGTAAGTGTAACTACAGCAATAGCAGCTCATACCTCAACCTGTGCTAGGACCTTTGATGTTAGAAAGGAAAATGAGATGGCACAAACCTGGTTGTCCATCATGACCAGAATTTACCTTTTTTGTTCATGGAGTGACACATGAAGACCTAAGTGAACTAGAGAAACAGATCAAATACCTTTCACCTTGCCATGTATAGCAGAGAGCCTTTGCGACTCCATATTCTGCATTTGAACTCGATATTCTGCATTTGCAGTTTTGCTCTTCTTCCAGATGATGTTTACAGTTCTTAGCTATGAGAATGAAAACACAGGACCAGGATCTGAGGCTGTATCTTGCCAGGGCTGACATTGAATGGGCTGACTCTTCTTATGCATACATGTAGAAGAGTACCCACATGGGTTAGCATGTATGTGTGTACTTATGAAAACTTCACTTTCTCTCCCATACAGATTACAATAATACTTTGCTCTTGAAATTTTATTGAGTTGAAAAATATCTTTCTAGCACATACTGGGACCAAACTGGTTGAAAAAGTTATGCACTAAATCCTTATCAAATCATGGATTCATGCTGCTGCAAAATTTGGTATACAAAATCCTAGAAAACTCCAAAAAAGATTTTTCCAGTTGACATTAAATAGCTGATTTTACAAGGCTTATGATATACTCTCCTAACATACAGTGAACACTTAAAATGCATTACTTTTGCTTTACGCAAGAGAACTGTGATCAGAGACAAAATAATTGGTATAAAAATGCATTTTGATGGAATCCAGCAAAATAAGTGTATGTTTGTAGACTACGTAATTTCCAATTTATTAACATTAAATTATTAACAAGCAGGAAGCAAGAGAAAAAAAGCATTATACATTCTCCTTCCCCCAGCCTTTTTCAGGAAGGCAAACCTCAACAAACCCAAGATGGTTGAAAAAGTTGCAGGAGTTTTATGTCTCTAAATTTGGGACAGGACAACTGGTAGGGCTCCGTGCCAAAAAGGTGTTGGCTGCCATCATGGCTGTGCCCAATGTGGGCTTCGAACAGGAAAAGTGTTTCTATTTATTTTTCGTTTTCTTACTTCTTCTTCTTTTGAAGAAATTCTTATAAAAACTTTTATCTTGTCATCGTGTGTAAATTATGTAGTATATTTTCAGTATTAGAGGGTTATGTCCATCCCACTGTGGGTTATATATCAAGATTCCTGCAGATGTTCTGAAAAGTATTTTACTCTGAAGATGCTCCAAAGTTCTGGTTGACTTGACTTTGGACTAAGGATTTTGCCATCATACGCTTTATGAGAGGGAGTCTGGACTTTGGAACTGACTTTGTGATATTTGGACTGCTCATACACATCATGTGGTGAATTAGCATGCGGTGTTCTTATGTAAACAATAAAAACAAAACAAAGAAAGAATTAAAAGTGCATTCAAGAGAATGACTTTCAGCGTATGATTGAAACAATCCCATAATAGCAACAACTTTGTGGTAAAGGTACATACTTGCCAAAAATATCTGATAGTGTGGAAATCTAGCATTCAAACCCCTCAATTTATTAGCAGTACAGCTAAGTAATAGTACAGTTGTTACTTAGTTAACATGGAATATCATAGACAAATTAAGAGCAGTCTGGAAACTGCTTTGGAGCAAGATGCAGGGGTCAAAACTACTGGGGAAAAAACTTGCTCCCACTTTCAGCAATATAGATCACTTTGTACAGCTTTGATTTTACACCAGTCCAAACAAGGGAAATTTGGCCCAGAATGTATCTACAGGGGGAGTAAAAAAAAAAAAGAAAAAAGAAAAAGAAAGAAGTTAATAATCCCAGAAAATAAAAATTATGGAAATTACAAAAGGTTTACCTAAAAAGTTCTTTATCTCACCCAAATGATAATGTCCCTTCAGCAACTGCAATGCCCAGTTGGCTGAGCCCCTAAGAAAATCTAATGCTTAAAGGCAGTGACAAGAATGGCTCTTATTACTGGAAACAAGATACACAATTTTACATTTTTTTGTAATACTGATCTCTTAAATGTTAATAACTTCTGTTATTTGCCTCAGTTGAACTAAGATTTGGATCCTACTGCAGAACAGATAACACATAAACAGAGAAAGTAGATTGCCTCTCTAAATCATAACTGAGGACATAGTAATGTAAAGAAGTTATTGTCTGCAAGTTTTTAGCAGTTGGCTTCCGTTCAGATCAAAGGGCTTCAGTTCTTAGAACTGCTTATATTGGAGATTACATCTGTTCTTCCTGGACTTTTCCTAAGGGAAGGGTTTTTCCCAATGCACTTGGTCAAATCTCTCATCTACTACTTATGTTCTGTACAAATATGGTATTTTACTTCAACAAAAAAAATAAAAGTATTTGGACTTCAGTAAGGTTCTATTATTTATTACACTTATATATTTCTGCAGCTAGACCCAATCAACTAGTGTGAAATCTTCTCCACAAGCATTAATTCAGATTTTAAAAAAGAGACATATATTTTTAGCTTAGCTTTTCCCACGTCAATGAAACAAAGTTTATCATTAGGAATATGGATTTAAGCAATTTAACCACACTTCAGAAAGTGTTTACTGAAAAGCATGTTTACTTCTGTCTTCTGCAAGCTTCCAGTTGAGAATTATTACATATGTTCAATCAGGACAAAGAAACATAACATGCAAACTAACCAGCAGATTACAAACCGCTGCCTTTCAAATGGCAATCAGTGAAAACAGACAGTGAGATAAAAACCAAGACTTACAGAATGCGTAAGATTGGAAGGGACAACCAGAGGTCCAACCTCCCTGTTCAAACAGGGTGCCCTAGAATATTCAACAGAATATTCCACAAACAATTCTGAATGGTGACAATACTTGAAGAAACTGAATTATATTTCAACGGTTCATGATAAAGAAGAAAGATTTTGTGAATTACCTACTCAAAAATGTTTTAGAGTACTGCAAGCTGAAGAAAACTTTTAAAGATACATTTGTTGTTGTAAAGAAATATAATAAAAATAGATGAATTTCAGAGATACTACAAAATTTGATCAATCAGTGCATGAGACAGTATTATAGGGTAACACAATCTAATTTCTCATTGGATAAACCAAAAAAGAAATGTGAAACTGAAAAACATGGAAACAGAATAAAAATTATTTTTTTAGTTGCTTAGGATGACTTCTGTTATCTTGCTCATCTATGCAAGGAATATATTGCAATGTAGATGAGCCAACAATTCTAGCATGTTTGTAGAATAGACTACTGTGACCTAATAAGGATAATTTAAACAAGTTTTGGCAAGCCTCCATAGGTTCAGTGTTAGGTTCTTCCTTTTCTCTTAATATTAAGGAATATTTTCAAAGAAGGATTCACGCATAAAATTGCAATAGGGTTTCCAAACCAAAGGATATAGAAACCACAGTATTTGCAAGATTTAAGCATGGCTAATCAAATCCTGGATTGACTCATTTACATAAGCTCTTTATTTCTGGAAAACTGTATTTACAGTTTTTGGTCAATTTTTCAAAGTTATCACCAATTGTTTTAAGGAAAAAAAAGATTATACACAGAAAAACATGTAATAAGGTAGTAAAAATGCTGTAAGTTACAGCAAATCCATAGCAGTGTGATGGATGGGCAAAATTGCATATTATTTACCTAGTGCTAGAGTTTGAATATTCATAATTAGTTTCTCTATTGGTTCCATAAAAGCTCAAGCAAGACTGAAGAAATAATATGTTAAACTAGTGTAAGGTACAGTTCCAAACCAGCTGAGGAAGTCTGAAAAAAAAACTTGCTTCACTCTTTATCAGTTACCTCCTGTAATATTAACCAGGTAGGGAGAATTTCGTTTCTTACAGTAAGGAAAATACCAGGAACAACCTCCCCCCGCTTAACTTTACATAA
Source organism: Neopelma chrysocephalum (assembly GCF_003984885.1). Taxonomy (NCBI): domain Eukaryota; kingdom Metazoa; phylum Chordata; class Aves; order Passeriformes; family Pipridae; genus Neopelma; species Neopelma chrysocephalum. The sequence continues at coordinate 27,775,083 of NW_020897691.1, forward strand.
GAATTCTTTTGTGTCTTTTATCAATCCTGCCTTAGCCTGGAAATTTGCGATATGGGTATATATATGAATAAAAAACATTGGAAACAGAGAACAAATCTGACACTGCAATTCAGAAACATTCCCATGCTGGCTGCTCCACTTACATGCCGAACAACTCTAAGAGAATATGTTTTGATGTGTTTCTTTGTATTCTCAAGAATGTCCTCCTCCAACAGCTTACATGTCTCTGGTGTAGATTAGTTATGGACTTTTCATGCCGATGAGGTAATCCCCTTAATGTACTATACACCATAGGATATCCTTCTCCTCTGTTTCATGTTCTGACATTGCTAAAGGTCAGGAAAGTGTTTCATGTGGTGCTAGACTTCATTTAAAAGCGAAACTACAAGAACAGAGGAAAACTTATTTCTCTTTGAGTTTCCAAGCATAATACAAAAAGCCTAGGTAACAAATGATTGTCAGTGCATCTTGTATTAAACGTAGTCATCGCTTTGCTCAAAATTTTATATTAACTTCTAAAGATTTATTTTCAACACAGTGATTGGTAACATAGTGGTACTGATATAGGAAGATGAGATCCATACTGTAACTGGTAAGTTTACTCATAGAAAATGTAGACTTCACATCAAACATTAACAACATAAAAATAATTTATGCTGAACACAAAAAATTACTGCTCTAAACACATGACTTTTATTAAAAGTATACTTCCTCTGTAAGACAAGCATGTAAAAATTAAATTACCTCAGAAATAAAGATATTTTGTTACACAAATTATGTCTCAAACATGGTCCACATTTCTTTTCAAGAAGGATGCAGACGAGTTAAACTTACTAAGCTTTAAAAATTTTACACACAAGTTTTTTAACAGACATCATCCTTTTACATGAAATTTGCAAGAGAAAATGTGAAAATGTTGGTATTTCAAAAGCGTTTCTTTACTGTTAGTATTTTGCTTGTTTGTGCCATAACTTCATGTTACTTTAACAAAGACAGTACAATTTATAAAGTCCCAGTTTAGGTACAGCTTTAAACATTCAGCTTCTTATCTTTAGAAGTCTTCTCAAAAGAGTATGTATTCCTCAGAGAAAAAAATATAAAGAAAATGAAGCAAAATGCTTTTCAATCAATAATTAACACACTAAAGAATAATTAAATTGTTTACATTGGATGCTTTTTTTTCTAATAAAGAGGAGGAGAAAAAAGGGGCTTTTTTGAAGGAGGGATGAATATTTACACAATTTTTAACAAAAGCAACAGCATTGCTAACAAAGGTTCACCTTACAAGTTGTCTCCACAAAGGATCATGCAAGTTTGGTAAGGAACTTGGAGAATTCACTTCACCGATGGTTTTCTCAGTTTAAAGCCTGTTACTTGTTGGTATGATTGCTTATGTTCCAGTATAAATGCTCTGCAGCACCACAACTACCCTCTCCCTCTCTTTAGCACTGAACTTAGGGGTTGGAAAAAGAGAAACAGAAAATACTGGGAAGAAACTCTGCTTAGTCTTCAAAATTAAGAATATTAGGAATGTTATGGAAACTGGAAGACTCCTCTGGGAAGTGAGTCATAATTAAATTTTCATGCTTGAATAAAGAAATATGATATCAAATATTTAGCAAAAAAAACTTTAAAATATCTAGCAGCCCATGTAGTTAGCAAAAAACCCAAAGAAAACAAACAAAAAACCCCAAACCAAAATAAAAACAAAACAAAATGAACAAAAATGTAAAATAATCTACCAGAAATCTTCTCCATTCTCAATGAGAGTAGTCTGATATTTTACATTGATGGGTTCTTCAGTGAATAAAACATAGCCCCAGCTTGTCTAAGTTCCATCTGGATTTTATATATTAGAATATAACTAGAATTTCTGAACTGAAAAAAACAATCTTTATAAAGGGAATTAAAAGTTATAGGCATAAAACCTGCTACACTCAGAGAAAGTCTTCAGACATCAGAACAAATGTTTTAAACTACACATAGTAGACACAATACCTTCTCAGTAATTTCTAAGACATCAATCTAGCAATACATGGCTTCTGCTTCACCAGGAAATTCACAAAAAAACAGCCATTATAAGTGTTTTCTTTAGACAAAAGGAGTATCCAGCTTATCCCATCCTCTCTTTTGAGTGAAAGTGGGCAAGCAAGAAGAAAGAAAAAAACATGTTAGCAGAAATATCCAAGGTACGATTCAGTTCAATACATGAACGTTTGTTTTGGAGAAGTTCAGTGTAACTAAGTATCCATTCTACCCAAGTAAAGACAATTTGGAAAGGTGTTTTCTTTTTATTTCCAGGAAAACCTTGCAAAAGATGCTAGGTTCACGAAAAGAATATGCCAAAGTAAAACTGCTGTTCTTGCATTTATCCTGTGTTTTTAATATTGCATATTCTTCCAAAACTTGGCTATAGCTGCACTGCCAGCTAGCTGTTTAGCAAATAAGAAAAGTTCAACAGAAGGTATGGTAGCCTGAACAACAACATTAACAATAAAATTTCTTTGTATTCACAGCTACAAACTTATAGTACAATTAAAACCTTCTCAAGACAGTAAGCTATTCCCTATTTTGTTGGGACTTAACGTCAAAAATTGCAGTCAACAAAAAGCATCATTGAAACCCTAGGCCCTACTTTCACAGTCTCACAATATTTGTGTTCATGCTACACATATGCAGAAATACTAAAGTTAAGGTGAGGCTCACTGCTGGTGACCGTGCACTGGAACAGATTGCCTAGAGAAATTGTGGAGTCTCCCTCACTGGAGATACTCAAGAACCATCTGGACACAATCCTGTGCAATGTGCTATAGGATGACCCTGCTTGAACTGGGAGGTTGGAGCAGATGACCCACTGTGGTCCCTCCCAACATGACCCATTCTATGATTCTGTGAATAGTAACGTGCCTTCAAAAAAAATTAACAGTTAATCCATCCTTTTAGCAGTACTGGATTTTTAAATATTGTTGCTGTCCTGAAATAAACCTTCACCATGGCTTCCCAGTCTTATACAGAAGAGGAAAGGGAAACAACAGGGAAAACAAAAGACAAAGGAAGATGAAGTTATTGTCCACTTCTGATCAGAATTTTCAAGGTTTATTCAATATGAATTTGTGGGAAAAACTTCCAGAATAGGTAACAGGAAAAGTATCATCAAAATTAATTTACCATGTGGAATTCTGATGGCAATTTAGTAAGATATCCCATATCTTTATTGAAAAAAGTTTTAGGAGAGTATTGTTACTTAGACGGTAAGAAAACTACTGTCCACCATCCCCAAAACCCAACCCTTTAAATCTGGAAAATGTGGGAACCCACAATTAAATTCCAACATGAAACACAAATTGTGAGACTACAAAAATGCAGTTACGGTTGGCCAGATAATAATCTTCTATGACATGCCTTTATCTTTCCCTTTTCTTTACTGCTCCCTCTTTTTTTTTTTGACGAATTTTGGAAGCAGCATTGTACACACATAGTTTTCTCTGAAGAGTGAAAGCCAACTAAAAACATAAAGAATTTAAACGTTCAAATGTAACCCAGCATCACTATGGTAACTTCAGCTTTTACCCTGTGAATAACAGTTTCAATGGCTAAGACTTGAGGCTTGCTTGTACTAAGATTTCAGATATGCAATAGAATTTTAAAAACTGGCTTACATGTTGCTTAAATGTGTTCCTTTCTCTGGTTTATTTATAAAATTTGCAGCAGTCTCATTAACACTGATTTGTGATATAATCTAATGTGTGTGTGTACTTAACTACCAAAGTTAAACAACTGAAAACAATTTACATTAGGCTGTCAATTTTAGAGGTCAGCACAAATACAATTATACCAATTTAAATCCAACATAAGGGATGTGTGGAAGTGTTTGCCCTATATAATTTTTGATTCAGGATCTGTCCCATTGCCAACATAAATATCTATCATATATATCTTTCTTTTTACAGACTCAGAAAACAAAATAGGAGTCTGTTTCTATAGAGCCTGACCCAGTGCTAGAAGTTAAGAGCAAGCCATTCATGTAGGAAGTGTTCTTACTTTTATTTTACTGCTGCAGTCACATTATTGCCTGTTATTACCCATTAGTAAGATGGTGTCTACTTTCTTTTTTTTAAACCAGAAGTTACTTTAAGGCTGTTCAGGCATTTTTCTACGCTCCACCAAATTCTCTATGCTCTGAAATCACTCCCCCAGGAAAGTGACCTTCTCAATAAGAAACTTGATCTTACAGGTATCAAATAACCTGAAAAGATCTTTCAGCAGTTTGGTCAGGATAACATTAATAACCCAGCCCACAGGGGAATACTATGTACCAAAGCCAATGTGAATTTGATGACTATGGACGCCCAAGAAACTGAAAAACCCTCAACATCGTTCACCAAACAGTAAATGAATGAATTCCAACTGATTATGTCTGCAAAACCATGAGCTGTCAGGTGGAAAGATTCCTCAACTTACTAAAAAAGTTGCAATTCAGTATTTAGCACAACAAAAATACTGCCAGCATCTTCTCACCCTAGAATTGAAACTACTCAAATATGTAAGAGATTTGTTATAGTATGCTCTTTTATCATATCCAAACAAACTACCACAGCAGCTACAAGTACAGTGCCATTAAAACATATCAAAGAATCTATATGCCAATACAAATATATAGGATATTGAACTGAAAAACAACTACACACAGCACTTAGAACATTCTAAAGAACTTGAATGTCACATGTACTTCACAGCTCTGGAAAAAGGAATTTTGATTTACTGTAATCAGCACTTTTATTTGAAATTTAAGTCACACTTTCTAAATATATACTCATAAATCACCTCAAAGCCCTGTGCATTTAGGAGTTACAGTGCCCTATCATTAGTTGTTCTAAGCTGATAAATTACTAATAGAAGGCCAAGTCAGCAAGTCAGCCAATATGAGAGATAGGTTTCATAGTTAAGGTTGCCATATAAGCAATGTCTTGTACAAAAATTTCCTTCATAAAACTCCACATAGAACATACTAGTTTCTAAAAACAAGGCTATGTTGTACAAATAACCACTTATAATTGAGAAAACTATATGATACTGAAACTGAGCTTTGAATAAAGAAATATCTTCAAGATCCTTCAAAGTCTCATGTATCTTTTACTGTCTCAGCATGGATCAAAACACCCTTGTTTGATGTGAATGGGATTTTTTTTTTTTAACATTAATTGCCCTACATATGTCAGCAGTGTAGGGTTGGTAGTCTTCAAAAAAAATCTGAAAGTGTCACAATCTATAGCATACTTTTTAGTAAGAATAAACCGAATAGTGGAAAGTTACCACAGGGGAAAAAAAGAGTGTTTTTGCTCTATCCCCACCTTATGGCTAGAAAAAGAATTTTTCTATTACAGCATCCATATTTCTGAATTTATTTTTCTTTTACTGTATGACTATAAACAGAAAATATTGACTATTTGTATTACAAAACCTAAGATTCTTTTTTTAGCAGTCCCTCACTTCTCTACAAAAAAGCACAACGAAACTCCACAGCATGAATGCCCTCTCTAGCACCTGTGTTGATTTTCTAACTCAAAACAGCAGACGTATATACATTCAAATAGAACAGTGATTATTTAGGTTCCTAACCCACTAAAGTTAACAAGTTCATTTATTCTGTTGACACCATGAGGAGTTAAAATGGCTAAATCTCTCCACAGATCTAACCTTTGCTGACATACCATTCCTAATGCTCACACTTTTTAAAATAGCTTTAAACCTAATAATCAGGCGATTTATACTACTCATAAAATATTAAGCTTACATGCTCTACAAATTAAAACAATAGTAGGCATGAATGCAGTTTTAAAGATTTCGCAACTATCTTCTCTGCTTGCTTATCTTGCAAGCAAAATGATGCAAGCACAAGAGCTGGAATAGAGTATACTCCTCAGCAGAAGACTTACTCAAGTTGGCAAACAGCAGATCTCCTTTCATCAGTCACTCCATAAGTGAGATCAGACAAATATAGCAGCAGCACCACTCTCTTTCCTCATAGTCACCTGCTGATCAACAAACATTTTTCCTTCTTTTGTGCATTAATTAGTTATGATACCACTCTGGCCCAAGGACTAACATCAGCTACGTGAAAAGCTAAAAACCAAGACAAGGGCCATCACAAGTACTTTGGCCAAATTCTTCTATTTTTTCATTTTCACTTTTCCCCCTTTCATTGATGGTCATAGTAAAAGGGCGGGGTAGGATGAAAAACAGAACATTGGGAAACCTGCAAAGAGAAGAAAATGGAAAAACTGGATGTCTTAAAGCTACTTAAATTTTTTAGGTCCTGCTTTCTAAGGAAACAAGGAGTCATAACTGTATTGTTAGAGAGCATCTCTTTCCCAAAATCTCTTGAATCTGATCTTTAAAACCAGAGGAAATTCAATAGTGAATGAATTGTCTCAATGGTTTCAGAACTCTAAATTTCTCAAGGTTTCATGAAAACGGTTGAATAGGAGAGACACCTTATAAATGCATCAGCATGACTCTTCACTCAGTAATCCTTGCCTTTTTCCTCCTAACAGCAGAATCAACACAGGAATTCAAATAAAAGAACATAACTTCATAAGCTTTCTAGTACAGATCTGGTTTAAAAGAATACTTTATAGAACTATGTGCTTTGATGCTCTGTCATTAAATAGAGATTTGGTAACAGAAATAGATTATTACTATAGCCTCCAAGTTTATATTAATTGGAAGTGTTCATGGGTATTTAGACAATATTGCTGTACGGAGTTTTGATTTTAAAAATCCAGTAAGGAGTACTGTATACAGGAGAGACCCTATGTATATACATGAAGGAGTACAGAAGAGCTGCCAAATACTAATATAATTAACTTTATGGTGAACATTCAAGAAGATACTAGAAAAACATAATAGCATTTTATATTTCTGAATGCTTAAGCACACTACATCGAGCACATTAATTTCCAGTAAGTATTTATTTAAAGTTTAAGAGAGAAGCCTGAATACCTGCCAAGCTATCCAGGTCTTCTTAATACCTGCCAAGCTATCCAGGTCTTCTCAATACCTGCCTTCTTCAGCTATTACAAAACAGCAACAATGGTGCCCTAAAAAAGGGCACCTTCTTAATCATGAATACAGGCCAAAACCACTGTAGAAAATATTTTAAAAGTACACTGGTTGGTTTTAACCCTTCATTGCCTCCCTTATCCAATGGTAGCTGATCACCAATCTACTACACGGGAATAAGAATATTCCACACTATGCTCAGAGTGGATCTTGCTCCCAGGAAAATCAAGACTATAATAAAATATTTCAGAGAAAATTAGGAGAAAACATTTCTAACAAAAGAAAATCTAGTGTTGCAATAAAATTGTTAAATCACGGACAGTATTTACAAAGAAAAATATAAATACTTAGATCTTCCTTATTCCTGATAATGTACTTGAGATTATTAAATCCTCTACATGTGTAGGTTCTCAGCCTTCTTTGTGGATTCCAAGGGAGTAAGAGAAGAAAAGGCAGAATAATCTCATCAACCCTTAAAAGAAGCTCACTGAACTAAGCTCTCTGAGTTAAGTGGAAGAGTAATCCTTCATTTCTGCATACTGGAAAAGAATGACTTTTCAAAGGCTGCACAGGATTTTAAAAAGCACGTGGACATGATATGAAATTAAAAGTACTGGCATTGCTACAGTTTTCTTAGACTACTAAAATATTTCTAAATGCAATTCTTTTTTGCTGAGTTTCTAGAATGTACTCAGTAAGGTGTTTAACAAAATTAGACTACTACATAACACTTTTAAAGATCCTTTATTTTAAGAATAGTTCATTGTGCATATGAAGGATCAGCTACCACATATTCCACAAAACTGTATTATCAGCTCAAACTGTGAGATTTAACTATAACTTTATTAAAACACCCCTTAAGCAAAGTGTTCAGTAAATGGTTACAAGTATCATATCAGGAATAGAATATGATCTTAATTTAAGAAGACATATTTATATAATGTACATTTCCATACCTCTGACAAGTTAGGATGACACTCAAAAGGGGGGAGGAAATAGCTAGGCATTCATGACAATTTATCTTTGTTATTTTTACAAGATCTAACTTCAAAAACAACAGCTGTGCCAGATCTTTTCTTCTCCATAATCTGTGCATCTGTCCACACCAACTGAATTACAGACCACCAAGTTGTCTCATACACCACAGCAAACAATAGGCCAGCTTAACAGTTCAGAGCATGATTTAAAATACCAAATATGTATTCTTTCCCCAGAACATAGAAGTTTTAACCTACTTTTCAAAGTAATTTTAAAAATATTAAGACATTTATAAATAAATTAAAGGCAAGATATTTAATACATTTGCTTCTACAGTGATTATTTTGAAAGTCAAGATTTTATTTAACCAGTAAATCTGCTTTGAACTGCACAATCTATAATGGATTTTGTGAAACCTGCATTTTTTTTTATTACTGTTCTCCTTTAGAAGTTTCACACTTCTAATAATAGATGCCATGTTGTACCTGAAGAGTATGTACGGTACAGGCATTGCTCCATCATTATGAAAGAAATAAAGTATATCAAAAGTCTTAAGTGACAAGTGACACTCGCTTTAAAATTATGCGTGCAGTGTATGAAAATATACATTGTAAGATTTTTTTTTTTTTAAAGAAAGAGCAAGATACTCAGAGTCAGGAGATAGACGTCAATAAAACTGCATACTTCCACAAGTGCTAAAGCTGGCTCACAGTGTCTCAAGTTAGTAAGACAAGATGGAAAAACATGCTTTAAAATTCCAGTAGTCTGTTTTCTAGCCTCTGCTTTTCTTTAAAATAACCTGCAAAAAGAAAAAAAGTATATTTATCACTGCTTTTATCACTACAATTCAGGTCCAAAATGCTAGGCTACTCAGACCAAAGGTTCACATAGCCAATTTTTTCCAAGGCTTGAGTCACCAAGGCTAAAACTCTAGGGAAAACGTCAGAAATAAAGCAAAAGCATACTGAAAGATTTTATATCAGAGATTTTTTTTTTAAGCAAGAACATTCATAAGCAAAAATTCTGTAAAATAAAAGGCTTATTTTAAAAATTAATGCTGAGAAATGGTAATAGTGCTCTCAAGCCCTCAGTAGATTCCTTGAAGTTCTTACCCTGTTAGGCCTAGACAAAAAGAAAAATTAAGGTTTGCCATTATACAGCTACTATGCTCAATTTGTGTTTGCAATGCCTTATTTCTTTCTATATCAAGAGCACACAGACCTTTGGAAGGATATTTTTTGGTTTAGAGTTTAAATTGAAAAATGAACTTCAAAGCCCAAGTGGGACTGTTTAAGTGTTAACATTATTAAAATACAGGCACTTTTTCCTTTCTTTTCATTTTAAAAAAATAAATGGAGCACAAAAATGTTCAAGTAATGTTAAGATTGCAGTTAAAAAGAAATTACAAATGCATAAGATTCCAACTGTAACATTCGCTTGGCTACCCTACATATCCTGTATATATTTTTGTAACTATAGTAATAGAAAGTATCAAACTAAACCTTTCACCAGAGGAAAAAAAATACTGAAAACAAACAGAAGCCAAAGGAGCAAAATATTAGATAACATCAAGTTTTGGTCTTCCAATTTGCCCAGCAGGAGTAAGTGGTTAAACAGTTAACAGATTAAAGAGACCAAGTTCCTTCATGACACCAAGGTAAACAGACTTGCAAGAGATACACAAGACATATCCTAGCGAGTGAAATGCTCTACAAAGTACAAAGGGATTCCAGTCATACCTTGACACTAATTCTTTCTAGACAGAGAAAGCTGCTTAACACCTTCCTTTTTCCCTTCCTTTGCATGTATACAAAATTCACCGTCCTTCACAGATATTCAAACAGCAATTTTTATTATGCTAAATTACCCATATAGCAATCCACAGTTTAATCCTCCCTTCGTTCTTCCCTGGCCAAACACAACATCACACAAAGTATCTGCTTGTTCAAGTAGTATCCACACAATGCTGCAAGCATCCACTACACATTTATTCCAGACTAAGCAGGTAAGAACTGAAGGTGCAAGAAAGATATGTGAATCTCTCTGAACTATTTCTCACTTGTTCCATAAAGCTTCACTTACATAACTGAAGTTAAGACAGCATGCTTCCTTGATGTAGTATCATCTGAAATAAGGATCCTCAACTCTGGAGGGGCTTTCAACCCATGAATGCTTGCTGGTAGACCACTTTGTAGACTTACCCATACATAGAAACTATGAGTTTAAACACGGAATAATAATAATAATAATGATAATAATAAAAACCACCCAGGTTATACTTAATAGGGCAAGGAAAGATAATTTGATGTCTTGGTAACAGTGAATTATGCCAGCGATGGATTAAAGAATATTAAGTTTCTACACATTTTGAATTATAAATAAAATATCAAGTTTAACACAGAAAATATTTGTATATGCTGTCATAATACATTTTACATTATGCAAAAAAAAAAAAGTATTAAAAGTCCTTTAATACCTTCGCGGCAGATATGGTGTGCTCGGGTTTAATTATTTTACTTTTGTTCTCAAAAGCATTTGTCCTGGCTTCTTCTGCTAGCCGATGGAGAAACAGTAAGAAGTTCAAATGCACCTTTAAAATAGGGAAGAAAAAAACAAAAAAATCAAGAATTATTAAACTTGATCAGGCATAGTTTGGTTTTTTAGAGGTTCATTGTTTGGGACAAAGGATTTGCATATTAGACTGCTTCCAAATTTCTGAAAGGTGTTCTCAGAAAAGCAATATATCACTCAGTTCAAGCCTTAGTAAATTTCCAAGACATCCTTTAATGCAAGACTCTTATAGTTTAAGTTTAGCATACTTAAATTGTAAAAGTGCTTTAGAAATGATCAAACAACAACTGATCTAATAGGAATCAAGTCTGATTTTTATTAGCAATTTTTAATAATAAAATGTAGACATAAATATCAGAGAATCAAGAGCCTTTTTGCTTACCAGTGAATATAGTCAGCTTTCACTGACTACAACAGCCAGACTTTTATGAACAACAAATTCATCCCTGCTCTATCGCCAAATGGACCACAGACGAGTTCAAAGACTTCTGCCTCTTTCCAGTGCAAAGAGACATTGACATTAATTTCTCCAGAACAAGAAATTCTCCTGTGTCAGAAGGTTCCATCCATTTTTTCCCAGCTCATCACTTACTTAGACTTTTTATATTAGAAGAACTGGTAGGGCAGAATTCCATTCAATACAGAATTCTGTTCTCCTAATACAGAAGCAGCAAAAAATTTCAGCAGGCAAGGAAGGAACTGCTCCAACTTGGACTAAAACTACCAGTCAATAGCACCCCTGTGTAATCAGGGACCTATAATACAAACCTCTAACATTATACAAATATTATGTGAACTATTTTAACAGTCCCACCAGAAAAATTGATAATTGCACCTTCTGCAAATTTAACTTTCAAACAGCATTACCTTTGCTATGTAAAGTGTACAAAAATACTTTCACAATAAAGAGCTCAGAAAAATACTATTAAAATATATGACAATTTTATTTACATGAATTAGGCAATGTATTTACTCTGCCGCACCTGACCTGTAAAGCCTGGAAAAATAAAACATGGATATAACATGGAAAGTTACAGATAAAGTGGGTTTGCAGCAAAAAAGAATTTTCAGCAATAAGAATCTGCTAGAGGACAGACTCTTGTCATATGAACAGCATTCACAGGACAAGCTATTTGGGATTTTTTTCAATATCCTGAACTGAATGAAGCCAGTATGCAATAGATAAATTTACGTAATATTTGACATAATTTGGAAGCATCAACTACACAAAAAGCAGATGTTCTTGCAGATTTACTTTGCAAAATATCAAAGCCGCTTTTTAACTAGTAACTCACATAGAAATTATCTCTGACAGAGTGGCACTAAAATAATGTTCAGCATTAGAACTCTCACTATTAAACTTATCAATGTGATGGTTAGATTTCTGGAAATAATGTGGGGGAGAAGAGGGAAGTGGAACAAAAGCTTCCATACTTGCAAGTCCTTTTGCTGCGACACCTAAAGGCAAGTGTTAATTTTAAAATTAATTGCCTTTCTAAATTGCGTCTTGTCAGAATTGCTCTACTTTTATTTTCCTATTTTCAAAGTGAATTGCTGCATATGGAGAAGCTTCCTCTGAACTCGAATAGATTTAAACAGTAGTCACAACATATTCCACAACAGAGCACACAGGTTAATAAATATTCCAGGTTATTCAAAGCAATTGAGAAAAGCTAATGAAAGGCAGAATGACTAAATACCATGAATAGGACAGTTACTGACAAGTATCTAAGTGATACCATATTTGTTCAAAGACATTGCTTTACTACATATGAAATTATTGTCCCTGTGCATAAAAATTAAAAACTGTTTTGAATTAACTACTCATGCAAATCACCTTACAAAACAGAATGCTTACTTCCCAGAAAAGAAAGGTTGCAAAGTTTTAATAACTTTGTAAAAAACTCACAACGCTGTTTGCACAGCAACTTCCACACACCTGCTCAACAGAACTAATGAATAGCAGGGAAAAGCTCTGTAATTTTATTTTGCTGCCTTAACTTCAAAACAATTCTTTAGACTAATATTTTGCCTTAAACGTACACTTATTAATCATTCAGTGGTGATAACAAAGAAAAAAGAGGCCATTCAGTGCAATACTTTAAGCTTTTCCTGCAATGAAAATACATACATGCCCTTCTAGCATAAAACAAGCAGCTGAGATCCTGCTTTTCTCCTATAATTTCAAGCTAGAACAAAGTTTGCATATTTTCTTCTCGGACCATTGGAGGAATATCTGAACGTCAGTACTAAAATCTTTACCTCTTATTTTCAAAACGAGCCTTGAAAAAATCTGAAACACTATTCATATTTCTTCACCCAAAGATATTATCATACTCCTTCAAAAGAAAAACAAAACCAAACAGCTTCCTGAGAAAGGCTGATGAAATTTGATACCTACATTGTGCAAAGAGAAAGATGTTAACACTTAGGAAACAGATTCTGACAAACCTTCACGTTTTGAAAGGAGACTTGATCAAAAAGATCTGAAAAGTGAAGAAGAAATCCCATTCAAGTATTTAACAATATTATCTAAATTCTTATGTTTTTCAAACTTGTTAGTTATGATCACATACGAAGATGTTGGTTTTGTCAACTAAATATAATCACTGAAGGTCCAGAAAAAAAACCAGTCTGATTATCTCCTAAGCCAGGCGGGCAGACCATCTCACTGAACTGGACAGTACCGCAGTAGATTCAAACATAAAGAATGGATCATTCAGGAAGATACACTAGAAACTGAATTCTCATTCTTCCCTGGAGAAGACACAAGCTGTCTGCTCAAAATGTACATGGTTCCATCTTGTTAAGACAGTTACTATATAAATGTCTGAAGTATGCAATCTAATCACTCTTACAGTGTTTGCAGAGAATAAGAGACACTAGAAAACATATTCTCAAAACTTGTTACTTGTCTAACTACTAAGTACAAAATAAACTCCTCCATACTTTTTTTTTTTAAAGGCAAAATTCCAGCTGTGTTGATTATTTGTCCATAGAAAAAAAGAGCTAAAGAGCTGTTAGCCATGTGCCTAGCTGAAGAACATTATGGACAACAACCACACCTGGACATTCTTATTTAAAGGTAGAAAATAAAAAAGCCAAGCCTTGTAACATTAAAGGCCATTTAATTTGACACTACCAGAAGAGACAATCTAAGTTTCCATTACAGTATTAAAATTTATTCTGATCTCCTCCTTTGTGTTGGAATGAACATTTGATTAGCCATATTTTAAGCTAGATCTGATTGTTGTTGTTCATAAGTTTCAGTCAATTCAATTCACTGATTGTTGCAGCACACAGAACACTAGTGACAGGACTACAAAGAAATGGGAACCAAAGGCCAAGATTTGGAAGGATGTCCCACTTACCCCTTTTCAGACAGCTACACTAATTTGAAGCCAAATTTTCATTACCCTGGAAACACAGACCAATTGTTACCAATGACTACAAAAAATGTATTGGTGATTGTGTAAGTTTGATTAATTGACTACTTCGTTCCACTGAATAAGCTCTGATTAGGTCTGAGCATAAGTAGCAAGGGGCCAGGTCCTTAGTCCATGAAAAACTCCAGAGATAACAAAAACAGTAGGAAGAAATCATATTTTTATTAGCTCAATTAGAGAAATATTTAATGTTTACATTCAAGTCTAAATACTCTCATGCAATTACTATATTAATTCATATTAATCTCATATTATTTATTTTAATTTTGTATGTTCATATTTAGCTTCATATACCCAGATACCAACCTTCAAGATGGTGCAAGACACAACTTTTATATACGTATGAAACATGGACTTACAATTCAAGTCAGGGACCATGCTAATACAGAGTATCAATTAACACTTTAACGCTCTGAGAATCACATGCATTTGTAAACAAGAAGGCAACACAGTCAAGCAAGTTAAGCCTATTAAGTCACTTCAAAGAATATCCTTTTCATGCACAATTTTTTTTCAGTATAGCAGCTACCACAAACTCTCTTGTGGTCAGGTATCCTTGGTGTAGTCAATTCCTTGGTGAGACAAACCCCACCTGTGTCACAAATCTCTCAGTGCAAATCAGAAGCAATCTAGCTGTGTTGGCCTCAGTTTTTGGAAAGTTGTTTGATATGGCTCTACATCTTTTTGGCAGGCATTTTTAAACCATGAACAGGACCCCCACATCTTATTAGATTAGCAACAAGACTTGTCATTCCTTAGTTTTGGACAGAGATTACTTAGATGGCTTTCAAAAAATATACGATCATTCAAGATGCCTGAACAGCTTAGCTGTTGATCACAATTGATCACTCATTGATCACAACTGACCACCTGCACACCCAAATTGATCTACATTAACAACAAACATCTGCGTGTTATAGACACGTAAGCCAAATTCGTATTTCTCGGTCTGTCTACACCAAACTCTTTGAACAGCAGTGTGTATGTGAAGTGACACAATAATTACGCATCAGCCCGTCCCTGAATCCCCAAACTCGCTGTCAAAGCCCTACAATACAGCACCCACCAGCAAAGAAGAGAGCAGCAATCTCTACTTATCCGTATGTTACCAGGCAAACCAACAGTCCATCTCCCCTCTGCCCGTAGGTGACTACAGAAACACCATCAGTAGGAACTTGGCATCCCGTCAACTCCCAAGTGCTCCAGTGCGCACCATCCAAAACATTTAGAGCGTAAATGTCCCTACTTAGGGATGGCTGCCCCCAGGCAACCAGTAGAGCCGCAGCACCGCCACGGCCAAGAGCAGAACCGCTCCCGGGCTCCCCGGGGCACCTCCAGCCTCGCCCCTCCCCCGCCCCTCTCTCTCTCTCTCTCTCTCTCTCTCTCTCCTCACCAGCAGGTCGGCGTTCGCCGCCAGGCGTAACTGCGGCTTGTATTTCTTTATTATTTTCCGCAAAGTGCTGCGGGGCGCCGTGCGCCTCATCTTCCTCCGCTCTTCTTCTTCCTGCTCCTGTTCCTCTTCCTCCCGCCGCCCTCGCTCTCTCCGCCGTTCGAATCCGCCGCCCTCGCGCAGGCGCGCGCGCCCGCCGTGATGCCACTTCCCAACGGCCGCGCGAGGCGCCGGCACCGCCCCCGCGCCCCGCCCCCCCCCCGAGCGAGGCGGTGGCGCCCCCGCCCTTCCCTGGGAAGCGGGCAGGAGTTTCCGGCCGCTTATGCCGAGCGGTTTGGGAGCTGCGGGGAGAGCGAGGAGGTGGTGGAGTGATTTCTCACCTGTCCCAGCGGGCACTGCCAGCGCACGGCCACCTCCCGGGTGCGGCGGCTGCCGGCTCGGGAGGCGCGGCCCCGTCGCCGCGGTGGCGCACATGGGGGGTGAGGGGCACTCCACGAGCAGGTACCCGAGGGACAGGCGTGTCCCTGCTGGACACCGCTACAGTCGTTCTCCTCGCAAGCACATGTGTCAAAGCGCTTCCCTTGTGAGCGAACCGAAATTTGACTTTAGTTCCCAAACCTCTACCCGGGCCCTTTTAATCGAAAGGGCAGAGAGGGGACGCGGCAGTTCCCGACTGGCTTTTCCGAGCCCTCGGACGTGACCGCCGCCGCATGCAGAGGTTTCCTGAAACGGAGGGAACGTGGCAGCGGCCAGAGGCACCGGCACGGCGCTACCTAAACAAGCCTCAGGCCAAGACCTGTGGATTTTAACTTGGCAGTCGTTGCCCAAGTGTGATGTTTGCCACAGAAGCCAAGGGAGTTGTAACAATGCGCTCGTTCTTTCCTTCACTGTGTGACCCTGCCGGGAAATGTGACAGGACTGTAGGACCGGGAGCCTACAAGCTCCATAATCTTGCACTGAAATGAGCCTAGAGTGATAGTTATGTTCCACACGTAAATCTGGACAAAATAATGGATTAGTACACGTGTGGCATTGACTTAATTGTACACAAAAACACACACTGGTTCTAAAGTCGGCCACCACTTAAACGTGTCATCCTTCCTCCAGCATCTGTCCCTACATTTCTGTTTTAGCTGACGGATGCTGCTGACTGAAATACAGGTTTCCCCACAGAGGGGCCCCTGTAGCTTGGCATTCTCAGTGTATTTGGACTGTGTGTACTTAGTTGGAGAAGGGGTCAGGATTTCATACTGAGGTATGGGGTTTTTCAGCGTATTTATTAGTTTTTCGTTTTCTTTGGCCTATGGGATGCTTGCAGATTTAAATGTTGATAAGATATATATATAGTCTTAATATATTCAGAAGTATCAGCACCTAGATATGAATCAGTTTTATTACAGTGTGTTCTTAAGTCTGTATGATTTGGTATTTTAGTTAATTTTACAATATGCACAAAATGTAGTCCAGATAGAAGTATATCTGACAGTGGGAGAGAATTTAAGATTTGCCAGTTCTTCATACTCTGTCAGATATTTGAAAATTATGCTTTGTTCTTTCAGCTTTGACTGTCACTTTCCATTAATCGTCAGTAGCGATGTAGATCTTAAAATCGGGGTCTTAGCATTTTTTCTGTGAGGGAATAAGCACACTAACTCATATGGCTTTTTTCTACAGTTTAATAATAATCACAGTTAATGGTTCAGCAGCACTGCTAGAAGTAAACATTTGGGGTTTTTCAGCTAACTAAACGGCTCTGACTCAGGAACTACATAGGGTCAAATACTATAATGCTCATAATATACGCATAGAAACTTGCATCGGAATCAACAATTATTCAGTATGTCAGCAGATTCAAATCTACAGCTGGGGTAAATCAGTAGTTCCACTGGACCTTGCTTGAGCTGAGAATTGGGCCTTCGAATCACACTGTTGGTGGGAAACTGATGTTGGAAACTGCTATGGGCAAGTATTTTACAAACTGTAAGAACTGCAAAAGGGCCTCTACTGTAGGTCTAAAATTATTAAAATACATCACACAAATTTGAAACTGTGCAGTCACCTGCAGGAAATGACAGAAACTGGAGACTCAAGACTAGTAACCTTTAGTCATGTGCTTGCTGTATAGACAAAGACTGAATAATAAAATCTACTATTAAGTGTAATAGTGTGGATTCTGATAGTTTTATATTTCTAGTGGACTAGGGTTTTTTGTTGTTGTTTTTTACCACAGAAAATAATAAAGTCCTGACTCAATTCTACTTATATACCAGAATTTCTTTTTTCTTATATTTTGAAAAATTTATGGCAGTAGTTACTTCAAGCAATTGATAACAGAGGTCAAATGTAAAAATAATAAATTACAGGGTCTGATCTACTGAACAAACATGAACTTTGGTATTTCAGATTTCTCCTTGAATTATATTTTAGCCTATTTTTCAATAAATATTTCTGTAAATATGATTTGTAATAGCTTAATTTTAATACAGGAATAATGTAGAAAAAAATATACTGCTGTACATCATGCATTGCAGTAAACAAAAATTATTTTATAAGTTAACTAAATAACTAAACAAAAAATCACAACTGTTTCAATTACTTCATCTGTATTAGCACAAGGATTTATGATTATATTACAGTGTATCATAGAAAACTGCAATCTCTCTTTATATTTCTGATTCTGAACGTGACTGTTTTCCTTTTCCATCTCTCTGATAGAATCCATATTGTTCTGTTATAATGCTACTATGAAATATCATTTAAACAGCTAAAAGAATAATGCAAAATGTGCTTTAAATTAATTCCTTGAAAGGTGAAATCACTAATTTTTTCATGCTCATGCAGCTTTATAAGAAAGGCAGTTCTGTGCCATACAGGCACATTTTCGCTTTCTTCCTGTTCAAAAGCTGCAGAAGTTTTGCATCCATTTTCTACAAGCAGCTACCTTGTTTCCAAATAGTGTTTCAAGAATTTAGTATTTTTCCACTTTTTAACAATTGCAGTTTTTAAACACACATTAGTTCATTTTGTGAACTGAATATGTTTCATATCTTCAGCTGCAGCACAACATCTTCCCAGTTTTCCAGCAATACTGAACTGTGTTTTAGAATTAAAGGCATCATCTGGTACCAATGATTAGAGCTAGGAAAATTCGGCAATTAAAATGCTACCATCCAGGTCTGACTTCTTCAAGAAAACAGTCTTTTAAGGTTTGTTTAGTTTTCTTTTTAAGACAGGCAATTTCAGTGGCATTATTTTGCCACTCTTGCTTCCAGATTATGTGGGTTCCTTGAAAGAACTTCCATACATTTCAGTGGCTAAAAAGAGGCCAAGCCTAGGGCCACCACTGCTGAACCACAAACCAGTAAACATTTTGTTCTCCATTTCTGTAAGGAAAGAGATTAATTTAAAGACTAATTTTATCTACTCCTCTGGTACACTATAAGTTGAATCAAGGGTAATATTTGGAAATGAAATTGAAAAGCAGTGTTTTCTTTTTGCCCTGAATTTTTTATAAGCACATCCTGCCTTGTTAAATTTGCTCTCCCAGCCTGTACTTGTAGCTATTAGCTTAATTATTTTGGTTCTGGATTTTGACATTATCTTTTCAGACTCTTCATCAGCTCTTCATCAAATCATAAGTCAATCTTCCCAAAAAAATACTGAAGAATTTCATTTTAAGTGTGTGATATCTTGAATTTAATAAACACATTTTATAGATTCTTGCTAAGCCAGAGGTCCCTCAGTTTCTTCTTTAATCAGGTAGAGACTGTTAAATATTTTCTGATGCTAATCCAGTTTCAGTGGTTGATGAAAGACTTTGAAAGTTATCCTGGATAGGTCAAAGCCTAAAATCTTTTGAAGTTTTCTTCAGTGATGAAAAGATATCTCTAAAACAGAACATAACAATTCAGCAAATGTAAACTCTTCTATAATGTAGTTGATAGGCTTGATCATAATGTTTGGGGTACACAGACTGACTCTCCTGTTACATCTGTGTATTATTTCTATTGGATAATTCAGGTGTGGTTGAATTCTTTCGTAGAGAAACAGGGAAAGAGATAATACAAAGGAGCAAACTGTATGTTTTCCTCTCCTCTGTGGAACTTAAGCAAATTTCTTCCTTGAAAAAGAATGTGGAAATGGCAATTTTAACAAGAAACTATTGCCCTGTGGCTGTTACTATTAATGTAATGGCAATAATTTAATTGCAGTAGTAAATACTAGAAGCTCAAAAATGTGTTTAGCATTCACCTTTTATCTTCATTAAGAAGTAGAGAAGTCTCTAAAATTAATTATTTTAATTACTTTTTTTTATTTAGTCCTATTTTTATCTGTTTTCAGGCCCAGTGTTTAACAGTAAAAAACCAGAAAGGCAAAACATCATAAATTCCATTTGAAATTCGGACTATTTGCTGATTTTAGGGCTTACAATTTAAGCTTCAGTTTCATTTTTCAGCATATTCTGTGTATCAGCTCTCTATATATCAATCTCTGAAGAACCTGTCTAAAGTCAGTTGACTTTCACAGGCCAGACACTGCCTGTTGTGATTGCTTTGATTGCATTCATAAAATGAATGTCATTCATACTTCTTCATTTGTTTCCTTCAGCTCTGAAACATGAAATGGTGTGCTACAGAATGGCCTTCTTAGCTATACAACTTTCCACCAGTTTTCTGGCTGTGGCTGCACAGTTTGAGACATCCACATCTGAAGCAAAACATTGCTGGTGTTTCTGATTGTCAGTAATCCTTAGCTCTCCTAAAGCAGAGGAGGAAGTGCTCTTAATGCCACTGTAAATGAAAAATGCCAACTTCTTGTCTGGTACAGCCTGAATGCTCTGTGAATGTACCAAAAAAAGGGGCATACATGCATATTTGTTAACACTGAAGCCTATTAGACTACTGATCACACGATCAGACCAAAAAAAGATAAATACAGTTAATTACATTTTTTAAATTAATAAATAGTTAGTAGGTGATAACCAGTGGGGTGCCTGCCTGCCAGCTGTTTTGTCCCAGTGCCCCTGATGATGGACTTCACCAAACTAAATGCAAAGAAAACCAACAAAGTAACAGACAGGTTAGGTTTCAGATGAGGTGAATTGATTACTGATTACTTAAATCACACTTCTTATGACATAAGCCAAGCCATGACATTATTGCATGTGTGAACATGCTAGAAAAAAGAATGGCCACTGCAATGAACCAAGAATTTAGACTGGCTTCCAAGTGCATGGAATACACCTATACTACAGTAAGAGTTGCAATTAGTGCACAAAGTTGGCATGTATTCTGCAGTCAAAAAGACAGGAGGGGAAAATTAAGTAATTTTTATTTGTTTATTTTACCATTGTAACCAATAAGGAAGTTAAAAAAGAAAACATTTCAGATAAAATACAAATAATTCAAAATAGGCTGTAATCAGAATGCATTTTTTCAATGAAAATTTTCAGAAGTTATTTATTAACAGCCAAAAGGAATATAGCCCCCTGAGAATAAAGTAATATAATATATGCCAAGCAGTCTACCACAATTGATTCCCCAGTGATCCACCTTCTTTAGTAAGGAGACATAAAATCATTTGTCTTCAAAACCATGTTAAGAAATTAATGATCTAGTACAAACTATCAAGAGTTCAACTATTTTTTTTGTGGAAAAAAAGGTAATTGAAAATATTAGGTTTGTATTAGTAAAGAAAAAGCACTGTGGAGAATGACAGCATTACTCTTTAGTTTTCATCATTACAGAAATGCTTGCACTTCATTTGAGTGCACTGAAATCTTGCTGAATTTGACTCTACGTTATGCTTTCTGCAAATTTACAAACATCTTTTTTTTAAAAAAGCAATAATAAGCAAAATATAAACCCCTCAAAAACTATTCCAGATTGTATTGAGGATCAGTAGTTTTCTGAAGGTACCTAAATGAAAAGGATAATTTTTTTAAATTGCTGCTGCTGTAGCATAGAGGAAGGAAAAGTACTTTTTGAGAGAATATGGCGAAGTACCGCAATTACTAAATCCTTTTCCTTTTGGCTAGTTAACTGCAGATTTTCTTCTCGGGAATGTAGTTTCAGGTTTGGGTTTTCTTTAAGTATCTTGCTATATGTATCATGTATAGAAAAAAGCTGCGAACATGAATTATCCATTGAGCTAAAAATTCTTTCAATAGCTTAGAATCACTTTGCCTTCTGGGGACGATAACATTTGCAGTTTCAAATGCAATTAAATGGAAGTGTTAGTTTACAGAGTGAAAGATAGTGTATATACTTTGAATGTAAAACAATACCAATGAATACTGCTTAAATAAATGTAACTTTGACCACAGCTTTGTAAATAAACAACTGCTGATAGAATAATTTTCTTTTCCTACAGACCAAACACACTGTCTTCAAACAGTGCTTGACACAAAGGAAAATAGCGAGGGTGTAATGCGTCAGGTTAATAAAACTAAAAGATAGCAGCTGTAGCTGTAGCCTTGTACAGAGGCAAGATGCTGCTCTCTGCTGTAAGAAACTGCATCGGAGCCTTAACGCAAGAATAACCATATTGACTGTGGAGACAGGAAGCCATGTCGAGGTCTCTTCATCTACCCTGAGCTGGTATGTAAGTCTGTTGTTAAGAAGTAAGTAAATGTATGTGGGAGCACCACAGCTACTAGAACTGGTTTAGTAAATGGAGGTGCAGTGCTGATTTTCTAGACACATAAAGACTACCTACCTGAGCTTACATAGAGTAACTTAACGACCACAAAGCTAAGAAAAATATCTATTTTAAGCTGAAAGTCACGTCTCTTGCATCAGCACAAATACAATTACAACAAAGTTAACACCATAAAAACACAGAGTGAATCATAATACAAATGCAAGATTTTTTTTGAGGAACATATAATGTGAACTGACACTTTGAAAATAGAAGTCAGCTCTAAGGTCACTCACCTTTATCTCAGGTATTGCAAATAGGCAGACCACTTAGCCTGAATATTGGCAAAGGTTAAATTTTGTTTTTCAGTGTACAGTGATGTTCTTCTTAGTAAGTAAGATTGCTGTGATGTTTTTTAAGTACCTTCATCTGGGTATGAGCTATGGCTCCTTAATATCACCAGTGATGCACCAGTTTCCAGCTGTACTATGGAACAGTTCCCTTGGAGCAGGTCAATAGCCTCAAACTGCTGCTCGTTGCCATCCTGACTGATGACACTTACCCTGTACAAACCAACTACTCAATGCTGCCATAAAACAATACAGAAAGAAACATAAAATTGCTGTTCATAGGCACCTCTTTGCCAAAAGGTAGCAGGTGTGTGCTTTTTCAGATTTTTTTTTTTGAATGGCAATACATGGATATTGAATGCTGCCCTGCCTTCTAGAGTGAATAAAAATATACTTATGCTTGACATCAGGATAATTTTTTCCAGGATGTTTTTCAAACTGGTCTAGAGATATTTTCTGCTTCAAAAGATGTGTTTGCAGTTCTCTAGCATTCTTCCCACTTTTATCTGATGATGTAGTGATATCACTACGCCTACTCCAGTTCACAAAGTGTCCTGGAAGAGAGCCAGGATAGAAGAGAAAAAAATCCAAGCATGTAAAGAATATTGAAAACTGGGCCTAGATGCAGTTTTTATGGGCGAATTTTTAGAGTAAAAGTCATACAGTGGAAGGCTCATGCTCATTGGTGTGCTTAGCTGTTCTGCAGTGCTATGAGTAAGCAAAACAGCTGTAAAGCTGGCTTAATTCTCCAATTTAGCTACATTTATGACATCTTTATAATGCCAGTGCAGAACGAAGCAGCTGGAGACAAGGAGTAACTCTGATCCTAACAAGCCCTTTTTAGGCTTTATTTGGTATTCCTTTGTCAGGTAAAAGTTTGCCAGTTTGTCTAAGATTAAATTTAGAGTCCTCTGAGTGGCCTCTGAAGATTAAACAAAATTATACCATAGAACACTGTAGTGGGTTGCCCCTGGCTGGGGCAAAGCCACTCTATCACTCCCCTGCACAAGTGGACAGGGAAGAGAAAATATACCAAAGGGTTCATAAGTTAAGATATGGACCGGGAGAGAACACTCACCATATACCGTCATGGGCAAAACAGACTCAACTTGGGGGTATTAATTGAACTTATTACTAACAAAATCAGAGCAGGATAATGAGAAATAAAATAAATCTTAAAAGCACCTTTCCCCAGCCCCCCACTTCCCTGAGCTCTACCTCCTCCCCTCCAGCAGCGCAGAGAGACAGGAATGGCAGTTACAGTCAGTTCATCACCCACTGCTCAGAGAGAGAAGTTGTTCCCTTGCTCTAGCATGGGATCTCTCTCCCAGGAGACAGTTCTCCACGAACTTTTCCAACAGAAGTTCATCCCACAGGCAACAGTTCTTCACAAACTGCTCCAACATGGGTCACTTTTCCATGGGATGCAGTCCTTCTGGCACAGCCTGCTCCAGCGTGGGGCCCCCCACAGATCACAAGTTCTACCAGGAAACCTGCTCTAGCATGGGCTCCTCTCTCTGCAGGTCCCTGCCAGGACCCTGCTCCAGCACAGATTTCCCACAGGTTCACAGACATCTTTCAGGCATCCACCTGCTTCAGCATGGGTGTCCTTCAGGGGCTGCAGGTGGGTTTCTGCACTCCTGTAGTCCTCCATGGGCTGCAGGAGCACAGCTACTTCACCATGGTCTTCACTATAGGCTTTAGAGGAACCTCAGCTCCAGTGCCTGGAGCACCTCCTCCCCCTCCTTCTCCACTGACCTTGGTATCTGCAGAGTTGTTCCTCTCACATATTCTCACTCTGCTCCTTCTCTGGCCACGATTACTTCTGTGCAATAACTTTTTTTCCTTCTTAAATATGTTATCACAGAGGCATTACTATCATTCCTAATTGGCTTGGCCTTGGCTCAGCATGGGACTCTCAATCCCAGGGTCATGGGTTCATGCACCATGTTGGGCACCAAAACGAACTGTGATGGGTTGACGTTGGTTGGACACCAGGTGCCCACCAAGCTGCTCTATCACTCCTCCTTCCCAGCTTGATAGGGAAGAGAGAATAAGATGGAAAATGACTTGTAGGTTGTGATAAGGCAGTTTACTAAAGGAAAAGTGAAAGTTTGCACACTCACAAACAAAGAGATAAAAACCAGTTGTTTTATTCTCTACTTCCCATCAGCAAGCACTGTTCAGCCACTTCCCAAGAAGCAGGGCTCCAGCACAAATGGCAATTGCTTGGGAAGACAAACATTGGCGGGGAGAGGGGAGGGGAGGGGAGGGGAGGGGAGGGGGGCAAAAGAACCAAAAAAACCAAACAAATACCCCTCAGCCAGCTCCTCCTTTCCTTAGCTTTTATATCTGACAGACATCATATGGTATGGAATATTGCTTTGGTTAATTTGGGTCAGAGACCCCTGGTGGCCTAGTGGTTAGCGTGCAGGACTTTCACTGCTGCGACCACGGGTTCAAATCCCGGTCTCCTGGCCTGATGGAGGTCGTTAGCCCTGTGTGGCCATCCATCTATGAGAAGGACACTCTAAACAAACCTACGTCCTGAGGACCTCACTGCCATTGTCCAAGCTTGCTTGGCCCCGGCAGATGAACCTTAGGATTAAAGGGTGGGCTCAGTTCAGCGCAGGCTGTGTCTCACCTAAAAAATCCATTGCGCAGGCTGGAAAGGTAAAAGACCTTTCCCCAAATCTTCGCTCGCGAAGATGGGCCATTATATATATATAATTTGGGTCAGCTGGCCTAGTTGTGTTCCCTCCCAAGATCTTACCCACCTGAAGCCTGGTGTGTTATCAACCCCTTTGTAGTTATCAATGCAAAGCACAGCACTGTGGAGGTTGCTATGGGTGGCTATCTCAGCCAGACCCAATAAAAATTATGAACACATGTTCATAAATGCATATCTTTTAAATGTTTGGGGGGTTTTCTTGGTAACATTACATTTTGAGCAGATTAATCCAATTTGGGTGCTCTGTGAACTCAAGACTCTCACTGATTTCAATAATTACCAAGATTGTACTTGCTTATTACTTTTTTTTACAAAGAAGTAAATTGTTTTTTATTTCCAAAATAAATCTAACAATTGCCTTCTGCCACAATTCTTACCTTGTGAATTCTTCATTTGCCCTTAGCTACAAGCCTGAAATATGGTCCTGAAATACACCTCTTTGTGTAAAGATGTACCTGGATATACAGTTCACACCCTTACTGCTTTTCTGTGTGATTCCCAGCACAGAGGACATTTTGAAATAGTTATCTTTTATTTTTTTTTTTATCTGCTCTTTGTGAGTCAGTTGCCTTTAGCAGACCCAGCAGAATCTGGTTGTTTATTCAGAATAAAACTCTTCTTTTTGATCTCCTAGGCTAGCTCTGTACCTATAAGTATAATGTTAGACCTAGTCATGGGTCTGAGAACAAGAGACATTCTACACCTCAGGTACTTACAGCTAAATGCTCTTCTCCGTAGATATAGGATGATCTAGTCAATCCCCACTGTTGGGGACAAACCCTGACATGTACCTGTCTCTGGCCTGTATCCAGGAGTTGGCTGGGAGAGTGCTTGTTGGCTCAGACCAGAGCTGTTGCCTGCTAGTGTCATGCTACAAACAGACTAGTTGTTACTATTGCATGCCAGACTTTGTGCCTGGCTGCCAGTTTAGCATACTGCACATGTAGCCATGAAATAATGCAGTAATGATTGTAGGACACTTGTCAGTAGGGCTGAAAGTTGAGTCCTTAACAAGAAGTCGCATGTCAAAATTAGAAAAGCTCAATGGTCAGACTTAATAAGGCGGCTGGTCCATGTCAGGTCTGTTTCTGGGTTTTCTTTTATGCTGCAACTAGCCAAGACCAGGGTCCATAATATGAATCTCTTCTGTCCTTGGAGGCTGTCCTTGCCACTAACCTACAATATCAGCTGCTTTTGCTTTTTCTTTCTAGTCCTGAATCATGCTCTCTTTGCTATAGCAACAGTACCTCAAGAGGCAGAATGGGAAGTAGACATCTCTTCATGTCCACAGCCTGGTGGCTGGGGCATGCTTCTGGGACATAGGGAATGCAGTCTTCAGCCCCAAAATTTAATGGGAAAATGGACTGAAAATCCATCTTCTGGGACAAATGTACTCACCACAAAGGTACCATATGGAAAAATAAGTAGAAAGTACCAGCTGGCAATTTGGTATACCGAGTCTGGTCCACAGGCTCTCCTCTGTGCTTTCAGCCATTGTAAACAATTATTTTTCATTTGTTCATTGTTTTGCCATGGTGTTGTTTAGACAAACAAAAGTATCAGTTACGGAACTAGACTCTTCTCAGGTTTTAAGCAGAGCTCAGAATTATGTTGTCTGACACTCAAAGAGTTGCTTGACATCAGGGTGCAAGCACAGAATAAGAAATGTATTATATCTTCCATGAAACAGTTTAGTTTCAAAATTTGATTTTTCCTTACTCCAGTGGGAAACACTAGTGCAATAACACAGCAACAAAATTAAACCTGCAATTAAATGGCTACAGGTCTGAGCATAAATTTGTGGAAGAACATGTTGTATGTATATGTACAGCTGCACATACAAAATATCTGAATTCTCCTAGCAGCAGTGTCTGGATGTGGAGTTCTGATTTAGATTGTGTTCCTCTGGGGACACTGTTCCATATCTATATAAAACTGAAGTTAGTAATTAAATGGGAACTTCTGCATTCTGTGCTCATGATTACCTACTCATAACAAAGTACAAGATGGGGTTTGGAAGTTCTGTCTTGAGGAAGATTTGATTCCAGATTTCCAGTTCTGGCATTTCTCTGCTAGTTTGAAGTGTGCGATGTCTGAGTTTTCTGTATTATGCATAGGAAAAAGTCTGCTTCAACCTATTAGAGATATGAATTGCTATATGCTTAACTAGATGATTAGTGCAGTTTTATACAGCATTATCTATATTCCAGGTTAGCATAAATAACTTGGAACCAAATATGTGCATTAATATCACAAATACTGTTTTCCAGTATCAGCCCTGATTTGCCTATTATCTGCTGGGATCAACAAATCCATGGATACATGAACAGGAAAAACCTCTTCTTAGGATGCTGCCTGAAAACCATTGCTCCAAGCATATAGATCCTTTTCCTAATCTAAATGAAATTTTAATATTTTGATACATTTTTCAGTACATGAAGAATATCATATGACCCCAAATATTCCTCCAATCTTTAAAGTTTAGTAAGCATCTGAAAATTATTGGTCAAGTTTTCACTCTGTACCTCTGCAAAAGACACTGAGGATACCTAGGATACTTTGTCGATGGCTAACTTTCCCACTCCCTAGTTAATTCTTCATCAATAGATTTTATTAGGTAGTTTTTAATAATTTGCTGCAATTTTTTCCATATACTTGACTTTTTCTTGTAGAGGCAAACAATGAAAACTACTAATATAACTTAAGAAATAAAATGCCCATGACATCTAATTTGTTGACTTGGGCTTTTTGAGGTGATACAGTTCTATAAAACAACATTATCAGAAGTTAGTGAGGTATAAGCTAAGTACATATTCATGTCTTGCATTTCTCATTAATAAAGTTCGTGTTTTAAATGCCACCGATCTTTCTTCTTACTCAACTTTAAAAATATCTACAATTTACAAAAGAATCAGGATATTTTCTGAATTTTGTAGGATTAGTTGCAACCTCAGCATCTATTATCTTTGTAAACTAATATCTTCACAATATAATATGTTAAATAAATACATCTTGCCTTTTACAAGATGTCTTCTCCCATTGACTGCCAGCAGAAGCACAACAAAAATGCTTAAAAAAAGAATCCTCAGTAGCTGCATGAGTAGCTGTCCACTGACTCCAGAGATCAGTAAATGTTAGGCAAGGAAAACATGGACTGAGCACTAGCATTTATTCACATGTCAAAGCCAAAATAGAAAACATAGTTCATAGTGGAGCACAAGGACAAGAATGCCAGAAAGGCATTCTTGCAAATACATGATACAAAACTGTACCGCTCACCACCACCTCTGTTGCTTTCATAGGCAGCTCAACTACATTTTGGTAAAACAATGTAACACAGGAATGTGTATTTTTTCTC
This sequence comes from Neopelma chrysocephalum, assembly GCF_003984885.1. Taxonomy (NCBI): domain Eukaryota; kingdom Metazoa; phylum Chordata; class Aves; order Passeriformes; family Pipridae; genus Neopelma; species Neopelma chrysocephalum. The sequence goes on from NW_020897691.1 coordinate 27,803,608, forward strand.
CTGCGAACAGATGCAGAGCCAAACACTAGCCCCTGTATCAATGTGTGGATGTGTTGCACAGCTGGAAGAGCAATTGCAATTGTTAAGAAAAACCATGTGTTTTTCCTACTGGGTTATCTAAAAGCTTTATTGGTAGGGTGCAAACATGATTTTGACCACATAAAGTTTTGGAAACTAAAGCCAATGTAAATTTAATGTTGCTGTTTACGTTTTCTGAAGTCTTAACTGTATGACATACATTAGCACTTAAAAGTAAGTGATTAGTTCAAACTCAGGTTATGTAGAGATCTGTAAATTTAAGTCACTGCCTGACACGTGGGTCATACTCAGAAAAAGCACTCTGGAGACCAAACGATATAACAATCCTCTGTTAGCCTGCCTAAAGAAATGTCAGGAGTTCATACTGCACTATCAAAATCTCTCTCTAGAGACAGTCTGAGGTGCAACAGGCCAGGTTGGATGGGGCTTGGAGCAGCCCAGGCAAGTGAAGGTTTCTCTGCCCATGGCAGGGGTGTTGGAACTAGATGATCTTTAATGTCCCTCACAAACCCAAACCATTTCATGATTCTCTGATTCCCTGATTCTTTGATTCTGTGAATCATGGGAAGGAAGCAAAAAGAGGAAAGGACAAAAGGAGGCACTCTTAAGGCACCAATAACATCTTAACTTGCCCCTAATTCCACATAACTGCAAGTTGAGCTGAAAAAAATTCTGGATAATAGGGACAATAGCCCACAGGCAGGAGCCTGTAAATCTTTGCATCTCTAAGGCACAAGCTCCATGAGCTTTGGCATTCATTGCACTTGACCATTTGTCAGGGCTGCCTTGAGGGGTGTGAAGCACTGAGCAGGCATGGGAGTAAATACAGATTTTAGGGAAATGGAATTTCAAAAAGAGACCTTAGACATTCACATGCATAAAATCTACTTGTTTTCTAAAATTGAGGGGGATTAATTCTGATCTAAGTTCATTTTTAAAAGTATTAGAAAGGTAGAATCGTTCTTAATTCCTTCTGAAATAAGCAAAATACAATGTGCTTCAATCCTTTCATAAAATCTAGTTCTTTTTTCCCACTGTACATATACATTGATGGCTTTAGCACTTATCAGACCTTTACAAACAAGTATCTAGGCATCACAGAACTACAGTAAAGCTAATAACAGAAATCATGATCCTCACTTGGATCATGTGGACAAGGTAACTGATTCTAAGACATTAAGACCAAACCATTGCCCTAAAATCTGAACACATGCAGGCATACTTTATAACAAATAGGTTATCAGGACTGAAAATTTCAAAGTATTACTTTAGGTCTGTGGAGACAGATGCCCAAGTCTGAAAACACTGTTTAAGTTAATTTCCAAACATTTAAAGCATGCATAGTGATATTTATTTATCTGAATGTGTTTAAAGACACTTTAGAGTTGTTTATTTTTTAGACTTTTTATCCATGCGACAAAGTTATCTTTTTCAGCAGATTTGCCTTTTGCTTATTCTGGAAGCAGAGTTACTTCTGGGCTAACAAATTTTCATTTAATAATGCATGAATTTTCCTTTTATGAAGCTAGATAGTTTTTCTATCACTTGTACTTCAGTATTTCTGAAACCAGGTGTTAATTTTCAGGGGGATAGGAGGTTTCCAAGCAGCTGCCAGGACTAATACAGCAGCCAGCAGTAAATGCTGAATAAGCTTAGGTACAAAATCTATACCATCTGGTTTCAGGAGTCCTCAGCCAAAAAATGTGAGGCCAGTTCCTTTCATATCCAGAAATCTTCCTGTTCATTGGGAATTGTGAAATGGATGTTACCTTACCTTTGCATTACCTTTTAATTCACAACTCAGAGGAAGATTCAAATAATGGTCTTAAGAAAACATTCCATAACTGTAAAATGGGAAACTAAGTAATGTGCTCAGATTCCATAAAAAGAAAGATGAACACTATTTGACAAGCTGAGACCAAAGTTCTTGCTCAGCCTTACAGCAGTCCAGTTTTCCAAGGTGCTGTTTCTCAAAGTCAATGATAGCTACCAGTGCTCAATACGGAAACAAGGTCCCTCAGAAGAATGATTTCCCTAGACCACAAAGAGATACAAGGTGAAGCCCTTAAGCTTTAATTTAAGACCAGGAAAGTAAGGAATGAGTTCCATCTTGGCCGCCAGTGAGGAAATACTTCTGGTTCCGTAAGTGTCTGAAAAGATCAATTATGTTCTACATAAAGAATTGCTATACCACAATTTTTGATAAAAGAGTGGCTTGACAGTGGCTTAGTTCAAAGATCTGAGTGTGAAGGTATATATATAACTTGGGCTGCTCTGGAGATAACCATGGAGATCTAAGCAACAAAACTCCCACTGAAGGAGTGTGGAAAAAGAGTTTTTCCTGCAATTTTTAAAGTCTAAATCATTTCACCCTCTCAGACAGTCATTTACAGCTATATATAATCCACAAGGTCACTTTTTTATCAAAACACTAAAGGTACCAAGCTATCATCCCATCCAAAGAGTCTTTAATATCTATTAGCTTCTTATTTCTAGGTTCTATGTAGAAAATTGCATACCATAAGAAACCATACAAGCCTATTTTTCTTTTACTATCATCACTGCTTTCAACACACTGCTTAAATCATTACCTTAACTGGATGATTAAACCTTTTTGAGAAGGGACTGACATCTTACTGTATTTGGTTAGAACAGAGTATTATGATTCCCCAGTACACTAGCACTATCATGATGCAAATAAAACAGCAATGATAGTGCTGTTGCACTCCTGGTAACCATGAATTTGTCTACACTGCTGTATAGCAAGATTGCCCTGAGCTCTTTAGAGCAAGTTAGAATAGCTCTATCATCTGATCATAGAATCGCAGAACCATTGAATGGTTTGGGTTGGAAGGGACCTTAGAGATCGAGTAGTAGGTTTAATTGGAGACAGACACTTTTAAAGATGGGCAGATAAATGCAGATCAGACCAAAGCGAGACAGGAAAAAAATGTAATGTTAAAAACCTAATGTTTTCTATCAGCACCGATCTCCAGAAAACTTAAAGTTCTGAGGATTCATTCAGACTCTTTCATGGCTAGTAGTCAAAATCCAAAATATCTTTTTATATTGGTGTCTAATAGCGGTAAAGTTATGATCCTTCTGATCATATGCAGTGCAATAACACTTGATCATAGATTCTAGCTGGAGGGCATTCAGAATTAACAATTTCACATAACCAGACTATTTTGTAATACAGTGTAAATAATAATTTCAGTAAAGGCAGTGATTTTGCTATGTTCATACTGTAGAACAATAGTGCTAGTATAAATCCCAAGATACTGCTCAATGTACTTTGAGAGAACTTATCTCTGAATTGTTGATCCACAGATAGAGTCTTCTGTATTGCATCCATGAAGCATTTGTAAGTGATAACTTAGGCAACTGTGCTGCACTGATGTTTTTCAAAATGACAACAACACACACATCAAAATACTGACCAGTCACTAGCTAACTCACCATTATATTTCAGAGCAGTGTTTCCTCAGTGTTGAAGCTATAGACTCCATATATAAAAAGTAGGACTAGTCCACTGACTACAAAACCACTTAGAGAACAGACATGCCACAAACTTCAACCCAATCCAACAGGCTTTCCTGTAACTGATTTTCATCTGTTTCATTATTTATTGTATTTATTAGGATCTTCATAATTAAATGTTTCTGATATTATGAAAAGTTCAGGGACTAAATATTACCAAATGGGCTTTGTTTCACATTATATGGTCTAGTTCCCAAAATTTGCAAATCACTTTTGATACCAGAGAGAAAATATTTCAATGAAAGGAAGTACATGCACAGTCTCTATCCAAGAAGGAGAAGCAGCAGAAATTTTATCACTCACTCTTCTTCAGTGTTAACAGCCAGAGGGAATACACTCTGAAAATCAATTTTCTTTTATGGGAACTTGATGTGGGTAGTTGCTTGATGTGTTCAGCTTCTGTATGGCCCAGATTCAACAAGACACTTAGAAGTGTGGCTGGCTTTATTCATGCGGGTATTTAGGTATGTGCTTAAGTACCTTGTTGAATTGGGGCTTATATTAGGTCGTAAGTATTTACTAGGTCAAGCATCCAGGCTAAAAATTTCTCTGTTTTTCCTGGTAACACCACAGACAACTCCAGTCACACAATACATTTGGAAGTGCTTGCAGTGAATTTATCAGGTAATGTTACCCAAGGCAATGGAGAATATATTCTTGTTATATTGGAGAAACATATTAATTTTCTTCCTCAGCACAGGCTGTGCAGACTGCTGAAAGGAGTTACATGGGCCAAACTTCAAACATACAGCATAATAGAGTAACATTTTATTTAAATATTTATGCTACTGCAGTATCCAGTAGTGGAAGCTAGTCTTAAGCCCTATTGAATTAGGCCATAGAGAAGCAAGAGGTCTCTGTTCCAACTAATTTAAGTTCTTAAATAGCACTGCACACCAGGGCTAAGTAATTGGAGAGCCATACATTTGCCACAATGAAACACTTACCAAGATAAATCAAAAAACAGATAATTTAGGAAGAAAAAAGAAAGTGCAAGACTGCATTTTTCTTCCTGAAACTCTGGCTATTAGCCCAGACATTAGCCTATCTAACCCACAAGTGATTAAGTTGTTTAGGAAACGCGATGATTCCAAGCATTGAGGGAGTATCACTGAGCAAAATTTTTCTATTTTCTTGGAAGAGAAGATGTGATTAAGATTGTGCTCTAGTCTGCTCTTCATCCCTCTGTTACTGAATTCTACCTCCATGGCACGTTTCAGACTCAAAGGTATGAAGGTATGTGTTGTTCAAGATCCTGTGACAAAAGACGATGACCCTTGCAGCTGCTGGCTGCTGAAGGCCCCATTAGCAAGCCATAGTCTGGCTGGGAAAACTGGTGCCTTGTACAAGCTTTGACAGTGTTTGAAACTCATACTGACTGCAGGTGAACCAGGTTCCCTTCCCTTCTCCACCATTGTGTACATTGTCTCTGCATTATCCACAGTATTCCACTCTGCTTTATCATCCTGGAAAAAGCACTTCCAAAACCTTGAATTAGTGCTGTTTCTGTCTAAAAGCCTGTTACAGCTCAACCTAATCAATCTGTGCATATAGAGGAGCCAGTCAGCACATGCATGGCTATAATGGAGCCTGAGCACATGGGAAATTAAAACTAGGAGGTATGAGAGGGAGCTGCAATTCCCAAGGAGAGTAGGACAGAACCCAGGGCAAAATTCATTGTGCAACCAAGTTTTACCAGTTCCATTGCTCACTTATTGCATAATTATCTTCCTTGACTTGCTTTCATTCAGCTGTAATCAACAGAAGTGTTTCTCAGTGTCTTGGTTTTGCCTCAATGTCAAGACTTCAATAATTTGGTTTTTTCCAGGGCAAACTATTTTGTTTGATTGCTTCTAAGTAATTCAGCAAGACTGAATGTTGATTTTGTGACTTGTTGTGGTATCTTTTTCTGGAACCAATACCCTCAATCATAATAGCCTGATTTTAACTTTGTGAACTGAAATGTCAGTCTTCTGATTTTCAATCAGGCTTTCTGTAAAGTTCGATTCAGTGTGTCAGTTCATATTATAGGGTTTATTTGCATCTTGGTGGTATAAAAACCTTTACTATTTCAAAAAACCCGCAGATATATTCTCATGGATTATAACAGTAGTTAGGTACTGTTAACATTGACAAGAAATTAGTGGAGACTCTTTGAGCCATGGGTTTGGTTTTTTTTAGAGTAAATTGGATACAATGCTGAAAAAGGGGAAATCATAACTAGCTTAGAAAAACTTCTGCCTTACGTCTCACCCATCTTCACTGTATTTTATTTCACTAATGGGATCTGTATATATTTTGAACTCCAAGATTAGTATAAACTGTGAACATCTCTTGAGGAGGGGGAACACAGGGCAATAATGTGATAGAACAGAAAAATAATGAAGTTGAAAATTAGGCCAGAAGATTGAAATCAGGAAGGATTTAAATCACTCTTTGCTATTTTGTTCATCTTGGTCGTCTGATAAACTACCAAGCAGGACAAAGTTCAGGAGACTTGATGTACTGCATGTTAAGTCTTTGTTGTTATAAGGTGAACTCCTGTTCTCCAGCTTGCTCTGCTCGTCTCCCACACTTGTTGTTTTAATACAGAGGAAAGTTCAACTCCCCCTGCTTAACTCCAGTACCTCTTAATGAGGGAACTGTAACACTATCCAGTCGTTTCACCACACGGTGATCAGAATTTCATTGCTTTGCACAGCTTATGTCAAAAAGGATGGTTAAAATTCACCCAAGTCCTGGAATCCTCCTCTTGAGTTAAACAGATCACATCTTAGCTGCAGGAGGATTTTTTGTTTGGTTGTTTTGGTTTATAAATGGTCAAAGGGCAAGAAGTATTATTTGCAAAAGCTGTTTCACATACCTGGTTCTTAGGATGCTGGCATCAGCAAGAGGATTTACACATCATACAGTTAAGGAGACACAAGCAATAGAGTTTCATGTGCCAGTAAAAAGAACTACCATTTACAAAAAAGTCTGATTGTACAAAATGGATCCTTTAGCCTATTGTAGTTAAGAAGCCTATTGTGGTTAGAGCATTGTAATAGACTATCTTTGACAGCATGGGCTTTACATTTACAAATGAGCAAAAATCAGAGCAGAAGGCTCAAGGCCAATAAATTTGAATCATGAGTGGCAATGTTATTTATGGGCAGCAGCAGTTGAACCACCATTTCTGAAACCTTCAGGACAAGCCTCATTGAAGGTTCACATACACATTATATGGTTATTGCAGTTGTTGCAGGAAAAACAACATAAGCAAGCATTTGCAGGCACTTGACTTACGCTTGCTGTAGCTCAAGTTGTACCTTCCAAGAGATTTCAGACTTTTTTTTTCTGATTTGTTGCTTCAATGAAACTGAAAACTCTGTTAAACTGTAAAATTATTGTACTGCATTACCGGAAGCCTGCAAGTTTATAGAAATAGGAATGTCTTTGTGATAGAGGGGTAAAAGATTCTTATTACCCGAGTGATAGTGCTAGGGATATTTTCTTGTGTAAATACAGTCGGCACAAGGAGATAACATTTAACAATGGTGCCTTTACATCCATAAAAGATTAATTATCTAGAGAAAGTATAAATTGCTTATAAGCAACATCCCTTATATTTTTAAATAGTGACTCATTTAAAGATCATATAAAGGTACAGGGAATGACTGCGTAGGCCAGTCATCTTTATTCTGGAAAATAGACAACCAAAGGGAAATATGAGGAGTTTACAGAATCATAAGAGGCACAGAGATAAATAGGGATCAGCTGCTTACTATTTTCTCCAGTGCAAAACCAGGAAGGCATAAAGTGAAGACTGCATATTCCAGTCCAAACAAATGTGACACTATGGGTCTTCTTTCAATATGGGCAGTACTGGATGTTGTACACAGATGGGTTTGAGGGGACACTACATCAGTAAATGGATGAAAAATCCATTACAGGTTACTAAATACATGGAAACTACACCTGATTCAGGAAATCTCTCAGCTGGCAATAGTATAAAACTAGGAGTCTTCAGAGCATACTCATTTGCTTACTCTGTTCTTGTTTTTCATTAGTTATCTGTTATGATTATTGTTCTCACTGAATTTCCCCTTACAAACATGCTTCAGTTCATGTCTAATACCAGCTACCCAGCCAGAGCAAAGGATTATGAAATTAAAAATTCAGGAAAAAAAAGTAATAGACATCAAAGAGGAAGAGAGTCAAAGAGTCAAAAGCAGAAAAAAGTAGAACATGTTGGGGGGGCAGAGACATGCCAACAGCATCACCACTCCTTCAAGGCGTTCAGCTCAAAGCACCCAAAGAGAGAATCGATATTGCTCAGCGGTGTTCTTCCCAAATGGAAGGAACAGAAAGAGGAAACACCAGATCCCATCGAGTTTCCTTTCCTAATATCTGTGAATAGCCAGCATAGACAGGGCCAGGAGGAGTTTGACAATAAAGTCTTGTGCCTTTGTGGGTCCTCAGGTGTGGAGGTTGTAAATGAGAAGCTGAGGGGAGAAATGCACCCACAACCTCAAGGACTGAAGGACCCAGAACTGCAGAGTTGTGCACTTAATGTACATATATGCCAGAGCCCCTCTCTCATTGCCAGTTAGGGACCTTATGAACCAACTTGTGCAATGCTAATCCACATCCCTATGCCAGCTCCACATTCTCCCTGAATATAGCGTAGTCTGCATTCATTCTCTGCTTTAGTACTTACCAACAGCTCTTTCAGATAAAAAATCTAAGCACCGGTTAGGGCCAGTCCATATTGGGGTATAGACTCTATGGACATTTGTGGTGGTTTGAAACTCCCAAGGATCCAATTTTTAAGTTCAAGCCCCCCTCCCACAGTCTGCCCCTGTGAGAGGGTTTACTGATGGTATGGACTTGATATCTTTTTCACTTCATGTGGAGAGTTTTCAGACAAAACACAACCATTCGTTATTGGGGGAAGGGAAAAATATTTACAAAGGTTTATTTACTCACACCTATATATATATATTTACATTGAATTAAATTCCTCTTTTCCTTCAATAAAAGTCCAAGAAGGAAAGAGAAAAGTCTTTCTGTCACTGCACAGGCCACAGTTCCTTCGTTTCAGTTTTTGTGGCACTGGTTAGTGTCCTTCATTTTCCTAAGGCAGCAGATTTAAGTATGGCAGTCAGGATTTTGGTTCTTACTTTGTGGAAATTCCAACCCCAAGCCCGAGCCTTCGGGGGATTTCCTTGTAGATCTTCACTCCTCTTGGGGTAGAACATTGAAGGCAGCTTTCAGTTCAGTCTTACCAAAGCTCTTTTGCTCTGTCTCAGCTTCCCAGCATGATAGAAGCAGCAGCAGCAGCAGCAGAGGGCACGGCCACCTTCCATCCTGGCTCAGCTCTCAGGGTGACTCTGGGTTTCTCGGCTCCTCTGTCTTACTCTAGCTGCTGCTGCATTTTGGGACTCCCTAAAGGTTTGGAAGTCCACCCCTCCTCTTCAACAGGTCTCTGAGTTTTGGGAAATTAATACAGTCTTACCCCAAACCAGCTCTGTTGAGTTTTCCTCTGTTTCGTTGCCACTCTCCCTCCTGCAGGAACATCTCTGCATCTTTCAGCCGCCTTCATGTTATCTTGTTGCTACTGGCTATCTTTTTGGCTTTCAGCCATCGCTGTCTCTGTTCAGGACTGCTCCGCTGCCGCTTTCAATGTTTTCTGCTGCTGCTGACAGTAAGGAAATTCTCCCACCTCTTGATTACGGGACCCGGTCCAGCCTTGACACTACACCGGGTCTCACGTAGCCTCAGCTGGGGCTGGGGGCTCTTGGCCCCCAGAGGGGGCTCACTGGCCCCCTGCTTCCTCGTGGTTCAGATCATGGCTACCAACCTACTAAAACTACTTCACCACCTTCTCTTCCGTTGCTGTGGGTATGTAATTTCCGTAGGGCGCATATGAACCTTTGATTGGTCTAGTATTATCAGTGGGGCAAACCATTATTGCCCCAGAGAAAAGGTTTTTCAAACCACCACAACATTGATCCCAGTTCTGGTTCTCCTGGCGCATTTCTCTCTCCACATATCACATGAGGCAGGGCTCACACTTTCTGAGATGAGGAAAAACTGTGGTACTCCTTAGTACATGCAGTGGTGCCTGTGAGCAAGGGGAGGAAGAGGTGGCACTTGTAGCACAGTGTGCATCATTGATGTACAGCAAGGATAAGACCTATCCTTCCAAATGGCGGAGACTTAAGCAGTGCAGAAACAGGCCAATCTGCCTCATTTGGTCAAGAGTCACTCTTTGGTGTGAATACCACTGGCAATATTACTGTAGCTTATAAATAAAAAGAAAAATGTAGCAGCGCAGTTCTAGCACCTCAGAGTTCAAAGCCCTACATTTATATGAGGTTGTATATGGATGTTTCAGGTGTTCTAGACTCTTGGGTGACATGTTGCTGTCACTGGACATTACTGCCCCCCAGACAGCCTGGAGAACCACCCGGTGGCCAACCATGGCACAAGCTTCACAGTTCCCATGGACGGGCAGCCATTCTGAGAGGCTGGCCCCAGGTGACCTTGAGACCCAACAGGTGGCATCCTCATCAGCCTTGACTTTCCACCTGGTTTGCCCAGGGAGGCTGCTTGTGAGCATTCTGGGAGTCAGCTGTGTCAGGGAGCGTACCATGAGAATGGTTTCATGTCAAAGGTTGTGTAGACATAGGCAAAGTGATTTACAAAGCCAAGTGAAGAGAGAGCTAGGTCTGTTCAAATATCAGATACCATAATTCATCCTGATTAGCCTGGGATGATTCAACAGCTGTAACCATTTAGGCTACAATTCAGAAAGGCAAATACTTTAATCTAGTGCTAGCAGAGGATTGCCAAGGAAAGGGAGGAACTGAAAAGAAAATACATCAATATTTCAAACTTCATCCTGGAAACAGAATTCCAAAACTTCATTAAAATTCTTATACTGAATGTATAAAAATATAACTCAGTTATACAAAAAAAATTTGCTCCAATTTGTTGAGAAGGATTGAGAGCACCCAGGTTGAATGCAATGTAGACAAACCTTAGGTCCAAGAAAAGTGATGAAGAATGCTATTATCTGGCCGTACGTTATCATGAAGGCATCTAAACTTTAGTGGGCACCTCTATTATGCCTTTTCAGTGTCTTAAAGCTCCCTAAGTGCCTGCACAGCCACAGCAGGACCTCAGATGTGACACATGTTCTCACTTATGCTGTACCATGATCCAGAAATAAGGTTGTTTCTCTACAGCTGCAGTCCATTACAGCCTGCTTCCGACTCATGTAAGAGCAGTAAGGTCAGCATGTAGCACAGCATGGCCAGCTCCTCACAAAAACATGGCCAGTGCTGCAGCAGCCTTTCCTCTAGATGCCCTGACAAAGGACATAAAAGAGCACAAGATTAATGTACCCTGTAGGAGTCTGACCCTACAGGTGAGGTAGAAGACATGGGCATAATTTTTACCAGAAAGGGGCAAAATGGGTCAGTTTCCCTCTCCTGAGTGAGCTTTCTGTTAAAAGGATTAGAAAAAGTTACATCTCCTCCAAAAAGTCACATTGTTGGTAGAATGCGGAGCCTCATCTCTGTTGGTTGACCAGTTTCCAGAGACTCATTTCTGCAGATGCAGTTCCTCACACCCCGTGATAGTTCTGCATTATGCAGAACTGCCCCTCCAGTGATAAGAAGGGAAGGAGACCCAGGGTCTATGAGGACTGAACTTGTAGATGTAGCAGGCTGTGATTGTACTATTACTTTCCTCCAGTGTTACAGGCTTTGAAATAACCACTTTTCACCATCTAACTATCAGTGTAATGCAGCCAAGTCACTGAAATGATATTAGGGTTGACTTAACCCTTCAATATGTAGTGCCCTTTTGAGCTACTTAGTAATCACTATTAAAAAAAAAAAGTGGTCAGGTAGTGTCTTTCCTGTCTTTCCTCTCCTTTAATTCACGTTAGTTACTTGTCTTCAATAAAGACCAAAAGGAGAGGCATATGTAGCTCTGAGTTCCAACTAGGGTGGAGATTTCCCAGAGCAGCAAAGACTGCAGTAACTGCAGCACCACTAAGTGAGGATGCACTGATATAAGCAGTGTATGAAAAGAAGCTGTTAGGTCCACTTTCACCCAATTTGTTCTTATAAATTGTTTACTCTTGTTAAAGTAAACAGGCTTTCAGATAAGTTTTCTGTCAAAGGTGAAGTGAGTAGTCGTAGGAGGCAACTGGGGTTTTTTTAGTAAATTGATATAAGGTACTTTTCCTGAAAGATACTGGTTTTAGTGGCAGACGGAAAGTTGGCCACCTGCTTGCACACAGTCAAAAAGAGTGGTAGAGCTCAGCCTCCTAGGTGTTTGTTCATAACTGACATTAATTGCTCTGTGCAAATGCAGTGGCCATCCTCACACTACTTCCTAGCTACTCTGCACAATCATTTCAAATGTTACTTTTTTTAATAAGGGACCTTCCAATAAGTAGTGAAATATCAATGTGTTGACATCAGTGCTATAGATCTGTGGTTTGTGTTAGACAAGCAATATAGCTATATAGCTTCAGGCTCAGAAAGTCTTCCCACCAGAAACAATTTCTTAAGTCTGCAGCTTCAGAAACTCAACAGATGTATACTGCAATGGTAAAATAGTACATTTTAAAGGGAACTGGGCACCTTAAAATTGAAACTACAAAAAAATTAATTACTGAAGACTAGGTAAAACTGCTTAGGTTATTTCTTTTATGTTTAAGAAACTACAGGAAAATTCAGCAGAAGCAACGTGTGGTACACCTGTGACGGTACTGGTACCCCTGGGAGAAAAATTGGGTTAGAGTTCCAGAATGATGATACATGTAGATTACATTTTATATCCTCATATGAGAAGTGACTTCCTTCATTAATTGTATTCTTAAAAACTGAGCATAATCTGATATATATAGGGAGAGAAAATCAGGTGTGTCACCAAGAGAACCTGATTTTTAAGTAAACTCCAAACTTGCACTGTTTCAGTATCAGTAGGGAGATTTAAACAAAGGTGTATTTTAATTTCTTGAGGTTATTACAGATTTAATACTAGCCAGAGAGTGTCAAAATAAAGCTCATCCAAAATGTACTTTGAGGGTATATTCAAGAAAAGTCATTCAAGTAGTGCCAACACAAGTAGTGATGTATGGCACCATACAAACTCAGACTGTTCTGACTCAAACTGAGCTAGCTTTAATGTCTCTGCACAAGTTTCATAGTTAATGCAGAACCTGAAAATTTGTTTTGGATGATCAAAAACTGACTGTATCTGTGGTATACCCAGGGGAAAAAAAAAGCAAGGTTCCAAATTCTGACCAATATAGCAACAACAAATGAATCTGAGGGGTTCAGAGGATAGCCGAAGTTTGAAGTAACTTCTTGCAATCTTCTAGTCTACTCTCCCAGCTCAAAGAAGAGGTGTCCAGAACCTTCCCTAGTCTGATTTTGAAATATCCATGGATGGATATTTCCACAGTCTCTCTGGGCAACCTGTTCCACTGTTTGATCATCCTTACCATAAAAAGTTTTTTTCCGTGTTTAAATGGAATTTCCTGTACTTCAGTTTTCACCCATTGTCTCTTGCCCTTTCTTTGGGCCCTAACAGGAAGCATCTGGCTCTTATAACACACTACCTTGTTCCCCTACCCTTCTAGTCAAAAAGTGTTTTCCTAATGTCTTCCCAAGCCACACTGTGTGCCCACTGACCCTTCTTATATACTTTGCCACAAAAGATAAAAGTTTGTCATCACTGTAACTGTTTCTACTGCTAGTAATCACCCTTTAGGCTTTTCTTTGCCAGGAAGAAACAAGCCCAGCTCCTTCAGCCTCTCCTCGGAAGTGATATGTTCTGGGGGGTCCCAACCAGTTTGTAGCCTCTCTAGTCTCTCTCCTCCTTGAACTGGGGCCAAGACTAGATGCTGTATCCCAGATAGGGCTTCCCAAGCACCAAGTAAAGGGTAATTATAACTTTCTTTGATTAACTATCCATGTTCCTCTTAATGCAGTCAATATGCAGTCTGCCTTATTCACTCATTTGTCCTCATTCACTCATCCTGTCCTTGCTCTAAAACATAAATATCTAAGCATTATTTGAAATTAATCAGTAAGTGTAATGACATAGTTAACCTAGGCTGCTCTTTAAAGATAGACCCCAGAGCCCACCGTTTCACGTTCCAGTGACAAACCTGTTCACCTCAATAAATTAACAGCACAGAAAATAATAAAATAGTTCCATCCAACTAAGCATTTCTGAGCTAGTCTGATACTTGGCACACTGACTTATCCTGCTGGTCTATGTGATGGGTCAGAGCAGACTTCTACTGTAAGAATAGAGCCCATCTGAAAATCAAAGATAAATCTTCCTTAGTCAAGGAGGTCAGGCAGTAGCACAAATTCCAGAGTCGGTGTGTGGTACATGCAGGATCTGTTTATCTCCAGAAAAGTACTTCAAAGCCAGAGCATGACTTTTAGAAGTATTGACATGCACCTCCACCCATCCCTTCAAAAACTCTCACTCAAAACCTAAACCTTCCACCGTGGCCTAGAAAAGACACCTTGGCTGAAGGCCCAGCAGTTCTTGCAGTCTGCCTAAACCAGGCTTGGGTGGACCCTGAAATGGGATACACTCTCTCTCTTTTCATTATGAAGGCAATGGTTTAAAGATAAGCAGTGAAAGAGAAGGGAAATGAAGAGAATTGTATTCAAACTGTTAGAAACTTCAAGAAAGGGTAAGGGTTGGGGAATTAAAAAATGAACATTATCTTTTTAGAATAAAGAATGACTAAACTGAGAAAATTGCATCCTCTGCAAGGAGTTTAGCAACTTCCACTCTCAGTAGCTTCAGTGGGAGAGACTGTATTTTGTCAGCTTCTCCCTATGTCTTTAGCAAAACTGTGTGCCATCTGAAACACTTATCTCATGCTAAATGGTCATATGCCAACTATTGTGATGATGTCTGATCTTGCTACCCAAGCGGAATTACACAATGACCAAGAATGGAAATAAGTAGGTGTTTAAAAGTAGTTGTGCTCTTAATGACATGCTTTTGTCCCTGTCTCCTTGAGCTATGGCACTGTTTTAGAAAACATTGGTACCCAATGACACCCCTCCCCTTGACTGCAACTACGGCCTTCAAACCAGCAGCTTCATAAGCATCTTCAGTACTAGAGTGTGACCCAAGGGACACTTGTCCCATGTCTCCCAAGGAAGAAAGTGTGCTCCCAATGAAGCAGCACACACAAGGCCCTGGAGCTTGTGCCTATCATGGGGTTACAGTCAGAGAGCAGCAAGAATAGGATTGCCCCACCAAGGAGGAGAAGTCAACAGCCAAGGTGACCCCAGCACAGACCATACCCTCAACCAACAAGGCATGACCCCATAGGGTCTGTAGCAGGGGCCATTCACAGATCCCAACATAAGGGAGGAACCAGGGTCAGTGTTCACCCAGAGGCTCCAGTCAGGAGCAAAAGGAGATGGAGCTGAAGACAGATCTGGAGATAAGCTGCAACATATGACTGAGGGATCTGTTCAGGACTCAAGGTAGATACAGAGTAGGTCCAAGGTCCATGGTGGAGACAGGGCAGGAGATAGTCACACCTACAACATAGCTCAGGACAGGACGGAGTGCCCATTTGTAACTTTACAGAGCGCTCCTGGGCAGAGGAAATGCCAGTGAGCATCCCAAGTGAGGCCACCTGAGGCCACTAAGGCCTATCAGCGCCCTGGAGGCACTGACAGTTACCTCATATGGCCCTGATTCCAGGAGGATACATTTCACTGTGTTATGGAAAGATACCATCTCAGAGAACAGGAGCAAGCCAGAAGGAGAGCAGCCCAAGCAGGAAGCACAAGCCATCAACCCAGCTCTCCTCATTGATGGGGACTAAGCACAGAGAGGCCAGATCTGGTTTGCAAGGAATCACTAAACCTTGTCCTGAGACCAGCTGATACCAGTAAGGCCTCACAATCCCTGTTGTCGACAGCTCATTCACATAATTCATGGCTGCCTCCAATTATCTGTGGGAGCTTTGCAGGCTGGACTCTCTGCTTGTGAAGGAGGTTCCACATGGGCAGGCACTTAATGAACAGATTGGATTATAAACACTAGCTAATCTTTCCCACATGTACACCTGAAGAATATCACAAGTGACAGCTGTTTAAATTTCCAAGGAAATTAATGATTCCTAAAGAGGCAAAGCTTATCAAGGCTTTGACTGGGCCTGATAACAGACAACCTCCAAAGGGCAAATTGTTTATAATAGTCTATAAGTGCTTCATTCTATGGGTTCATTTTGGAAACTTTTATTGACATGGTCCCTCTTATTAATGTTTGTGCTGGCAAAGACTAGAGCAGCTTGGTTCAATCTACTGATGATATTAGGCTACTAAGGCCTCTAATGAGCACCTCATATCTTCAGGTCACAGTCAGTTTAAAGTGATTGGTACTGGGACCAGGATACCATGGGCTTGGCTGAACCCTAAGAGATGGCTGCCTTGTGCCTGCCCCATGCAGTGCTCATGTCCTTGGGGGACTCATCTGTGAGACTGCTGAAACATTAACTCATATGTGGTGAGTCATTTGCTGCATTCACTGTCTTGAGATTTGGGGATTCGAGGAGGGTAGTGGGAAGAGGGTGATACAGATTTACTGTGAGACTATAACATTTCCTGACAGAATACATATGGAAGAAGAAAACTCTTTCCTCTGTCCCCTTTTGCAGAAAGCCTGTACCTTTACATTAGCGTAGAAAACCTCCATCAGTCACCCTGGTATTCCTCCTTCCCCATGAAACATGTCACAGGACATGTTCTCATTTCTAAGGAGACTTTTCAGAGCCTGATTCTATTCCAAAGAAGGCATCATGAAAAAAGAGCATCCATGTTGGCCTGTGAAAGTTGCAACATGGAAAGACCTTTATTAAGCTCAGGGTTGAAGAAAAGAGAATTAGCTACACCGTCATTTTCCTGAAACTACAAAAAATGCAATTCCCATGCAGAACTTGGTTGCTACGGGATTATTTTAAAATTCAAACTTCTCTTCCTGGTCAGTGAGTGTTTCACAAATAAGCATGGAATTAATTTAAATTCAAGACTACAGACAAAACAAATGGGCCACAAATGGTTTATAAATGTTTTCTTGCTTAAGAATAGCTCTGTGATCCATCACTGAGTTCACTGCTGAAGTGTCTGGCCACAGCAAGAGACCTGTTCCTCCTGCCACACTGGTGTAAACCAGAATTGATTCATTTGAAACAAATGGGTGAAGGTGATGGTTAAAGTCAGACTAAAGCAAATCAAACTAGGAGGAGTCTGACTTGTGTTTTTATCTAAACCCACAGTAATATTACTGTCTGACCCACTGCACTCAATTAAGCCGTTTTTGTGTGTATGTCATATATTCTGCAAAGCAGTTCTTTCACTGTTTATATTCATATAATTACACTGACTCTGCTTGGTGAAGATCTGACTCGGTATTTGCAAATTTTAATTCCTCTGTCATTCAGTTTCAAAACTAGTTGAGGACTTCACTTAAAGAATGTTGGAGCCTCTCATGACCAGGTAAATAATTTCTGTATAGGTTATTTCTTCTGCTTTCTCTGACTAGCACAACATTTCTTCTGGTAATAAATAAGAAAGACAAGTAAACCACTGATCTTAAGATTGGATTAATAAATAGTGGATATTTTAAAACACAACATTCAAGCAAAAGATGATCTATCTACTCACAGTGCACATGCATACATGCACAGATACATCATTTCCTCAGTTTTATTTTAGGACCTAGCATGATTGGGATACTTCTTCAGATGCTGAATGTCTACCACAGAGAACATCCTGTTATAACCATAACAATGTGATACTATATTAGGAAAATAACTCAATTTGCAGGACATTTGGAATCTTTGTTAGTTACGATTTTGGCCTGAGGTAAAGAAACCAAAACAGCCAGCTTAAGTAGGAGATGTTGCTAACAGGTAGTAGGACTGCTTTGGTCAAATTGACTGTTTACTAACTTGCTGCTAGATTTCTAACAAAATAAAATTCCTGAACATCATAGGCAAAGATACAGCTGTACATGGGCCCCTCAGTGGCTAATACAGCACTTTTTGATCAACTTCTAAAACCTCTGTCCTTAAGTGACAAATGTGAAGAACACATACAAAATGAAGGTTTGTGTGATGCCAGTTGGTTTAAGGCAGACAAGGGAAATGCTGAAGCAATGTAGAACAAATAAGACTTTCCTAAGCTGCACCTTTGTTTTTCTTCCCATGATTCTTACATCTAATATTCCATGTTTGTCTTGAATGAAGACTCTACCCCCCTCCCTGGCCCAGGGAAGCTGCACCCCCAGAAGCTGGAGAGAACAGACGGACCCACCTGTATGACAGTTACTCTGTCATGGCAGGCAAGAGAGGAAGAATTGAGGAAAGGGAGAATGACTTCTTTTTCACAATGGCTTTGCAGCTTTGCTGTTGTTATCAGTGTTATACCAGTCCTGTCTTAATGCAACTAGTTTTATAATACACCTACATACTACTTGAGGAATTTCTTTCGTTTTGAGGACCACTGTTCAAAT
Source organism: Neopelma chrysocephalum (assembly GCF_003984885.1). Classification (NCBI taxonomy): domain Eukaryota; kingdom Metazoa; phylum Chordata; class Aves; order Passeriformes; family Pipridae; genus Neopelma; species Neopelma chrysocephalum. The sequence continues at coordinate 27,821,755 of NW_020897691.1, forward strand.
GCCTATGCCTGATTTTCAAGGTCAGAAATCTCTATCTGGTGAAAAAGTTTCTGTGGCAGACAGTCCAACAAAAAAAGCAGTGACTGTTTCTCGTGGATCCTGTTGAGGGCATAGGCAATAGGACCTGGGGGAAAATAGAATCAACAAAACCCTTTTCTTACAGGACTAAAATTTTGCTCAAATGGACTAAAAGAGAATTTACAAGATTATGTGCAACAGTGCCATCTGATGGGCTTACTCAAAAGGGTAAACAAGGTGATGAAGTATTCTTCAGGCCTGGCAAACTACTCTCAGTCCTAAGCAAAATGAAGTGACCAGTACTGGATTTGATAAGAAGGTACTCTCCAAGGAACTCGTATTTGCATAGCCTTTTCCCATGAACCTATCTCAAACTACTTTTTAAAATAAGGTTATGAGGCTTTGGGGCTTTCTGATAAAAGTAATAGGGTAAAAATAATTTCCATGATGGGATATTTGATTCAGTACTGTGGAATATTTTGATTGAGGCACTACAGCTATGAAACATACAGGTTTAGTTCAATGCACTAATTACTGGGTAATAGACTTCAAGTGAAATTTCAGAGCTGTAAGCAATACTGGGGAGATGAAGGTTCAGATGTCTCAGAAAAAGATGATGTTTCACAGGGACAGACTGCACAGCTGCCTAGAATAACAGAAAAGGAAAGGAAATATTATATAATTATATAATTGATCAGCATTTATATGTTCATATCTCTTTGACAATGTAAACAGCTGTGGGCTTCATCTTTGCAGAGTATATTGCCCTGAAATAGTTCCTAGAAATTTTAGGACAAAGTTAACATAGGGTTGGGTTTTTTTAGTCAAATTCGTTCTTCTCCAAGACCCCAGTCAAGTGACTTTGTTTTGGAGAATAAGGCATGTTTATTACCCATTAAAATAAATGCAGAAATGAGGCTTCTAAGTTTCAGACATGAGTTCTAAGTGCTTGGTGTGACTACTAGACTGCCTTCCCTTAAGACTCTTCTTCCTAGAATTCATGAAGTTGTTATTATGTTATTAATTTTGAAAAGATTGCTCTTCTTAGATCAATTCTAAATGTAAAAGCGAGTTTTTAATTGAGTTGCATCTTCACTACTGTATTACAGTATAGGTAAAACAAACTAATTTCTCCAGGTCTGAATTTCTATGAACATGCAGAAGTACACATCGAAGTTTATTTCATTTGCATCAGTGAAATAGCAAGAGCCATCCTTGGCCACTGAAATCAATTCGTGGCCCTGTAATATAAACAGTTTTTATCAATAAGCCCAGAGCAAACTTTAAATCATTATTTATACAATCTCTAAATAATACAAATAGTGGTAATATATATAAATACTGAATATATATATATATATATAAATATTGGAAAGAAAGGACTTTTGAAACAGACCTGGACCATTTTGGTAAGTAAGGTTCAAATTGGTATTATATTGTTCAGCATGGGTAAATGAAAGACTTGGGGAAAACATACTACATCTTTTTAGAACTCACTTTACCTTCAACAAGAACACTACTAAGAATGTTTGGAGATTATGATAGAAAGCTGGTTAGCTGGCTTCTTTTGTGTTTGTTTTCAACTTCCTTCCTAACACTTGCACTTTTATAGACAGAAATAATGATCTTTTAATTCCACAAATTGATTAGTCTTGAAAAGCAAAAGCAATGCTGGACTATTGTCAAGCAAAAACAATTTTTTTCAGAAATTAAATGTAAAAAATTTTGCTTTAGCTCTTGATTTTCTTTGCAGTTCTAACTCCTGTCTAGGGAATGTTCATGGAGGAAAGCCCTGTTTCAACATCTGTCTCAGAGAGGGATTAGATGGATAAGATATGAAAGGCCAGGGTAGAAAAAAGGTCTGTATTGAACCAGGAAGAGATTGTTTCACTTATGGCCATTTGAAGTGAGAGGAGGAAATGGAGAATGATGGCAGGGGCAGGGGGAGTGGGATTGGTGAGATGTAGGCATCTCACACATATCATTGCTGCTTTTGGAAAACTGAAATTAAATATGCAAACACTACAGCTGACACATCTTTGTGGATCTACCCACATCAGTCCTTGATATTACCAGAAGAACAGTCAGTTCTATGCCAAAAGCTGTTAATAACCTATGTCATAGGAAAGCTCACTTCATACTGGTACCTGGAGGTAGTACTGGTAGAATATTTAGATTCTGTAATTTACACATTGGCCCTTACTAAATCCAGGAGCTATTTTTCAGTAAAGGCATAATTGAAAACCTCAGGTAACCAGGGGGTTTTTTTGTATGCTGTATTATGTGTGCAATGTATTTGTGCAACTGAGAAGGACCAAATCCAAAAATCCTGAGCTGACGTAGAGACCATGTTTAAGAAACACCAACACTTGCTGTGAGCAGAACCATATTGCTGTAGCAGGACACAGAGGTATAACACATGATGCTATGCTTTTAGCTTCATGATCTGAGGAAAGGTAGGAAGCACATATGCAGCCCCATATCTGCTTTTATTATTGATCCCTAAGTCCTATGGGAGCCACTTATTCTACAATGAGTGACTGATATTTAAATTTATGTTTACCGTTTAATCTTCTGGCTGCTATCTCCTTTGTCAGTAAGTCTAGACCTGTTTATAGGCTATGAGGCAAGATGGAAATGTGAACTCTAGCCAGTAACATTATCAGAGTTGCTCTAAACCTGCTAAATCAATAAAACCAGAGGCAAGGGTTCATAAATCTCTCTGTGTGTATATAGCTGCCACGAACCAGCTCCTTCTGTGAGCCTGCATGTGGCCTCCAAATAGAGTTCCTGGCAGTTTCTGGTCTAGAGGTACATCCGTGATAAAGCAGATTTAATGGGAAGACCTCGCAGTGGAATAACATAAGCTGCATGTTTTCTTTCTTCCCTCTCACCAAAAAGTTAATATTCAATTTCTCTCCTGTCCAAGTCAGATTAGCTTCCCATAACAGCACTCACCCATGACAGTCTCCAGTATTTTCCTTCATGACAAATTGAGCTCCATGAACTAGAACACTTACTTTTGGAGCTGGCTGCAATGGATGCTGGAAGAGCCTTGAGCATTTGCATTTGGAAAGGGGCAAAGCTGCGTATTTATATTATAGCTTTCTGCCTGCATGTCTGAGTGTATATGTAATCTAATGCCAAGCTAGAAAGTTCATATATGAATTGCAAAACTAATGTAATCTGAAGTGCATGTAGAAAGGAATAGTTTCATTTATGGAGCACAACACACAGTGATATCTGTAATCCTTTGGTTTTGTTAGCCAAAAGAAAGTCTTGTTATTTTTTATTTGTGAAGAATCAATATTTTAGCAGTATAAATATTATATTGTGTACTTTATTAATACTGGAGTGGGTTGACTCCATTGAGTTAGATTTAAAGAGAAGGCATTAGCTTATTCCTTTTTTATGTTTTGTCCTTTTTTTTTAGCTGTTCCAGTCATAAATGCAATGTTTTGCTGCCTACTTCGCATAAGTTCTAAAGTTTCATGGGAGTTTTCAAAACATGAAGAATTCTTATGAAATGGAGGAAGAAGTGAAATAAAAACTTAACAAGGTTTCAAATGCATCAGAACCAAGAAGCGTAACAAAGAGTCTGCGGAGTCAACAGATTTAGCTGTAAAAGAAGCTTTCCGGAAAGATAAGGTCATTAAAGAAAAACTAAATGAAATCTTTACTTAGTAAGGGAGGTTTCCACTACAGCTTTTCTTTATAGAGATCTGAGTCTGATGGACTGTTTCAAATTGCAGTGTCAGAAGAGATTTTTGAATAAAATTTATCAAATGAGATAAATGAGGAAATCAGAAGGACCAGACGGTGTTCACACAGGTTTTCTGAAGTATCACACGTGCCAGTGTGAAAATGTTATTTATAATCTGTCACTTAAAATCAGTCTCATTCCAAGAGAAACAGAAAACAACAAATGTGATACCATCTTTAAGCCACCAGGAAAGATTTGCGGAAGTATAGATCAGTAAGTCTCACTACTACAGAGGAAACAATAAAAACTATAATAAAATTTATACTTAGTAGCCACAAGGAAAGATTTGATTTAGTAAGGAAGACTCAAAACTGCTTTTCTTGGTGAAAGTCAAGCTCAAATATTGAATGTTTCTTTAAAATAGTGAGCATGCAAAGAGCTTTCCAGCAGGCACAGAGAATAGAGGGGAAAATGAAAACTTCATTAAGCCACTGTATGAATCCATGCTGAGTGCTGCATGCAGGTCTAACCCTTGAATATCAAAGTGTATAATAGTCTTAAAAAACATACAGAGAGAGAAACCATGTTAGCACAGGAAAACTATGAAGAAAAGTCTGAAATTTGGAAGAGTTAAAACTCCAGTGAGAAAGGCTGGTTTAACCAGGACTTTATTTCTACACCACTTTTAGCACTTGTTTCTCATATTTTCCTCCCCATCCTTCAGGATTATCTTCTGCAAAATCTGGTTCTTGCAGGCACAAGGAACCGCATGTGAGGGTTCAGCACATTTGGGGTAGATATTAAGCCAGGGAACAAGGAATGGGAGTGGGTGGATCCTTGTTAGCACAAAGGAATTGATCCCATGTGTGAAAGAAAAATACTCATCTGCAGCGTAGGCAATATTTGGGCAAGCCTGAAATTCCTAGGCCTGTTTCCCCAGTATTGAAAGATCATGACACTCACAGACATTTTCTAAAATGCTAAAATCCTGTGATCAATTTTTGTGGAGTTTAAAAGCATCCATAGCTGGCAGGGGAATGGAATAATAGCACCCACGTTACTAAATGGAATTAGATTTGCAGCAATACCAGGTATGATTGCTCTTTCTTCCCTTTTATCTTTATTTAGATTTATGTACATGGGTAAGGATCTATCTGTATTGCCTAGGGGATTTGGGGTTTTTAATGGTATTATAACAAATATTTACAAGTAATATTGCAATGAGCAATTTTAGAAGTGTAGCCTGTCCTCCTCTTCCAGTGTTTTATGTGACTTCTTTTGGAAATGGATCTTTAAATCTATCCCAAGTGTTGTGACCATAACAATTACTTTTTAAAACAAACCTGCTTAATGGCCAACGTCTCAAAGCCATAGATACGTCTATGTCTAAGAAGAACATCATACATGTGTAAGCACACAAGCACTCATAACACCACAGGCTACATTACAACATGAAATTATTTCTCCTTTCACTGTTCTTATGCACAGAAAACACCTCTTTTTATATGCCTGACTTTTCCCCTGACATCTACAGCAATTATGTGCACAAGAAATGGGTGTCCCGGTAATATTTCTAGACCTTTCACTTCACAGAAGGAGTCATTGCTGAGTGTTTTCTTAGCAAAACGCAAAGCAAGTAGACTCTCAGCTTGATTAAAACCCTCTGACTTTCAGAATCTTCTGCTAAATTATATTTGCCATACAGGAAGGGTGTAGGAGGGAGGAAAAGAACTGAAAAACTCCATTCTTGTGTCAATTATCAAGTGTTTTAAATTTAGAGATTTTCCCATCAACTAGAAACTAAATCCATTTGTTTTTTGCCAGAGAAAATGGGTGAAGATGCCGTTTCTAAAGTGTGTAAAGACTTTGTGGTTCATTTCACAATAATATTTGTTGAACTTTTGTGGCACACTTTCAGAGGAAGCAAGATAAGGCTGCGTTAGTTGTGATTCGCTAAATAGTACGTACTAATCCTTCCTAGTTTTTGTTTATTCATGCCTTGCTGTGGGATTTACAGCATTAGCTCATGGAAAGAAAAAGAAAATCCCAGCAGATAGTGGAATGCAGCCTTCCAGTCTGCTGCTTGGAGGCAGGTTTGGATATTTCTGTCAGGAGGACTTGCTTCGATTCTGACAGAAACCCAGATGCACAGGGAATGAGGAAAAGGAGCAGAAATAGTTGGTCTGCTTCTCGGGTGACAGCATGTGAGACTGGGAAGACCAAGTTCCACATGCAAGATGACCTGGAAATCAGAAGTACAGCAGGCCAAGCTGCGCCTTTCTCCTTAGAGGCGTTCATATCCCTGCCACTGATCATCTTGCCTTGGGTGCCTCAGGACATCTCCAAGCAATGTCACAGTAAGGAGGGGAGTGCAAGTTGTGCTAGAAGCGTCCCCATGAGCTCTACCTCCAGCCTCATGAGGTTGTTTCAAAGGTTGCTTTCATTCTCTTTTCTCCAGGCTGAGCTGACTGATAAGGGATCTCCTCTTATTTTTTTCTCACCTGCTCTGAAAGAGAATCTGTTCGTTGTGAGAAGCCCTTTTGTCAGAAGAGGGTGTCTCCTCTTTGTTGTCTTCTCTTGACTCTCACTGGCCATAACCTTGGTGGAGCTGGAGGAAGGAGCTGAGTCACTGCCGTGGGTGGTGAAGCCCTGTCCCGCTGGTGGAGAGCAGGTGTGGAGGGGTGGTGAACAAGGGAGCAAGTGTGTGGAAATCCTGCCTGTGCTTTTCCGGTTCAGGTGATCCTGCCAGTGACAGATCTAGTCTGAACTTCAGCTACCACTGAGGAGGGCTCAGGCAATGGGAGTGGAAAACCAAAGCCTGTGGTACATAATGAAGCCCTTATGTGCTGAAAACTCATATTTGATATGCCATAGATGGAGATGTTGACAGCCACAATCTGCTTTGCAGGAAAAGGTTTTGAAGAAAAAATACGCCGCCTTTACAAATGCTGGCATAGAGCCAGCATGGGCCTGCAAAGCATTAGGTCTGTTCAGTGATGGCTCCCATTAGAGAATGAAGGAAGAAATAATTTCTTTTTCTTTTTTTTTTTTTTTACTTTGGTGCTCAGTTGCTGAGTATGTGGAACAAGAATCACAGCATCCAAGAGGGTTGTATTTCTGTTCCTCACCTGTCATGGACTTGGTGTGTGAAGTTATGCAAGTCTGCTCTGTTCTGAGCACCTTGATTTCTTCATCTCAAGTCTTTGCAATTTTGGGAAAGCAAATATCAAATATTAACTAAAGTCACTTGATGCCATTGGTCAGTCAATCCTCAAAAAAAGTCACAGGTTTAGCAAATCTCTCCTTTCCAGTGAAAATGCATTTTCCTACACAAATGACTATGAAAATTATGTGGTGAGGCTCCAGAAACAGGATGAATGTATATTCAATGGCTGATACATGAGAGAGAAAAGACCCCAGCTGCTTCTTCCTGAGCTGCTTTGAAATGACTGGGATGACAGAAGTCAAAAGCATGTATACTTCATTAATTTAGAGCTGACTGTACCTTGTTTTTCTGATCCATCAATTTGGAAGCAAGTATTCTTAATCGTAACACAGCATTTTAACATCCATTTTGAATTGTAGTAAGAACTTCTTTTGGCTTGACTGCTCTAGCACGTTATCTATCCAGTTCACACATCTTTTATCAGTAGTCAGTGCTAAGGTTATCTCTCTTCATTATTTCCCTTCACTTATTCTTGTAATATTGGACTCAGATTTGCAGGACCCAACTTGTGATCACAGGTTAGACAATCTCACTCTAGTTGGCATGATGTTAAGTAGCTATTCTGCCATACCAAACTGTAATACAAGATTTTTTACCCAGAATTAGACTGAGACCCCAAACGCAAATCCCTCAGACCCCAAAACCACGTTGAGCATTCATACTCTATACAGTGGTCCATCATATCCATATGATTTTATCCCTCTTGTTCACCATGTTACCACAGGTTGACAATCACCCACACTTCCCACACTGTGCTAAGTGGTAGAGGAGACGCTTGCATCAAGCTACTGTAGGTTTTACTTATACAGGAATTCTCCTCAGTATTTCTATGATAGGGTGGCCATGACTCACACGTCCAGCTAACACATCCACAGGTAGCTTGGCTGTATCAGCATGGACATATATTTATAGCTACTGCTGTGTCTCTTGGGAGAGCAGCTGTACCAGTTTGCACCTGCAGGTCTACACCCCTGGCTATAGTTAGGTGTATATACCAAATGTAGTTGTTCTCTTTTGCCTTTTCAAATTTCTCAAAATAATGTACTGAAATAATATTTAAAAATGGAGACCCCAATCAATAACTTCCCATCTATGGTGGCAGTTTCATTGTGCATGCTCTGTCAGTGATTCCTCAGATCCCCCCCTTTTGTCTAGCCAATAAGTCACAAGCTGTTTTCAAATTAAATGAGATCCAGTGTGAAACACCTAATTTTGTGCGTAGGAATGAGGGCAGGATGGAATTGTACTTTTACTAGATCTCATTTTAGGTTTTTTGAACAACTGTGATAGTTTTTGCAATAAATTGAAATTTGTATTTGACACTACTTTGCTTTAATGTAGTTTTTTTATTCTATATAGTAATCAGAGCATCAGTTTTAATTCAGGAGATCAGGAAAAAACAATGGAAAACATTTATTTTCAGCTCATTTTTCAATGCCGTTGCATTTGAGTCCCAAGAACAGATTTTTCTATTACTCATATTATATTCTTAGAATATAATGGATTAAAGGCACAGTAAGAACTATGTACAGAACTCTCTAAATTATATCATAAAGTGAATGTAATAAAAAACACCCTCTCCTCTCAGCACTGCCACTTCATATTTTATTCTTCAAAACATTGTCTTCCAAAATTGTGATCCTGTCTATTAAGACCGTGATCCTGTCTATTAAGACCATGATGCTGAAGTCTGCTGTTATGTGTACTGTGAAGCTACTGATGGCCTGACAGGCAAAGCATACAGCTCAGTTCTAGCTCAGTGCCATTTATTTCAACAATTTTCCTCCTAATTTTCTCCTGCATAAAAAGCAAATTAGAGGCACTCATATAATAATATTGTATTTCAGGATGTAAGCAGCAGTTCTGGGGAATTCAGCATTAACATTGTCATGCTTCATTCAAGGTGGTAGAAAAATGTGCATTAAAACATTTGGGTAAGTGTTTCCCATGTTTTGAGTAATTTTTTACAAGAAAACAAAACCTGGAATGTTTTTGGGTAGCTGAAACTTGTGCAGACCCACATGCAGTTTTGGACATGTCTGGTTCAGATGATAGCATGGCCTGCAGAGCTTATGAAACTGCATTCATTTCTACTTCTCTCTATTCAAAATTGAGTTGCTTTTAGCCGTGTCTTTCCAAAATTATCTCACATTAACACCTTGCACTGTTGCTGCCAATTTACGTTCTTATGAGGAGTAAACAGTGGATTTAGTTATATAAGGACTATCTTATACTCCTGCAGATACCATGCAAATTTTCACAGAATCACAGAATGGATCAGGTTGGGAAGGACCACAGCAGGTCATCTGGTCCAACTTCCCTGCTCAAGCAGGGTCATCCTAGAGCACATGGCATAGTATTGCATCCAGACAGTTCTTGAATATCTCCAGTGAGGGAGACACCACAACCTCTCTGTTCCAGTGCTGTCACTGCACAGTAAAGAAGTTCTTCCTCATATTCGGGTGAAACTTCCTGTGCATCAGTTTCTGCCCATTGCCTCTTTATTGCTTGGCACCACTGAGAAGAGCCTGGCTCCATCCTCTTGACACGCTCCCTTCAGATACTTGTAGACATTGATGAGGTCCCCTCTCAGTCATCTCTTCTTGAGACTGAACAGGCCCAGATCCCTCAGCCTTTCTTCATGAGAGATGCTCCAGAGAGAGTTGCCCTCTGCTGGACCCACCCCAGGAGCTCCATGTCTCTCTTGTACTGAGGAGCCCAGAACTGGACACAACACTCCAGATGTGGCCTCACAAGGGCTGAGTAGAGGAGCAGGATCACTTCCCTCAACCTGTTGGCCATGCTCTTCCTAATGCACCCCAGGATATCATTGGCTTTCTTGGCACAAGGACACACTACTGGCTCATGGAACGCTTGTCATCCACCAGAACCTCGAGATCCTTCTCTGCAGAGCTGCTTTTCAGCAGATCAGCCCACATCCTGTGCTGGTGCCCAAGGTTATTCCTCCCCATGTGCAGGACTCTGCATTTGCCTTTGTTGAATTTCAGACAGTTCTTCTTTGCCCATCTCTCCAACCTGTCGAGGTCCTTTAAATTTTTATTATAATCTACCTTCTCTGTAGTGCAAATGTGTCTCCAAAAAAGTTAGTAGCAAAGTGAAATAATTTCCACATTAAAACAGTATTCAAAATCATATCTCACTTTCTGTGGGAATGTTATGGGGTAGCAATGCTACCTACCTTCAATTCAGCTGGTGAGGTTCCCCCTACCTTCCTACCACCTTACATCCTACCGGGAATGTATGTCCATGGGCATTTGCAAATTTAGACTTGAATTGAGAAGTATGAATACAAGGGGGAAAGTTATTATTTTTCTAATTAGATCAGATTATTAGATTCATGTTTACAATTGAGACAGTAAGTTGTTGCACAAAGTTTTCCTTTTGGAAAACAGGCAAATATTTGCCAAGTTGGAAAGAGAGACAGAAAGTGGCAATGCAAATACAAAATACATCTTTATCATCTTTTCCTTGAATTGTTCCTGCCATCCATGTTTCTGGTGACATCTGTCTTTGCTCAGCGAATGTGTGTCATTGCAGTCCCGTCACCTTATGCTGAGTAATTGAAAAAAACCGACATATACCCGGCTCAGCAACACCCCGTTTACAGGAGAAAAGCTTTAATTTCAGCACTTTCAACTTGGAGTACTATTTGGAAACATTTAGCTCATAAAAAGCCTTACAGTTCATGCTTTGACCTTATCATGACCTGAACATTTTGTTAGCAAAGTACCCTGTTAATGTTTTGACCAAAAGAACTAATGTACTTGGGTTTGGTTGTATTGCCAAAGTGGTGCTTGCTCCTAAAAAGGGAAAGTTTTAATTCTATTTTCAAAAGCAATGCCTTACTCCTAACTATATATGGAAATGTCATCAATCAGTCCTGAAAACAGAGTGTGCACTGCAGTGCATTTGATTAGCTTGTGTTCCTGCGTTCAGTGTAACAAATCTCACCATACTGGAGCTCATAGCGGAAGTCTTTTGCTATGTCTGTTTTGCCTCTACTAGCTTGAGTAGATGTGAATATAACTTTTGTTTTAATCACCAACAATGAAGTATAAAGGAACAAGCTAATCAAAAGAGCAGATAATAAAATGCATTGCCACTCCCAGACATATTTACAACAGAATTGCCTGACTAAGGTGTTTTTGCTGGTGTTCTTTTTTTAATTAAGAAGTAAACCACCTAAAAGACTTCACCTTCCACAGGTACAACCTTCTGTTGTTGTCCTTTTTTTAATGTAATAAACAATAATGTAGCTAAAAAAGGGATTCTAAACATTTTGATCAGTGACCTATTAATACGTACCAAAGGGCTTCAGCAACCAAAACCCACCTTCTAACTTAAAGGCGTATGTTATTTAAGCATTAGACCTACCAGGAATGCCAAAGGGTAGTTGTTTCTTGAGTAGGCAGTGAGCTCAGACTCTTTGGTCTTCATCTTTACAAACCAAATCCCAAGAAATCCCTGACAGATAAATTGAGCAGCAATGAAAGTAGCAATCACCTGGAAATATTACAACAGAAATGAAAGGAAATAGTTAAGAAGGGTTGTATTAGACAAATCAGAACTAAACCCTAAAAAACACAGTTCATTGGGAAGTGCTGCCTGTGCAGTTACCATTTATGAGCCACTTAACTGTATTTCATCTGTATCTTTTAAATTTTGGTAAGTGTTCATCAAAACTGAAAAGCAATATATCGCGTACATATTTTAAAACAGTCATATTAACACCCTTTTTTTTTTTGTATGAAGATCATCAAACATTTTGGTTTGATTTTGGAGTTTTTTTCATTGTAAGTTATGTAACTTACTACTCCTTCATATGAAAATAACATTACTTCTCAGTACTTTCAGAATTGCATTTTAGGAATTCAAAACAGTCATAGTTGATTGAATTAATATGGAAAAGGGGCTTCTGCAAGCCCCTGGTAGAGGAGTTTGCATGGAATAAGATATCAGTTAAGTAGACAGGATGCAGAAAAAAAAGTGAAAGAGGATAATAAACAGGAAATTTTGTGTCTTCTTAAAATATTTCCAGCTAAATGTCGAACAGCAGAGTCTTTGTCAAAATTAGCAGTCAACATGATGTAAGCGTGTAGGATAAAATCTATTTTGTTGGTGAGGAAAAAAAGACTATTGTAACTTACTTAGCTACAGGATATTTTTTCTGACACTTCATCAGCATGTTCTTATTAATATGGAGGGTGAACATTATTTGTGTCAAAATTGTCATTCGGAGCTCTCACTTCCCAGCAGACTTCAGCTTCTTAGTAACATGTAAACTCACAGAGTTATTTATATTTTGGGGTTCAAACTCCATTTGAGGCCAGAGTAAAAGTGGCAGATAAACAGAAAAAGAAACCCTCCACAGAGCCCAAACTACTGAGCACAGATTTCCAAATTTAGAGTATTTTAGGTAGGAAGTCTGATTAGAAAACAGAATTCATAGTTAGAGGGACTTATTTGGTCTCTGCCCACGTTTGCATCATCCTCTGCCTTGAAGAGATTGCGCTATATATTTCAGAAAGTTCAGCTAACTAAAGTGTTTACAGTAAATGCTGAATATCCTGAATTACAGTAGGCAGACATAAACTTTATGAGAACAATTGGATACATTTTAGATTTAAGCCAATAGCTCTGTTAACCAGGATTTGGGGGAAATCTCCTTCAGCAAGTGTGTTTTCATGAACAGTCTAGATGATGGAAAACAGAAAGTCCTTATTAAATCTGTAGACAATAGGAAGGGTAGAGCTTCAGACATGTTGAAAAGCTCAGAATGATCCTGGAAACTGAAGTTGCATAAAAAAAACAGGATGGTATTCAACAAGGAAAAACACGAAGTTCTACACTTAGCCAGAAGGAATCAGCTTCTTAGATGCACGATGGGGAACAACTGCTTGGGTGGACAAGGACAGAAAGATCTTGGGGTTATAAAGTACTGCTGGCTGAGTATAAATCAGCCACATCATCCTACTCTGGACAGGCCAAACACTAAGCTAGGACTTATAAACACAAGAAAAGACATGCAGCAGGTTCTGTCCTACTAAGAAAATAACACCTGCTATTCTGTTTTAGCCAGTTTTGGTGTTTCCACTTCTCGATCCACTCTAGTTCTATTTTCTAGGATGATTGTTACTCTAGACTTTGGAATACCTTCTTCAGAGGATGTGGAGCCAGCCACTGTTGGTGAGGACATGCAGAATGACTGGGGCTTCTGCCGTTCCTCCATACTCCACTGCTCTGCTGAACGCAGTGCCCCACATAGGGGACTGGGCTGCTCATTTTGCATAATTTTGGGTTGTTTTTTTCATTTTCATTTAAGGAGTTAGACCCAAACACCAGATCAGGCACTAGTTCTGAAATGTTTTTGTTCCTAATTTCTCCAAAACTCTAGGCTCACCTCCAAGTCCTTCAGATGGGAAAATGCCGTATCACATTTGTATTGTCTTTACCTTGGTAGTTCTGCTGCACCACCAGGCCAAACATCTGTGGGATGGAAGGAAAGACAGAAGAAGGAATAAAAGATCAGGTCTCCAAGTATTGCACATAACTCACTGAGGGGAACGAAGAACTTTTACATTCAGAATTTTACTTAAGTTCCGGCCAGTCAGTAAACATCCTTATTCTGAAAAATATGTTGAACAGCTATTGAAATCTCACATTTTCTTCTGCTGGCTTTTAGAACCCTTCCTTAGATTTTGCTTTTTCTAATTTTTTTCTGATTAGAACAAAGAGATTTATTTCTTCTGACAATTTTTCTTTATTCTGTAAACTGTGTGCCCTTCAGAAAGCAGAAACTGTCTGGTCACAAATGAATTATCATAGATTGCATGGGGAATGGCCTTATGAGGAAAACCAGCCACTGCTGAAGTCCAGTATTCCCTTTTGCCTACAAAAGACTTAATCCTTTGACATTTCTATTGCAAGCTAGTTACTATACTGGTTTTGATTCAACCCTCCAGACAACACACCACCTCCCTCAAGTGGTCAGCATAGTTAAGATTGTTTTTTCTGCTTCAAGGGCTGTTTTCTGGCAGTGCCCAAAAAATGTGTTGAAGAACACACCTTTTATAAACATTATTAATAGATCAAGTTTAAAAAATTCTGCAAAAAAAAAGTATTTTGAATGGTAGAAAGAGATAAGAATCCCACAGAAACAAATACTTAGCTGGCATCACTTGGGCACTGTAGGCTTTTGATGAGAAGAAAACCAAAATAGCTGCTTTTTTGTGGATGGGCTCTAATAGCTTTCTGCCTGCGGTTACAGGCATTCAGTTACGGTCACTGCCATGGAAGGGATTGTATAAGTGCATAAGCTAATCAAAACAGTGGCAAATTTGGAAAAGCAGCACTGTTAATTCTGATGGCTTGCTCAAATCCTCGTTGGAATAATTATAGTTTTCTTCTTTTGTTCAAAATGCTCCCCATTTAGAAACAGTTCTTTTGTAATTTGCTGCCTAGTATGTGCTTGCAGTACAAACAGGAACAATGCTGAGGAAGAGCTCACGGGAACTCAAACCAGAGTTGCATAAATTTAAAACAGTAATAACGATGGTAAGAATATAAAAAAGAGAGTAAATAGAAAGCTTCATACTTCAGGAAGCAACCCAGTCATCACTGCCAGGGTTCAGAATAAAATTCGCTCATGGAACAGTGCACTACAGAGGTACCTTACAGAGAGACACACACTCTACACGTGAAGCAATGCCTTTGTATGTACACTGACAATTCCAGCACGGCAATAGGTATAGAAATTCCTGGTAATGCAGCCAAATCATGCTCATCTACACATCAGAGGACACCTGTGATATTCTGCCGGTACTATCCGGGATGAAACCAAACATTCACACAGACTACTACTGCCCTGTCAGTGCCCAAACACTGTGATTACCTCATATGAGCAAAGAGTGATAGAAAACACAAAAGGAAAGCAGTTCAGGTAGAACTGGGCAAACAATGAAAAATCAAGAACACCATAAAAAATATTCTAATTTATAGTCTCACAAAAAAAATCTAAATAAATCTATCTATCTTACAAAAAGCTACTCAACACAAAGGCTTAGAGAGAAGGCAAAAAACCTCAATGACCAACTGACCAACCAGTTAAATTAGTACAGGAAACACAATCCTCATTTCAAGACCCAAGTCAGTCCCCAGCAGGAGTCAAGAATAAAATTGTGAAGTACGACACATATAACCAAATATATTATAAGCATTACTCTTAGTAGAGGCAATGTTCTGTTCTAGGAAGTAATTTCTGTCTTTCTTTTGCTGGGTAAAACTGCAATCAGGTAGCTCCAACCACTTATTTTAACAAAAGCCTGCTAATTAAAGCAACACTATCCAGCCTCCTTCTTGGCATTAATGAAGTGACAGAGGAAGGAAGCCTTAAGCACTCATTTTCCTCTCGGAGCATCTAATATCCCACACTACAGCCGGTAGAAACATGTTAACACATTTCCTGACTAAGGAAAGAAAAAAAAGAGGGAGAGAGAGAACATATTTAGCACAAAAGATTGAAGTACAAAGTTGCTTTTAGCAGTCTGTCTGAAAGCTGTTGAAAGGATAATGTCCTCCACATATTTGAAAGAAACATAAGTGGTATGAAAAAAGGTCCTTCTTGCTTTACTACAGCACCAGGGTGGTTTAGGTTGACTGTTGCAGATCTCTGAAAAATATGGCCAAATCAGACTGTACACACCTTGCAGGTGTTGTGACAGAAGCACAGCTAAAGACAACAGCCCTTAGCTTGTAGTACAGATATGAAGAGGTACAGAGGAAGGAGATGACTTCAGATAACTTGGAAGATCATTGCTAACTTTATGTGATTAACCTACAGCTGCAATCCCCATCTAGTTTTCTGCTATTTTCCCTTATTCTGTGGCTCCACCTTGAGCTGCCTTTCATTCACTCTGGTGTCTGAGAAGCCCTTAGAAAGAAAAGAGATTCTTTGGTACTAGATGTGAGCCAAACCAAACTCCTGCCTCTAAATATCGCCAAAGTTTAGAATTGCTTGAAATTTAAACTTATATCTAGATCCACATTTGGCTGTTTGTAGTCATCTTTACACCTTTTTGTTTAAAAAAATAGCATTGTCTGATTCCCCCAGCTTTTTTCACTTCAGCCTTTTGAGTCATGGTCAGATTGGCTTACCAGAGGCCCTGGTAATCTAACATACACATCCCATTCCCCTGCCTTTTCACTTCATAATCTTCCAGAGATGAAATTCAAGATTGCCCACTAATTATAACAGGACAGCTTCTCAGACAGATGACTTTCCAAGTAACCTTCTCATTCCACTCGTTTTCAAGGAATGAAAAAGTATGCCAGAGCGTTATGTGATGACGGACGAGGGCCAACATTACAATTTATGTTTGTGACCTGGCACATGGATGGAAACAGAGAGTATGATTCAGTGGTTTTTGTAGGCTTAATCCCTACTAAAGAGTGGTTCTGCCAAGGTAAACGTGACATTTTAAATGAAACTGCTTTGCATACACTGCATGGAACCTGAGATCCCACTTTCGTACTGCGGTTTCCTTCCAAAATGTAGCTACTGCCTGACAGGGCAGAGTAAGTGTGCAGTCTGGGCTCGCCTGTGTTAAGAGTGTTTGGTCTGCTTCAGCAAATGGCAGTGATGAGCAGATCGTGCAAAAGGAGTGAGACAGATGTTATTTGAACATGTATATTCCCAAGGCTAAGAAGAGGAGCAAAAATAAAGGCTGGATTGCACTTTCCTTCCCCACCCAGGCAACTCCCAAGCAACAAAATCCAAATTAGGCTCCACATTTGTAATAACATCACATTTCCTGGTAAGTCAATTATTACTCTACAGACCTAGAAAAGGCCATACATCTCATAATTATGTCCACAACTAAACCAAGATTTTAGCACTGGGGGCAGTTTCCTTTCTTCCCTCACCATTACTTCCTTTGTGCTCTTTCTGAAAATAAAATATTGACCACTTTGAAGAAGGAAGAAGAGAAGGAATACAAGTCGTTCAGTGCTCCTTATAGTACCAATCCAACCCAGCACAAAAAGCTAGCCTCTGATTAAGTATACTATTAGCCAAAATCAATGAGGTTTATCCAAGAGCTTGAAGGTACTGAACCAAAGCCTGATCTATCCAAGTGAGCCTCTCTGCACCAGTGTGGCAGGAACAACAACATTTTTCCTCAGGCAAAACCCCACCAAATACCTCACACGCAGTGGGATGAGCTGTACCATAAAATATAGCTCATCTCCCCATTCCCTTGCTCTCCTAAAGACTCTGCTGTGATGGTGCAATGACAATATTTATCTAGACTAAGAGCAAGTTATTTCACCCAAACACCCCATAGTCATCAAATGTCATCAAACTCATCATAATCTCTGTCACTGGCCAGACCTGGAGTCAAAGGAGAACCTGTGTAGTAAATAAATTACAAGTCTTCAAATGCTGCACAAGCCTGGGAATAGAATAGCACAGAGACAACTGGAGACAAACAGCTAACATGGCTTTCCTCAGCATGCTCATCTCTGCCTGGAGAAAACAAAAAGCATTTAAGAATTCCCATGTCTTAATTCTCATCCACACCCAACCACTTTCCTTCATTCAGACATAGTATGTATGTAAATAGGTGAAAATTTGAAGCCTCAGTAAAGTCAGACAATGCTTTGGACTCTGGGACTGAGAATCAGAAGTGCAAAATGCTATTCAGGAGCTTACAGGTAGCATTCCCTTGCCTAGATTTACCCACATGTGCACATTTTTGAGTACTTGCTTTTGAGCCTTCTCAGGAGCTCTCCTGCCTTATCTCCCAGGCCCTGTCAGAAAGGAAAGAAAGATTTCTATTTATGTCTGAGAATGTGGCAGTCCTAGGGACCTATTGTTAAGATTCAGGTACTATTAAGACTCAGGGAGGTGGTTTGTCTTTGCGACCAGTTTATCATGCTCTACTATGACCACAATGAAAGATAGTCCAGTCTTTGCATGCATCCTCCACGCACACACACGCATGCTCTCCCTTGTGATTATCTCTGCTGGGCAGTGTGATTTGTCCTAAGATAAGAACAGGAGGTGGTAATTGCAGGAAGAACTCTCTGGGTCCTCAGGTAATGAATGCATTCCAGAGATGGGGGAGCTGTGATGTTTGTGATTGGCTTTGGTGCACACTGGCTTGCAAAAGAGTATAAAATGCTGCTGGAGATTGGGCCAACTGGGCAAACTGGCCTCCCAAGATTTCCCAAGATTGCAGGCAGCTTCCTGGTGGGTTCACACGTACATACATACCCATTCCCAGGCAGAGACACCTGCAGGGTACGTCCAGCCGAAAGACTGAGAACGTTCACTTTTGGATGGGTGAGTAAAAGTGCAAAGGTCACATATGGAGGTTAAATCCTGAAGTAGCTCCATAGGTGTTTTGTTGCTTTGCAATTGTGCATTCTGAAAGGCCAAAAGCTGTAAACCTTTACATTTCTTGCTGAACCTGCATATATTATAACCCTTTAGACCTGCTTGTATACTTCATTGGCAATATTTAAATACTGTATTAGCAATAAATCTAGTCATAATCATCCACATAATCAGTGTCATACTTTGCACGTTTGACTGAGAGTCTTTTCTCTACTACTTTGCCACATCTATATATATCTATTTATATATATATATACACATGTAGGTCTGAAAATAACTGAAGTAGTAATT
This sequence comes from Neopelma chrysocephalum, assembly GCF_003984885.1. NCBI lineage: Eukaryota > Metazoa > Chordata > Aves > Passeriformes > Pipridae > Neopelma > Neopelma chrysocephalum. The sequence goes on from NW_020897691.1 coordinate 27,840,409, forward strand.
TCTACATTTATTTATTTAAATATAGACAGGAAAAGGCTATTTCAATCATCTATTTAATCTAAGCCTAGTAATGAAAATGCCACCACTTGGGCTTTTCAACCTCAACGCTAGCAAGAGAGAAGGGTGAGAAATTCCTGTTCTTTCAGAAGAGAGTGGGTGGGGAAAGGACAAAACAGTTCATGAAGAAATAAAAATTAGAAACATTTGAAAAACGTGATTTTCCATTCACTTTTCTTAAAAATATTTTAAAGGACAGAAAAGGGAATAATCCCATGGATTTTTCTAGTCAAACAGGTTTGAAATGGACTCTTCTTTATATCACAGAGGTGCCAAGAAGGTTGACTATCTGCCTTCACCATCCTAAATGTTTTAGCTTAGCCACTGTTACTCCACCACTTCTGTCCTCCTCTAGCTTCCCCAGTAAATATGTCCCTGACCAACTGTATGCAAATACCACATAGTAGGGATAGCACAGATTTCTGGTCCCTTCAGAAAGGTCAGTTTGGACTTCAACCACATTTCTAGGCAACTAGACACAGCATCCTCTCTCATGCATCTATAAGCTTTTCCTAATGCAGTGGAATCTTCTATTATTTAAATAATTTTTTCCAGAGCATAATTTAAACAGGATTGACCATAATTACATATACTTTGGAAAATGGAAAAAATGTATGATAGGAAATGGATGTTTCCTGCTTTCCATCAACTGATTTTGAGGCTCTGCAAAGGGTCTCAAACTTTGAGAACTTTCTTTTTGCTTTTACTGATCACATCTTTTTGATATTAGAAGTTACATTGCAGCAGTTTACAAGTCAACAAGTCCAGCACATTTTCTTCTCTATACAACAACACAATATTGCATTGCAGGAGTTGCAATAGTGATGCCTTACAATTTTTAAGATTTTTAGCTTTTTGTAGATTTTAATGTAGCTGGAGTTTTCCTTCACTTTAGACCATTACTTTCTCACAGTTTGTGTGTCACATTCCTGAAGCTTCGGTTTAACTGTCTTTTAACTGATTTTTCAAGGCAATTGATATTTAGCAAGAACATTCCATTGGCTTCCGTTGGGATGTGCACCTGGACCGGAATAATAAGAGATATGGCAGACAAAACAAGATAGAAGGCTCAAGGCCCTTGGAGGGGCTCCAGTGGGGCAGTTATGAGGGTGGTACCAGGGCAAAAGGGGTCTTAGGATTGGATGTCCCCATTAGATATGATAATTAGTAAAGGTATAAAAGTGTAAGAATTATGTATGTGGGTCCATGCCTTTTGTACTCCATGATCAGAAGGCCTTCATTGAAAGAGCTGTTCTCTATCTTATCTATACTAAATTTGCCTGGAGGGTTTTTTTACTCCTGATGATCTTTAGGCAAAAACAGAACAAGGGGTAATGGTTTTAAACTAAAAGAAAGTAAATTTAGACTGGATATAAAGATGAATTTTTTACGGTAAGGGTGGTGCAATGCTGAAACAGGAGGGGTTGGAACCAGATGACCTTTAAAAGTCACTTCCAACCTAAACTACTCTGTGATTATATGATTCTATCTATCTTTAGAAAAGAAGTGCAGACAAAAATGAGATGAAAAGTAACTGGCAATATGGAGGAGAAATAGTACAGAGTGATTGAAAAAAGAAAAAAAATACACAGGGACATAGAAACAGCAGATCTCTAACTACTTGCAGATCACTACACCTTAAGAATAATTCACACTGGAAGGAGGGAAAAACTGAAAGCAGCTTTAAAATGTTGTTAGTTGTAAAGAATATCCAGGTACAAAGATGTTTAATTTAATCAGGACACTCTGAGCTCATTACTCCCTAAACATTTATGCAGAGATAGAAAGAAATTAAAACATATTGTAACATAAGAAGATTATTTTAGTTGGCTAAGCTGTAGTATTAACTTTGTAAATATTAAGACAGAAGATGTTAAAAACTTTTGGACTGTGCTTTAGCACTTCTCTTAACTGACTAGTTACACAGAAACTGTAGAAGCATATTATACATCATAACGCTTAGGATCAGATTTAGCCATTTTTATTGATATAACAACCTAAAAGATTCACAGGTCACTTGTAATTTTTATTTCCAAGGAAAGAAAACCAAGAAAGTTGTGAACAAAAACCCTGACAATATTCAAACAAGAAGAAACGTAACTAAAGTAATGGAAATCAGAAACGGCATATGTAGTTGTGTGAAGGTGCTGGCATACAAAAATAGGTCTCCAAAAAAGAAGCAACGAAGAAGTTTTGTGTGGGTTCCTGAAGGACTAAAATGGTGACAGCTGCTCCCAAGGACTGGAGCACTTAAGGATGACATCCTGAGCAGTGCTGCCTGTGAAATTCTGCAGATGATCAAGGTTCTTCAAATCTTACCTGCAGGCACAAGCACGTTTGCACAAATGCTAATTCAATCCTCCTTCCAGTATTTAACCCAGATTCAGTTGTTCCATTATAAATGTTCTTTGGGCATTTCCATCTTTATTCCCTTTATGTCCAAAAGTGCATGCTCTGTAGAGACAGGCACACAAAGCTCTGCTGCAGAATCATTTCAATGCATGACTACTGTACCTGAACACTGCACAAGTCTCTAGGAGAAGCACAAAGAGTTAAAGAGAGTCAGAAGTACTGCTGATATCTGCTTTTGGCTAGCAAATGATTAAAGCAGAAAGCAAAAGGGACTGATCAGCCTAAGAGGTATTAAGCCCACTCACTCTTTAAAAAGTGCTCTGACCACCAGATCATAGGGTATGCTGCTGAAGAAGAGCATTCCTCCTTCTCCCTCTTGAAACTAAGCCATAGTGCAGCCAGGCATGCAAGAGCTACAAAGACAGACAGAGAAAAGGCAACAAGGAGTATGATTCCTATCAAGCTACTGATTAGGGCACTCATCTTGGAGGGAGAGGGTGGAAAGGCCTAGCCCATTTGCCCAGGTCTGTTCTGTATTTTCTTTAACCCACAACTAGTCCACTGACAAAGTGAAGGGAAATTCATACAATCCCAAGAAGTAGGATCTTACCCCAGCTTCCTCCCTTCACAGTCAAGTAACTAACTAATCAGCTAAAGTCACACATCTCTTGCTGCTGTTTCCTGTGGTTCATCTTCAACAGAAGGAAGAGATACTCTCAAGCAGGAGTATGGCCTTGCAGCTCGGTTACTTCTGCAAGATGAAAAGAGAAATTTGGTCATTGTCCAGCAGAGTGGACCCAGTGTTTAAGGCATCCCACTCCCTGTGAGAGCACTGTGACCACTGCTGTGAGAAAGGAGTATCGCTCTCCCATAAGGTACCTGTGCTCAGAAGAAAGATATGCAGACAAGTCAGGTGTGTACAGATTAGGACCCAGTATTTCTGAAAGGTCTACTATATTCTTAGAGGAAGTTGTAGGTATCTAAATTAGGTGGCCTGAATGACCATAAGAGATGGCACTGCTCACACAACTGGCACTGAATGGGATGTGGGAGCTAAGCAGATGAAGAATACACCTAATGTTGGGGGGTGTAGAGGGGTGTGGGTGGGTAGGTGGGTGGGTATGTGTTTGAAGAAACACAAGCATCTTCCAGTCCAGTAATCTCTCAGGTAATGTCAGGAGAAATTAAGACACAAAGGCACATAGACACAGAGTAGTGATCTAACCAGAGTGCCCTAAGCTTTTGGTTTCTATTGATACAAACCAGATGTTGGTGAGCTCTGAATTTCTCAGTTTGTTTAACTCCTTGGAGTATCATTTTAGAATAAACACAAGAGGCATCTTTTCTCACAGCTCTCCTTTGTCCTGTATCGGACTTACCTCAGTTGAAAAGGTTATTTATTATCCAGTCAACTGTGAAATGTCTATTGCATTGCATCATTTGAAAACTTAGAGGGAGGAGGGGAAAGAAAATCACTGTGAAATTTTCCAGTCAAAACTCCATTTTTACTCTTGATTCGATCTGATATAGTGGTTTGCTACTGTCAACTATAGATCCATTGATATGTTTAAGCAGACCAGAGAAAAATCTCACATTATTCGGCATAGTAAGATAAATATAAATTTAATGTACGGCTCATTAAAAACTGGTTTAGGATTTAAGTCAAAGAATAATATCATTCTCGTCTCCCTTGTGATTTATTTAAAGCATGTAGAACAGGTGCTCACAGAAATACTTCAGAGAGAATGTACCTGGTTAAAAGAGATCAACATCTGTCCCATTTTACTTGTGTGAGATAGTACACATCCAAAATATGGAATTCAACACCACCTAGAACAACTGTATGTACTTCCACAACTAGCATAAAGTGCCCTGAGTTATGTCATCACAAATGTAGTACAATGAAATTTGGGAAGGGGAGTTACAGTGAAAGTTTCAAAATTTTAGCTTGCTGCCGTACTCTTTGCTCCCACACAATAAAGGTACACCTAGGAGTCTGTCCAAAGCTACTTCATGGGAGTCAAGAGCCAGTGAGAAGAAGGAAGTGTGCCCTTGCCAATGCTGCCATGGTCAGCAAGAAAAAAGTCTCCCCAAGGTCTATCCCCTCTTATACAGAGGGAATAGATAAGCTCTATGTGCTGTTACGTGATACTCCCCACTACTCTTTAAAAGCCTCAGTGCCAAAAGAGCTGGGAAGAGGAACAAGGAAGAGTAGAACCCTTTCTGTGCCAACTCTCCCCCTTCAGACTAGCTGACCCCAATCTGCTTTGCCTTCCGGATGTCTGTAGTCTGTTTCTAGCTCACAAATGGGAAAAATGACCTTTCCTGAAGGAAAATTTCTTCAAACATGGAAATTGTGGAAAAAGGCAGTAGACCAGAATAAATGGCATGGCAAGGTCTCTGACCAAAGTAGCCTAAATTGCACTTATACAGTGAACAAAAGTTGGGCAAAAAAGAACATGTGGATGGCCTATAATGAATTTTTCAACTCTTTTTGCCATTTCCACTTATTACTGAGAAAATCTGTTGTTTTGCAATGCATTTACATTTACAAATTTGCACAGATGTTTAGTGCAGTGCTGTGCAACAGCACATTGCTGCCTAGCTCACCAGAAGTACACGGGGGGGAAGATTTGGCAGAACTGACTTGATTGCTTTTACTTGTACTGATAATAGCACTAAAAAAATGTGTAGTAATGGTAATTACACATTGCAAAGATCTCTTATCATGTAAAATTGGAATATACAGCTAGCTGTTCATGAAAATGAAATTAATTTTATATTAGTGTTATGATCAGACAACCTATTCACATAAGCATTGCAAAAACTTTTTTTTTTTAATATATGAACCGTCTTTCTCTTCTTGCCCCAAATCAGCAAGGATATATATCTGTTCCAAAGAGAAAAGCAGATTTACAGTATCCTAAAAGAAAGTAAATGGCTGAAGAGGCCTCTTTCAGACCGGGAGGTGCAAAAGCCTGCAGCAAGGCCGATCTGTAGATCACTGGCTTACAAAGCCATGGAGGACTTCACTGTAAATGGATGCGAAGTAGATGATGTTTGCAGTGCTGCAGATGCTTAATCCATTCAACAAGCAAAATCAGTCTCCTGGATGTGGTGAGTCTGCAGGAATGTATATACATATGCAAGAAACACCCTTCTTTTATTAGAATCAGAGAAGAGGAATCCTTAAACTCCCTTCTTTTTGTGACTTGGGGCCACAGTCTGGAAGAGATTGAGAACCACTGCATTTAGAGAGCCAGTCTCCGGTACTAATCAATCCAATGACTTTCTTCAGTGGTAGAAGAGCTGATAACCCATTTATACTGCCCATAGATCATTGACAGTAGTCTAGCAGGCTGACTGATCAGCCAGGCATCTGAATAATATTCAAAGTGAGACAGAATAATTAGCTCTGGCTGTAGAATTTTGAACGTACATCTAACCAAAGCATCTCTTTCTTTAAAAAATGTCCTCTTTCTGTCAATGTTGTAAAGGTGCTGCTTGACATGCCTGGTCTCCCTGGTCTCTTTATGTCTGACAGTCCTGCTATGGACAGGTACTCTGTAATCATTCCCATTTATTAGCTAGAGTCTTGACAAGTCCATTGAATTCCACTCAGCAATAAAACATGTAAAGAGTGTCACTGTCTTCTGCTTCTGGGAACACTTGCCTTGTTTTTGAGCAGTTCTTAAGTGCCTGGCTGGAGCAAACCAAGCCACTCAGCACCATCCAGGATCTGGCACTGCAACCTTGGATCCTGCAGTTGTACATCCAGAGCCCTACAGAAGTTGCATTTAGGGTAAGAAAATGTGGTAAATGTTCAAAGATTTGAAGGAAGATCATCAGAAGTAGAGTAACAGTGGTGTAATCCTTAAAGCTAATAAAGAAAACCTTCAAACCAGATGTTTTAAGAGATGTTACTCTACACAGAATAAACTAAAGGGAAATAGTTCTTGTTTGAAAAGGGACAGGACATGCTGGAACAGCCTGACATGCTGAGATGACAAATTTAGTCTAAACATCAGAACTTAACTATAAAATCACTTGGGCAGAAGTACAGACTCTGAAAAGAGACAGATGAAACCACAAGATCTGCAGCTATGCAAGAACCAGTAGGGTACCCTGGGACATGAACCAGGGCATGGTCCCAGAGATATAAGGGACCCTTTTCTGGATCACCCAGGTTGATGCTGCACTTTTCTCTACCCATTGATGGACTAAGCTTACTTCTGTTGAAGCCTGTAGGAATTTTGCCATTGACTTCCAAGGGAGCAGCAGCCCTATGATTTGGCTGCATACAATTTCAATTAAAACGTCTATGAATCACATCATTCTGCCCTTGGCAGCTGAGAGATGAAGACAGCGGGATAGGAAAAGAGCAGCTCAAGCAAATGGAAATAATTTTTCTATTAATTTTTTTTAAAGGAAGATACTCAGCATAACTTGTCCCTTTTTCACTCCTGTTCTGTTACTAATAACTGTCTAGTGTCATTAGAGTGAATTGCTAGCACCTTGTTTACTTTTAACAATTGACAGGTTAGATCCTGTAGGATTTATTCACCACAGAAAAAACTCATTCCCATAAAGAAAAAGTTTTCTTGTTCAGGGGTCATTCAAGTCCTTACTTTGATTGATTTTGACAGTTAATCTGGGCTTTGGCTAAGGGCACACCCCTGTGAATAGAGCACGGGAAAGCCTCTCAGAAGTTCTTCTGTGAGTTTCAGTGATGCCAGTGGAGCTGACTAACTGTTCCGATTGGAAACAGACTTCTGCCCTTTCACTGCCTCTGTGCCGTTTGCACCCAGCTGGTTTGAAACATGCCATTGTATGTGCATGCCTGCGTTATAGACTCTGTGTGTTGAAGTATATTATACAAAGAAAAAAACAACAAAAAAACCCCAAAAAACCCCAACCCAAACCAAAAAAATTCCAAAACACAACTGCAGTTACACAAAGAACCATCACATGCAGTATTTTCTGAAAGAACATAGGAAGGACACAGAGTACTGCCAGTGGATAAAGGCTGATGCTCAGATGGCTTTGGTTCAGCTCCAGACTTCCTAAATGCCCAAGTACCTGTTATAATAAAGGTGTCAATATAGGTCAGTAGACAGATGACCCTGCTGATTTCATTAACACTACCTTCAAAACTGAAAAAAATCCAACACCACATGCAGAAACCAGAAGGCTGGAGGAAAAGGGTAGTGATTGTGCATAAGTGAGCGTGGATAAGGGTGTGACTGTCTGATCAGTCTGTGGAGAGGTATTCCTATGGGCTCAGAGATGCCACTCCACAAGCCAAGCTACCCTGCATCCTCACCAGATCTGCCTGGCTCGTCTCCACCACACTGTGTGGTGCCATCTCAGAACAGCCCTGGCACCAACATCTCAGATGTTCAAGGCACTTGGGTGTTTGGCTCCCACTGATTTCAGTGAGACTTAGGTACATAAGGCAGGAAGCATTTTGGATCCTCAATTCCATCTATGTAAAACAGAGATATTTGCCTTTTCCAAAGCTCCATAGTGTCTATTTTCATCTGTAAGACCCTTTAGAGTACTTTCTTGCTTTGGGCATGTGCAATATTTAGCCCAGCAAGGCTGCAACCTCTGCAAAGGCTCTGCAAACATGAAAAAAGTGTATTATTAGTAAAAACAGAATACACATTTTTATTGTGAATCAGTATTGACCTTAAAATAGAACTTTCCTAAGCCTTCAGAAGCAGTAGCTTGCTAGCTTCAGGTAAGTACCATTAAATGACTCCAAATGTAGCTAGGGTTATGGTCAATTGGGCTGACTCAAAAGATCTTTTAAAAAGTGTTTTTCTAGAGATAATACTACTCTTTGCCACTTTATCACACTAGCATCCATATTCCACAGCACTGTGACCTTGTAATTAGACAGTAAATTAATCAAGGTATTAAGATAACTGTCTCTCTTGTAAAAACAAGAGCATCAGAGTCACAGTAAATCTTAACCTGAGTGAAACCCACTGATCCAAAGCTCAGCCAAGACAATGTGAGAAAAAAACCTGAGTGCAGCAATAAACAACAATCTATTCTGGAGAGAAATATTTCTTGTTTGTTTGTTTGTTTGTTTGTTTGTTTTTTTATGAAGGCATCAATTGACAAGGGGAAGATTAAGAATCTTCCACTCCATAAATCCTTTTATCCACAAGGTCTTCTTCATGTTTGTGCCATGTGTAGTCTTCCTATTTAATACCCATAATCCACTCATAATCCTTTGATACTGCACGGAGCAGAGTTTAGAAGCTTTGCAAGCAAAGACATTTTTAAGTGATTTATACAGTGAAGTAGAATTTCCTCTGCCCACCTGCAAAAGCTGAAGCATTTCTGTGATTATAGTTCATTTTTAAAAGTTTCCATTCATGTAGGGTTTTTAATAAAAAAAAATAAGCACATGAAAGGGATTCAGATGTATGTGTCTGCTACCTAAATATTCAACAGGTTTCACAGCGTGCCACTTGGAAGAACAAATTTAGTTTCATTTGAAACAGTCTGCTTGCTACATGCAACTGTTTTAGTTGTAAATTGTTTTGTTACACTATAAACAAACAGAATATAGGAAAGGGAAATATCAATTACACATGCAGAATTTCTCCTCTAATAATATCATTACACACACTTGTTTTTATAGTAGAATTAAGAAGCAATCTGTTCATTTTCATTAATGTCACACTTAACAGCTATTAAAATCACTTATTGAGGATCAAATTGGAGCAATCAAATGCCAAAAAAAAATACAGAAACCCATCTCATAGAAAACCATTTTGCTAACTTCCTCAGTCTAGACACGCAGTAATAAGATAGTGGCAAACATTTTCATATCCCATTGCCTACTCCCTGAGCCATGCTATCCCTTGTTAACAGAAAAGAACATCAGATTAATCAAAAGAATATGTATCAGAGAATATTCCATTCCATTCCAAAGGAGAAATTATTATCAATGTCATAAAATCACAGATGGTGACTTAAATGTCTGCAAGGATTGCAGACAGAGAAACAATGCTCAAAATTCTAAATTAAACACATAAAAGGCCTTGTGGATAATTAAGAGAAGTGCTCCTACATTTAAAATAAAATATGTGGAATAGGATGTTGAAGAAACTAGCAGGAACAGCAACTGTGGAAGAAAAATTATTGCAGGGTATATAAACACTAGTTAGAGGAATAGCATGGCCTTCTTCCATCTTGGAAGGCTGTTATGTTACTAAAAGGCAGCAGTAAAAGATCAGAGCATTGTTAATCACCATGAAAGGAGAAGATCAGCCAAGAACGGCAAAAAATAAATATATTTTTAACAGCTATTAAAAATCGCAAGTCTTCTGGCCAAGCAGGGAGCCTGGGATGTCTGGTTACCTCACTATAGCAGGAGCCATGGTGATTGAATCTACCCTTTGGTGTTTACACAAGGGAGGCCAGTTTCAGCAGAACCTGAGGTACCTATGAGCAGGCAGCACTGGGAAGACTGGACAGCTGCTCTGGCTGCCCTCTTGGTGTTGGCCTAGGCAGACAACGTCTTCATCTGTTTGTCAAGAGCAGCTGAATAACCCCAAATGCAGTGGCACTGAACCACCATTCACAATAATAGCCTAAATTATGCCTACATTTAATATAGTAGGTTCTATTTCTTACAATATATAAAATTTCCTACAAAATTTCTGTGCAGCAAATACCATACCTCCATGTTTCCAGCTGGGGCTGGGCCTTTTGAGGCACTAAAACAATAGAAAACACTGGAAATTTTAACTGCTGGGAAGACTTTCTGTAGAGTTCAGTGAATGAGGAATGAAAAGCAATACATCAGAGTCAGTAATATGCCCACTAGAGGAGCAGAACATGAAGTCCCTGTGTTAAACAAAATATTATCTAAATCCTGCCCTCAAAGAGGAGGATCTCACTGCTGGAGTTTTGATATCCCCTGTGGTCACTCATGAACTTCCAGACATCTCTCCCACAAAGCTTCAGGCTAGATGTATACCCAAACACCCTCTCACTAAACATTTTTGGCAGGAGGGTATACAAAATGAGATCAGACTGCTAGGTCAAATGTATCGATTATTGATCAACTGCTGAATAGAATTGTTCTGCACGTCACAACTTTTCTTCACTCACTTTCTAATGCAGAAGTGGATCCATCTTTTATAGGAGTTTCTGAAGAGAAACAAAGTTAAAAGGCTTATTTCACAGGAGTATTCGGAAAAAAAAAAAAGAATTATCTTACACCAGAAACCAGATATTCCTGCAATGGGACTTATTGCTGTACATATGACACTGTGACTGAGCCAAGAACTGAGGACACCCTTTTCTAGGGAAAGTAAAGACTGAAAACCAGAAAGTTTCTAAAATGTGATACTTCAGTGAATCATATGCCAAAAATTGTCTCACCCATGGGTCATTTAATACATAATTTCAAAGCAGATGTACTTTCCCTGATACTATTTACAGATCTCTCAAACTCTAAATAAAATTCCTTTTGTTGCTCAGATTTTTTTCTTCCCTGCTGAAATATAACACTGATACAAGTTTAGCTGTTATTTTAGGATGTCTCTAATATTTTTATTTTTATCTTTCACTTCTTGTTAAAGTTTCTCTGGCTCCCATTTAAACATCTTTGGAAAACACAAGTGGATTTACATTTCAAGATGAAACTTTCATTGGTTGTTTTTAGTCCTGAATGAAATCCCCCTCCTATTCTCATGCTTTCATGGGAGGAAATCCAGTTTTCTTCTGGATACCTTTTTTTGTTGTTGTTCTTTCTGAAACCTTTAAATTACTTCTTTAACTGGTTGGGAGAAAGGAAGGATTCCTTTACTCACTGCGTATTTTGGCCATTCATTTTTAGCAGCAGCTCAAAATTATATAGATTATATTCACAAGCAATATATTGTGATATTTTTTATACAGGTAGCAATTACTGAGACAGCTTTGGATTTTTAAAACTCCATCTGTTGTTCAAGCATTAAATTCAGAGGTAGTGACTGTATTGATCCATGTGAAATGCAGTATAGTCCAACCAAAGGCAGTTCAAGAAAGCAGCATTTAAGATGCATGGCACATTTCAGCTTGGGTTCAGAGTCTGGATCTGAAACTGAACCAAAGCCAAGAATAATGCTCCATTTATTTCCATGGCTTTATTTCTCATTTAGATTAAAAAGGGAAAGAAAGAAAACACAGAATTGCTTCAAATCTCACAGATCAAATGTAGTCAGAACTGCAGAGTATAATCCCACGGGTTCAGATTCAGGAAACAGAGCTTTAAGTTTCAAATGAATGGGGTTTACATTTGGTGGTGCACTTAAGGTGGTCTAATCTAGAACTTTACTGGATTATTTTATCTTGATTTTTACTATAAATATAAATTGTGAGTCAAATGCTCTTGCCTAACCAAGCAGCACGGTCACACAATGTTAAAATTAGAATAAGTCTTTTCAGGAGCAAGGCATTTTGGCATTTTTTATTAGACATTGTATAGGCTACAAGCATTTACTACATATAATATTGCTTTAATTCATAGCACCAGCAACAGACTACTCTTTGACAGTTAGAATTTTAGTTTTATTTTGGTTAATTCTCAAAGCTAGGCCTATCTAAAGCTGCAAAGTTCACAGCATGAGCTTAGAAATCCTGTGGAAGTGGACTTTACCATTACTTTTCTAGGACTTCATGAAGCTTGAGATTTTTAATAGTATCTCAGGACCTGTGCTTTCACTGCTGATCACAACCAGAATAGTAAAGAAATTTTAGAAGTGCTTCAGCATCATACTGCTTTATTCAGCTTCACTTCTGTAAATAACCTGCATTTTGCAGAAGTACAGGCAAGTCAGTTATGCCAGGCTAATTTGTCTATGATCTGTGTCACTTGACTCTAGCACTTGATAAAAGCAAATATCTTTTTGTGTGTTAAAGGTGACTTATTGCAAAATCTTATCACTTTCTGTTTGCTTGGGCTTCATCCCTCCTCTGCAGGACAAAGATAACTATTTCCACATTCACTCAGAATTTTGAAGAGCATCTGTAGGACAGAACCTGTTTGAATAGAAAGAAGTTTGGGTACCCTAACCATATAAGGCTGTAAAAAAAAAAATTGGCAGAAAAACAAGATATTTTGCTTATTCTTTTTCTCATATTTATTTCTTCAAAAGACTAACTGCACATGGAGAAGCACACACAACTAAACTAAACCTTCAGACTTCAAAAGATAACTACCTTCAAGGAAATCCTGTTTGAGACAGGAATACATGGAAAGCTCTCATGTGCTGTTGATGACAGCACATTGTCTTCTCCAGGTTTCTTTATTCACTATCATCTGAAAGCAGAGACAAGATTTCAGGATTTTCATTTCATGAACATGGTAGGAAAAATTAAAAATATGGAAGAACCTCTGGGAAAATAAACCTTCACCTTCTTGCTGTTCCGCTGAGCTAAACACTTCCACCCAATTTATTCTGATTGCTTGACTCTTACAAATTAAGGACCAGATCTACAACATCTAGTAAATTAGTGCAGTACTGCTAACCAAGGCAAGTGCATTTATAGGAGTCCAGATCTGACTCCTCTGTTGCCCTTGGGTATGTCTTCTGCAGTAAGCATTTTCCCCAAGCTCTTTAATCACTTTGGAGTGTTAAGATATTTTTGTGCTCTATTAATGACATTAGTTTTATTATGTTTATCTAAAGTTTCAAAAGATGATGTAATTTTAAATTACTAAAGCAATAAAACTGAGAGTTTTTTATTTAAAAACAAAACAAAACAAAAAATCCCTAGTAAGTCTGCCAGCATTGTAAACTGAAAAAGAAGCAGTCAGAACTGGCAAAATACTCAACATGGATAAAGCAGGTTATGACTGGGAAATATGGAAAATTATTTGTCCAACTGCATAATGACTTAATAAAAATATGTACTTTACACAGTTCAGGCTACTATATCACCATTTATACTTGTAAAAACAATTTCCTTTTATCTCTACAGGCTGTGGAACATCTGGTAAGCAGCTTCCACTCTGCATTCTTTGTTGCCCACTAAAACTTTAAGGTTTGAGGAAAACCCATTACCCAACTTGCCCCTAAAAAGTAAATATTTTAAGAGATCCACCAAAATGTCTGAGGATAATTCACTTATTTATGGACATCCTATTAACTTTATAGTTCAAGACAGTTTTGCCTCAAAAGTTCTGCATCTGATGGTGGGAAATCTGTTTTTCATGGCAGATGGATGGGAGGGAGGATAGCCCTTCTCATAAGGAAAGCTTTTAACAACTTTTGAGAACTAAGCTGTACAGTGCAACTCAATCAAATGTAGTAAGCTGATCTGAAGACTGAGCTTCTTGAAAAAATTTCCACCATGACTGTCTTTAGAGGGAAATTTTCTCACAAGTATTTTGTTTCTAACTTTTTTTTAATCTCTCTCATGAAAAAGCTCAACACCCAAACTCTATAACTTTCCTCTCTCTGACCTGCCACATCAGTGTCCCTCAGGACAGTCATGCTCTTCCTCACTTCCCTCAACTAGTGGTGCTTCCTTCAGTTTCTCTCTGGTCATAGACCTACAGGTGACACAAGGAAAGCTATGGGACAATCATGCAGCTGAGCTTACAGGTCAGATTCAGAGGGTCTCCTTTGGAGTTTTGCCTGATCTTGTTTAAAAGTGGACAACATGGGAGCAGAAAAATATTATGTTCTAAAACAAACCTACAGATTTAGTGCAGCTACATAACCTCCTAATATTTTTACATTCCCTTTGCCCCAAAGCAGCAAGTTTTGAAACACCAATATTTTTACTTGGTTTGACATTTGCCTAACTTATTCCCGGCTCAGAAAGGGTAACTGGATGCCACGAGATGGCAGGAAATAGAAACACCTCTGGAGCAACTTTTCTTTCCAGGCATGCTGCTGAGTCTGTCAGTGGGGCTCAGTCCTCACAGTGCTCAGCAGGATCTAAGCCCAGGAACCTGTTGGGGGCTTAAGCAGCACAACATTCAGACTTGCCTGTGCTCAGGCCTTCCAGAGTAGCTGTATCAAGGCCATATGAGGGATCTCAAGGACTTTGACCTCTTCTCCCTCCATAGACTTCAAGGTCTAGCTCTGGCTTCACACCAGAGGAAATGTCTAGTGGTAGTCTGACAATAAACTCTACAGGGACAGTTGCTCTGACAGACAATGTCTGAGTTCCTAACAGTTTTGTTTTAGGAGTCTGGGCAGGATAGGCCAAGTAACGGCACGATCTTAAGGATGAAAGGCATTGGAGTTACATCATTTCTAGACATTGCAAAAAGACACCGGAGCATGAATCTGAAAAGGTTTGCTTGAAATTAGCATTGAAAACATATGCACAGGCCCTAAACTGAGCTCTTACGGCTCAGACAATTTGTTATACTGGCACTTCCCACCCCTGGCTTTGTTTAAACTTACCCAGATGTACAGTATTACAGAGGCCCAGACATAAGGCATGCACATTTACTGCTCCACCCCAACCCTGCAGACTGTCCAACAGGTGGGATTGCTGAAGAGCAATATGTCCTGGTGGTACCAAATGAAGACTAGGAGAGAGATACTCTGGGTCAACAGGAATATATGAGGCACGAGAGCAGAATTTTACTTGTTTTAACAACT
Source organism: Neopelma chrysocephalum (assembly GCF_003984885.1). NCBI lineage: Eukaryota > Metazoa > Chordata > Aves > Passeriformes > Pipridae > Neopelma > Neopelma chrysocephalum. The sequence continues at coordinate 27,855,450 of NW_020897691.1, forward strand.
AGCCAGTGGGATTCTCTGAAGGGAGCCCATGATGCCAAAGAGAAGGTGCAACTCTCTCCCATGACCTCCCTGCATTTCCCTACCCACATCTCAACTGCCACTTCCTTCCTGAATTTGAAGAGACTTTTTCCTGACTTCCCATGAAACAAAACTCTCCCTCTCTCTCCTGCCCTGTGCTTTGGATGAAAAGAAAAGATGAACACACAACAACCCCTCCCCTGGGGCTCATGGGCAGGGTAAGGAGGAACTGCTGGCACAGATTTCCTCGTTTAACTTTAGGCATACAGGATTGCAGTTATGTGCTTAGCTTTTAGCCTGTTTCTTTTTAAGAGAACATACTGGATAAAAGTCATTCCTCAAGGCAAAAAAAGACACTGGGCTTTGAGTTTCATTCAACTTATTAGTCCAAGCTGCTTGTGGTATAATTGTAATTGTGCCAGCTATCTGGTTAAATGTCCAGCTTGCTCCAGTTCTGTGACTGTTTCTCCTTGGAGTAGCTTGTAGCCATACAGAAAAGGATATGAGTCTTAGCACTTGGAGTAGACAAGAAAAACTATTACTGTTAAGTTCACAGGTTTTGGTATTTAAAGGGTGGGGTGGTTTTAATCTGCATATGCTGCTCTTAAAATGTTCTCCTTTGTGATTATTACTTCCAAATTGCCTATTGGAATGCAAACATGAAAAAAATGTAAAAAATCAGCAGACAATGTCAGCAACAGCAAAACACTAACAGAGGAGTAAACAACTTACCTGTAAGAATTGATCAGAAGTGGGTTCCAGCTGAATAAATACACTGAAGCATTTGCTTAAGTTTAGTCTGCAACACTTTTAGAGACCTAGAAAAAAGGATTCTTGGCCTGTTAGCGTAGCTACTGGGAAAGCAGCAGGTCCTGGGCGGAGCTCCTTTGGGAGCCAGGGTGGAGCCTGGCTTCTTGGCAGCACTCATCTCTCTTCCCAAATCTCCAGGAGACCTCTCTGTGAATGCTGATGATGGTTTTCAGGCATCTCTTTATTTCCAGACCCCCTAAAACATTATGCTGGAGAGGAAGAGTACACGATACTGCCTTACATCCTATTACCACTGGGCTTGTTTTCCTTGGCTACCATTTACTGGCCTTTTCAAAGTAGTCCACAGGCAGCCCAGAGATGGAAAAACACTGCCCTTGGACCCTTGCTTGTGGCAGCAAGCGAAGACAGAGACAGTGGCAAAGCTGAGAAAGCATACATCCATCACAAGCAAAATTCCAGCATGGACAAAGGTTCACAGAAAGTCCTTAAAGAACTTGCATAAGACTATCCTAGGAGCTGCGTCAGCTGCTTCTATACCAGGAGATACTCTCTGAGGAAAGTTGACAAGATGGTTGACAAGAGTCTATCAGAAATTCCAGAAGATACCATATGGGAATCCCTATTTCTTCTGATATCAGACTTACATGAGGTCAGAGGGTCAAAAAAATGGTTCAAGAACTAAAGCTGCTCTCTTCTGATGACAGGGACATGGCCAAGTCTGCTTTTCTTCAGCCTCTCCTGACCTGCAAATATATGAGATTACAAAGTCCCCAGAAAATACAAGTGAGAAAGGGTACATTGCCCTTGAATTCAGTGGAAGTTAATTCACTATTTTTAAAGAAAGCAGTAACAACCCTCTTCAAAGCAGAAGTATCTTGCCAAGTGCCCAGAAGGACAGACTGATGAGGCGAGGGAAGGCTTTGTGATTTCAGGATCAGGCCCTTTGGGAATGAATAAAATAGAAGGTTGTTTTATGCTGATAACATTCTTCTGTACATTTCAGTCTTCATAATGCCCTGGACATAAAACATTTAATCAAATTAGGGATAGAACAAGAAGGCCATGTTATGGTTTTGGTTTTGAAGAACTACATTAGTCAGGTTGTGATTTGCACAACCCAAATCGGGGATGGTTTAACTCTGGGTTCCATTTTTAGCCAAACCACCAAAGTCCAGAGGGAATAGAGAGCCCAGATAAAAGGGATTGAGTTCAGTCTCATGTCTGTAATGGACAAACTGCAGTGGGTTGGGTTTAAATGTTGCAAAACCTCATCACTCAGGTTTTGGTTTCACAAAAACAAAAACAACTAGGGGTTGGTTTGGATGTCGTTCTATTTTATCTGAATCACTAAATTTGGGGGAGGGGATGGGATTGGTCATGCCCCATCGCCAGCTGTAGCAGCAGCTTTAATGGCATAGTTGTGAATTTTCCTGTGATTTTCAGGAGACAAAGGAAACCAGCCAAAAAACCCCAAAATGTAACAAAAAAAATCCCCCAAATAACAACAACAAAAAAGATAATGACATCACTTTAGGACTCAATTTTTCAAGATGCTAAGCAATTCTTCAAGGTATCAAGCAAACACAGCTGCCAGCACCTTTAGAAAATGTTGAGAGCGCATAGCATTTTACAAGTGTCTAAGCAAGTGGCACTTTATAAGTCAGGCTCTTGACTGGCAGAGCTGTCACTCTGAAGATTGATAGCCAAGGATCTGCTCCACTGAGACTAATTTCACTGCTGCAACCAATCGTGTATGTCCTATTCATGAAGTTAGTCACTTGGATAGAAGTAATTAGAACCCTACAAGGTTAGAGATATAGGAATTCAAATGATATTTGAAACTGGGAATTCATATTCTCTGAGCTGAAAGGTTAACACTGTCCAGTAAAGGACATGTGCTAGGAATGATTAGAAAAAGAACATCTGATTCACAGTTATGAAACAACTCATTTAAAACAATTCTATTCATAGTGTAACTCAGTAATGTTTTATTATTCTTTCTTCTTCTTCCTCTGGCTCTATGTTGGTTTTTCTCAAAAACAAGTTCATATATAAGGCAAGTTGATGACATTTTCAGAAATTAATCCTAGTTGTGTTCTCTAGAACCATTTTCCCTCTTCCTTTTTGATTGCTCTGTTTTCAGCAAATGAAAAAATAAGATGTATATAAAAATGTGCATTTATATAAATATAGACATTGTCAATGTCAAACTCAAGCTGTCAAATTTAGGTACTCTTTTAATCTAGACCAGAACAAACATCAATACAAGGTTCATTTTAGATGATATGTCCTTTGCTTAAATCAATATTGGATCAGATCTATAATCAACAATTACATGTCTGTATAGCACTGTCAGATAAATGGGTGAGAATATGTTAATGAAAAGTAAAACATTTCTGTCATTTTTCTGATCACTAGATCCCTCTTCTTATACTGCTACATCCAAACCTTTCTTTCACACTCAAGTCCTGCATATTAATTTTTCCAAAATGACTGCTTCTTCTCCAGATTCTGACACTTGATTATTACACAGACTATGTGGTAAAGTTCGGCCATCAGAGACATCTACTCTCCACAGTTTACTGTCCAACATCCTCAATACATCCATGTTTCCAAAGTCGGTAAAGAAGCACTTTGGAAGACAAAGCAGATTGGAGGCACCTGTCCTCATTGTCATTCTTGGTCACTGCTAATGACTACGTAATATGTTAATCAATCTTATTGTAAGTTGTCTTGTCCATTTTCTGAATTCTCTTGGTGTCTGTTGTTTATACACTCTTCTCTTCTTTGTTTTGTCTTTTCTTTCCCCTCTTTTTTTTTTCACTTTCTCAGCTGACTTCAGAATACACCCTTTTCCCTCCATCTCTTACTACAGCTCCACTCTATCCTTTCTTTCTCTTCCCAGCCCTATACCTATATCCTTAATACCAAATGCCTGTCCCAACCTCTTCACATGGACTTCTGACCATTATACTGTTGTTCTATAACGACAACAAGTTAATCTAAGGAGTCGCATGCCCCCTCCCACAGAAACCAAGGATTCTTTTGTAACTTCTGTAATTGTTTGACACAATGCATTCATCCCTACAATCATCAGTTGTGTACTGACATGAATGCAGTTTTCAAAGACTGGAGAGCAGTAGTATGATTTTGCATTTTGTATGTACACCCAGGTATGTGTTTGAAACAGAAATACAACCTTATGTCTTTCCCGAGTGCAAAATAACACTTTGCGTTGCAGTGGTAAGTTCTTAAACTCTACAAATACCTTGGCTTTGCTACAAATACACTCCTACCAGACATGTACCTACCCTCTAAATTACAGCTTTGAGAGTAACAGGTTATTAAGCACCCTGCCTACTTTAGCCTGAAACTCTACAACTGTTATTCTGCTCCAGCAACTATTCTCTTATCGTGAAAAAAATGAACAGTTTTCCTGGTGGTATTTGGTTACTTGTTGTCTTCAAGCCCTAGATCTTATTCCCTTCCTGCTAAAAAGAGGCTAAGAGTTAATTTTAATGGGGAGTAAGAAGCAGGGAGGATATCAAAATATCAGACACACTCCAAAACTAATTCTCAAAGAGGATTTTCCAGATAAACAACAACAACAACATTGGGCTGTGATAACAGTAAAGTCATCTTCCACTTACATTGTGGGAATTGAATAAACTCTCATGAGAAACTGCTCAATCTCAGTGTGCAGATTAGAGCATCAGACCTTCTAGTTTTGTGCCTGCTAGAGTCACGATAAGGGACTGTCTTGCTGAGCAAGAAGAGAATGCTGATGAATGCCAGGCAATGTGCACTAGTGGGAATGGGGAAATGTGAGATTACATGGAAGCAACTCACGGTTTAACACAGAAAATTTTTATACCTATGTGGGGGGTAAAATTCTCCTTTGTAATTCCTAAACCAGACCTGGTGTTTACATATTCTGTCATAACTGATTTACACTGCATGAATTATAACCTGGATTTTTCCAATTCCCTACCTCAATCTCATTCAGACTTCCAATAGAAGTATTGACTAGACCTGGAAAAAAGTAAAACCAAAAAGGTGGATAAACAGCAAAAGCTTCATTTTGCAGACAGTGAAATAAAAATAAAATAAAGATTAAAAAGTCAAAAAAATCTTTAACATGGAAGGAGTTTGGCAAATTTTGTCACAAAGGGTTGTGAATGTGGTTTCTTTCTGCCTTTGACAAAGGAAATGAAATGCGAACAAGTCTCCTTTATAACTCATTTGAGACTTTTTAAGCACTGAGAACTCAAGAATTTCATTACTAACATTCCCATGGCAACTGTAACTTGTCCATACTGCACATGTATATGGCACCATAAAAACTAACACTCCAGACAGTAATAGAAAATTTCTGAGCAATACTTTTGTACTGTGGCAGTTATTGCAGAAATTAAAATGCTGATTTCCATCATATATGTTGCATCAAAATGTCAGTCAGAGGGCTGCATGGGCCAAGCAGGTCGTGAAGAAAATGGAGTTAGTAGTACTAAGGGAAGCTATGTTCACCAAGGAGCAAGTGGAAAGATGAAAATATGGGACAGTCCTGCTTCAACTGTGTTTTTGGCAGTTGTGGGATTGTCGTTGGCTTGGACCACAGTACATGACTGGCACAAATAGCTACTTGGAGGAACAAGAGAAAGGAAACACTTTATATTTCAGTGTGATTTGACCCTCCATAATCAAATTTGTTAATAATAACCAGTAAATAGCTGAATGGTAATGAAATGATAGAGAACATGTTCTGTGGAAATTTCTAGACAGCACCAAAACTCTCATGCTGAGTTCTGTAAAACACCACCCTTTTAAAGAGGAAAGAAACCATTTGAAAAACAGCCTTCCCATCCTCCCGTTGGTCAGATGCAGCAGATGGATTCACTTATGGCAAAATCAATAAAATGAAGAATGGAATTAAAAATAATCAGGTAGCTAAGCACTAACACATCCAAACAGTAGAGTTAAGGCAGCAAAGGAGGACATATTGCCAGTGACTGGAGGGTGAAGAGGAAAAATGTCTGAGGGAGTGGGAGAAGAAGGAGAGGAAATTTTGGGAAAAAATAGCAAAGCAGAGCTAGAGACAGACTCCCAGACTTGGTATTTCCCCAAGCAGGCAGGAGACCTTGGATCTGAAGGTACATCTACACACAGAGACCTGTGTGTAGAGACAGGAATATAGAGAAAAGTTTGAGAAAGGTAAGTTCACTGAAGCCAAATAAAGATTGTAAACAGTGAGGGGGAAAAGATAACTAACAGGCTAATCTGGTTTTTGAATCAGATAAAATAAAGTCAAACTCCATATAGAATATATATACGTATATATGTATATATATATGGTACTTCATGACCTAGATGGTGAAGAAGGTCAGAACAAATTATTGTGATGCTTTCTATTGGCCTTAAATTTTATGAATCTCTGAATATATGAATTTATACTTGAAAGTACAGCCCCCTCTCATGTCCAGCAAGACATGCTGTGGCTCCAGCAGCACTTCAGGGGTGAGCCAAGTGGGAGCCATACAAGGAAAGTCACAACCAACCAGGCAGTGGGGCTATTGCAATCACTTTTTATGCCACCATTTAGGAAAAATCTGAAACATTTCCCAGTATTTTTTCCTTATGAGAAAAAATAGCTGCAAGTTCCAGGTCTCAGCATGGGGATGAGTATACAGGCCTGCCTGGGAAGCTTCTGCTCTGCAGCTGGTCATTTTGCACTGCTTATCTCACCACCACCACAGAATTTTGTCAGCACAGTGCTGCTTCCTGACTAGTGAACTCCATGAATCTTATCCACTGTCAGTGCGTCATACAGAGGGGATTTTGTTTGTATAGACACGTGCACGTGTGACACAGAGCTCCCTGGAGCCGTGTGCATTATAACCTGTGCTTTGACCTTTTCCCTTCACTGGCTTTGATCAGGTTGCAAGATTTTTGTTGAGGATGTGATATTTATGCAAAGTATTCAGGCAGCATGATAAGGATTAAGCAGTGCAATGCTAGCTGAACAGACAAACACAAGCAAGCAAACAAACACAAACGGCTTCTAAAATTTGAATTTTGCTGTCACATGATTCTAGTTTGTCATCTGTTTACAACATTTAATGATAACCACGCTGGTGGCTGAACTTGAAGAACCCAGCTGCAAATCTATCCCCCTCTCTAACTTCGCTGTTTTCTCTCAGGTTATCCCATAACCCTCTTTTCTCTCCTTCATATTTGCCCACACACATCACTGCATTTGTAATCGTAATATTTGAAATCATAAACACTGAATTTTTTTGCCTGCCTGCCTTGGAAACATCGCAGCCAATCTATCCATATGCACAATCATCTGCTGTCTTTCTACTCCACTCAAGCCCCCTCTGAAGCTGCATGCAGGCTGTCCACGAGGCTGGTTAGGGAACCCCTGCCCGGCTGAGGGTGCTCTTAGCACAGTTGGGTGAGCGCACACATGAGCACAGCCCCGGAGATGCCCCATTCCCAGGAGGGGTTCCCATCAGGAACCCCTGTTGCCTGCTCAGCCAATGGATACAAACCATAGCTAATTAGGCTCATTGATTCCCGCCCACAGGGAGACAATTGCTTTTAAAGGGAACTACGTAGATCTGAGTGCCACATGGAGTGTCTGTGGCCCTGGCTGGGGTCATTTGAGGTGTCATAGGGACATGGTTGCACTTCACAGACATGTCTCAGACTGACCCCAATGAAGAAGAGGGCTGTAGGAAAGCCTGTGTATCCTCCCTCCCCAGCCACCCCTGTCCCACCAGGAAAAGCTCTGGCAAGACAGGAAGTTTGTTATTGTTGTTGGTTTGTATATTTGCTGCATTTGAGAGTCCTGGGTAGAAATTACTTAGCTCATTACAGAAGGTAGTGTGAAAATAATGGTAAAATTTCCAGCCTCTATCATTTCTCTATGAGGTACGTAGGTTTTCTGATGTGCTGTCTTCCTTTCTGTTGCTGCCTTTTTTTTACAATAACATGCTCAAAAGTCTCCAAAGGTCCACTTAAATAGAAACAGCAAATTAGATCCACCCATACACAATAGTCTTTATGCATTTGCTTTCTATCTATTTGCAAACAGAAACTGAATTTGAAGACGTACATTACCTTTAGACTTTACATTACACATCTGAAAAAGCAGTGACTGCCTAGCTTTCTACAAATTATTTATCTTGAATTTATTTCTCAAGTTAATATAAATTGAAAATTACAAATGAAGGAGAAAAAGTGCAAGAAAAAAATCTGACCGACAACTCACTATGTGCTCTGCAGTGGTCACTCCATCAGCCAAGAGGACTAGCTTTCAGTTAAGAACTCTGACCTGTAAAGGGTTATGTCACTGAGGGAGATATTTCCTCAGGGCTAAAGTCTTGGCAGAAGAGATCTTACAGCTCACACTAAAAGCAATAGCTCTGAGAAGGGCAGGTACCAGAGACTGTGGTTTTTAAATCTCTGTTACATTCCTAACACTTGAGCAATGACCGTATCCTGAAAGGGGTGGATTTTCTCTCTTTCTCAGATCTGATTGATTTAGATCAGAATAGTTATTTGGTTTTCAAGAAAGAGTTATTGTTCCCATGTGCAGCAATTTTTATATGGCCAACAAAGCTTTGTGATGTCTCTAGCATATGGCGTGAGTGCCTTTAATGGTTGGACTCGATGATCTTAAAGGTCTTTTCCAACTTAAATGATTCTATGATTCTATGATTTACTTGACAGTTCACTTTATATTTAATCCAGAAGCTTGGGTTAGAAGTGGGAAAACACAAGCAGTGATTAGAAACTCCTTAGCTCTCACCTGGCTCTTCTCACTGACTCCCTGTGTGGCTTTGGATGCTGGGCTAGAGCAAATTTTAAAAACAGCTTCTGAGCAGGACTGCTGAGTTTTTGGCTAGTGCGAGACACTGAAGGCCTTCTCCTTACATTGCTGTAAAAAATCAAATAATTTTTTCTTCCAAAGTGTTCACCCAACAACTAAAAGTTACTGGCCCTAAATGTCTGTATCACTTTCCCAATTTCAGAATGCAGTATGCTAATATTAATCTGCTTCATCAATATGGACTGAGAATCAGCTGTTTAAAATCTATACAAACCTTTGATGTTTGCTTTGAATTGGTTCATACTCAGTCTCTATTATTTCTACAGAATTAAAGCTGGGTTGAATCAGGATGTACCTATGCTGTATAGATAGCATAAGGAGACCTTCCTTTACTGACAATCCAGAATGGTCTGATTTCACCCCAGTTCTAATGGCAATTGGTTGAAGTGTTAACTGCAAGTCCAACAAGTCCCAGCTGCAAGACTCATTGTGCAAATGTGAGGATTGACTGTTGCCACTTATGCCGAGTGGCCTTCGTGCAGGATTTCTGGACACTTGGCTCACTGAGAGCTCAATATCCAGTCAAACAAAGTGGCAAGGCATTAGGGAATTGCTAAAATCTGTGATCTACCATCAAATCTTATACAGCCAGCAGGAGTATAATAACCCCTGATTGTATCTGTAAAAGAAAATTCTTCCAGCATAAACTGTCTCAGAATAAAGCCACATTCTGGTGATTGCTTCAGATGACTTCACTCACACAAATCACAGGCATTCGCTTTTTTTCCACCATTGTTGTTCTGCAGTGTCTGGAGAAAATGGTGGGGTTATGAAAGGGCTCCCCAGCTTCCTTACAGCAAAGTGATGAGTGTCCGGCACGAGGGCAATTACGAAAACAAGTGTCATGAAAACAATTTGTAACTCACAGGTGAACAGCCACATGGAAATGTTAGCTACTCTCAAGTATCTCTGGCACTCTCCAAGGACTTATTCTCTGGGTTCTCACCTGTCAATGCTAAGGTGAAGAATATTTTGTTGTGTTTCCAGCATTGTCATCCAAGTAGGTGGCATATGGGGAGATCTCTGGGACTGAGGTCTCCTCACAAGTCATGGTGCCTAGGTGCTGCTCTTTTACTGGGATTATTGGTGGGCATGTGATGAATGAAATTCATCCCTCTCATCTGCATCATCACACAAATTATACACGTTCCATAAAGAAGATATTAAAGAAAATTAAAGCAATAAACATCTGTATAAGGATAATAAATTCTATAATGTAGCATAAGGCCAATGCCACACTGATCATCTAATGACAAGCAGCTCCTTTGGCAAATATTATCTATTTGTAGGCTGTCTACTGTTATATTCCTAAAATCGCTAGGATCTCCTTAACTCCACCTGACATGGGTGCTTCACAAGCAAGTGCCAGTTTCTGAGCACAATTCTCAGAACTACCTTTGTTACTAAGCCTTGGTGACTTTGAATGGTACTGAGAGATCAAACAAATAGTCAGGTTACTCAAACTGATCCAGCCAGGAGTTACCAGAGGCTGTGCGTACGCTGAATGGGAGTTAGTGTCTGAGCGCACACAAGCGCAGTGTAATTTGACCTAATTTAAACCTCTCATGTTATGAGGTAAATTCAGAGCTGCCACAGACTGAAAGCAGGCACACAGGGAGGTATTGCAGCTTAGTACACACACGGTAATCTGCTATGTGCTAGGAGTTGCGTGGTTGATTGGGGTCTTAGGTTCCCAAATCCCTTTCCAAAATGGAACATAGGCACTTCCAAAACTTGCACAAATCTCACTTGTATGTTGACAGCCTAAACTCAGCTTTGTGAGTACCACATAACTTTGGAGGTACTTTTAAGATGTCTGCTACCAATAATCATAGTACTTGAGGAGAAAAGGAAAAAAAAGGCTTCAAAAAATAAAAGGTGATTCTAATAGAATTTCTTCTTCCCCTCAACTGAAGTAACTATGGGACCTTGCAAATTATGGTGATTTCTGACTCCCATGCAGAACACAACAACTTCCCTCAAATAGTCACAGTGAGGAGATAACTCGGTAGTGGAAAACTGAATTACCATGTACTTACTTTATTTTCAGAGAGATTGTTTATGAACTTATCATGTAATTTTCATAACGAAGTGTGTAATTATTCTTCTTTTTTACTGAGTATAGCTTCAGGTCTATTGCTAAACCACATGCTACAATAAAGCTGTTGTTTTGTCTGAATTTAATTCTTAGACTTAACAAAAGGACACCCTGGCAGAGCTTATTTGAAGTGGAAAATTGGCTACATCCCTTGAAGCTCAAAGAAAATATAATTTATTATACAGTGTTCTCAATGTCTTCATAAGCATTGTCCATGTTCTGGAAAACCATGTCAATAAATCAGCACTAATTGTACTTTGAAGGTCAAGCTAAAGGTTTTGTTTTTCTTGTATTTGGCTTCTGTAGGTGAAGAGACATTTGGCTTTGTGGCTAGACATTCTTGGAATTAATTTTTTTATACTACTGAATGTCAAATATTTCTGCCTTTGAGACTGTCACATCATTCTGAGGAGCTAAATCTAATTGTCACCTCTTTGATATATTTCTTTTAGCATTTCTGTGGCTTTTTAATTTTTGTCTGTTCTTTCCTTTTCTGCCTTTGGCACCTTTTTTTTTTTGGCTCTGAAGGCCCTTTTGAATCTAAATACCTTGTTAGGAGCCAAGCTAAAAACAAAAATTGCAAGTGAAGCTTCACCACTGTGTGCTGACTTTGTTATTACTGTAAAAAAGGGTCTCACCTGCCCCACTGGGCTGAGAGTGTGAGTGTGGGGGGCTGGGTGGAGATGCAGCCATGGGAGTTTGCTTCACAGGTGTAATAGTCTGCATGGAAATAGAGGTAGCAGATGACTGGAGAGAGGCATGTATAGACAAGGGCTGACAAGAGGGATACAAGGGGGAGAGCAACCCAGGTAAGCTGTCTGGCTGTGGGTTTCCAGGCTTTACCTGTGGGGATTGAGAATGCTGTGGGAAGGGCCATCCAAGAAAGGCAAGAGGCCATGGTGAGAGTCTAGCAAATGAGGTAACCTGGAATCTGGATGCCTGAAACAAGCAAAGGTAATTACAAGGATGCAACTCTTCCCTGATCTCATACAAGGAGCTGCTGGAGGGAACTGCTGTATGTAGGACATGATCACAGTTTCTCTCTGATCATATGAGTTATCACATACCACTTGGCACGAGTCCCAGGGGACTGGCTGCACCGATGTGCACAAAGCTCTGGCTATGCTGCCCATTCCTTTGCTCCCCATGGTGCGTCAGGGTGGAGGGCTGCCACATCACTCCTGGTATAGTATGCTTTGCCAACATCCTTTCTGCTACAGACACCAAGGCTCATCTCACCTGCTTAGTCTCATGGACTCTATCTTAGGCCCAGGGCTCTTCAACATCTTTATTAATGACTTGAATACAGGACTTGAAGGGATACTTAGCAAGTTTGCCAATGACACTAAACCAGGAAGAGCTGTTGACTCTCTCAAAGGCAGGGAGACCCTGCAAAGAGACAAATTAGAGGGCTGGGCAATCACCAGCTGTATGAAGTTTAACAAAGACAAGTACCAGATTCAGCACTTGGGATGGGGCAACCCTGGATGTATGCACAGACTGTGGAATGAGATGCTAGAGAGCAACAGTGCAGAAAGGGACCTGGGGGTCCTGGTTGACAGCAAGTTGAATATGAGTCAGCAGTGCCCTGGCAGCCGGGAGGACTAGCAGTGTCCTGGGGGGCATCAGGCAAAGCATCACCAGCCGGTCAAGGGAGGGGATTGTCCTGCTCTGCTCTGCACTGGTGTGGCCTCACCTTGAATATTGTGTGCAGTTTTGGGCACTGCAATATAAGAAAGATATTCAGCTCTTAGAGATTGTCCAAAGGAGGGCAACAGAGATCGGGAAGGGCCTTGAGGGGAAGCCATATGAGGAGCAGCTGTGGTCACTTGGCCTGTTCACTCCGGAGAAGATGAGACGGAGGGGAGGCCTCATTGCAGTCAACATCTTCCTCATAAGGGGAAAAGGAGGGACAGGAACTGATCTCTTCACTCTGGCGACCAGTGACAGAACCCAAGGGAATGGCCTGAAGTTGTGTCAGGGGAGGTTTAGGTCGAATATTAGAAAAAGATTCTTCACCTAGAGGGTGGTTGGGCACTGGAACAGGCTTCCTAGCGAAGTGGTCACAGTACCAAATCAGCCAGAGTTCAAGAAGTGTGCTCGCAGGCACATGGTGTGGTTATTGGGGTGTCCTGTGCAGGGCCAAGAGTTGGACTTTGATGATCCTGATGTGTCACCTCCAACTCAGGATATTCTATGATTCCATGAAAATAACAAGGACCTCACAGCAGACTGGGAGCAGATTATTACAGAACAGAACTGAATTTTGGACAGTAGAGTTTGGATATGTTAGGTGGAAAAGAAAATCTGGGTCCATTCTTCTAAGGAAGGAAATGAAATCTTTGCACATGGACAAGAGAAAAAAAAACTAAAATGAGAGAAAGAAAGCAGAAAAGAATATAAGAAATGAGTGAGGGCAGTTTGGGGCGGTTGTCCATAAATCACTCTCATCTCCTGCTCTGCTACAATCAGACCCCATTTTAGAAATGCCTGATAGTGCTCTCCTTCCTTGTGCTGCCTCTTTCCACAGGCAGCTCATGGTGTCCTGGTGTTGCCCCTGCCCATGTCCCTGAGGAGCAAGTCTGGCCTTTAACAGCAACTGAGGTAAAGGAGTAGGAAGGAAGGACTGCAGGAGGGATGTGAAGAAACTGCTCAGCTCTGTTTGGATGGGAGGGGTTTGTACCCTACTGAGATCTAGAAAACAAGTGGAAATTGTAGACATAAGTTTTGAATAAATAAAATAAATATTAAAAAAACACCACCAGTTCTGCAGTTCTAAGTAGAAAATAATATTTGATTAAAAGACAAAACATGTATGGGGTAACTTTTTCATTTCCTGTTCATGATGAAGGTATTACTGACATTATTTAAGCTGTGTTGAAGACATATAACAAGAGTCTAAGCAGATATAAATGTTCTTCTGGAATGTTATTTATAGTTCCTTGGTATACCCAATGCCAAACGCTAACAAGGTTTATGAGAAACCAGTGAAGATTGTAAATTGTTAGACTTCTAATTTAAATCATGTTGCTGACTCCATTTGTTTCCTAGACATTGATCTGACATTCAGATAAATCTGATAAAATTCTCCAATTTGGAAAGAGATTTGGTTTTGGTCAGTGGGAATCTAACTATTAGAAAGACAAGTCGTGAGGTTATTGGGAACAAAGCCACAGGCAGTAATATACCACACTTGAATATTTCTTTTTTATTTATTTAAACGTTACCTTACTTGATAAATTGCTTATGCAGCCATTTAACTGACTCTTCTGGAAAGTGTTTATTTGCAGTCACCTCAATGTCAGCAGTGAAATGAGCTGGGACTGAAATTTCATTAAGAAAGTAATATTTCATTATTATCGCCCCAGCAATCATCACTCTGTGTACATTAAGTCCAAAACCTATAAAATTTTATAATAATAATACAGCTATGGCAAAAAATGGGCATGAGCCAGACAGGATATTCACTGTTAAGGCACTGGCCATACTAGCAGCCTGGGGTCTTGTGGGACAATTAGCTCAAAGAGTATGTAGGTCTTAAACTTTTAATTTCCTTTGATTTGCCCATTTTAATTTGCAGCCTTAATTTCCTTTAGTACAAAGAAAAAACTCAAGGTACCTGCTCCATGTCAAAATGAGCTCTCCTGCTGTAAAATCTGAAGGAGAAGGCAAAAAAGGGAGACATAAGTTACGAGGATCCTTCCTGGGATATCTCCAAACATTTACCTCAGGACAGAAGGCAGTTTCCCTCCCGTGAGGAGTGAGGTGACAGAGGAGGGTCAATCTCCCATCCCTGGACAGCCACAGGGTGTGGACCAGGGGCTGGTACTCTCCTGCTTTTGAAGTGCCCACCATCTTATTTCCATTTTTAGAGCAGCTAAATGCAACCTTTTTCCTTACTTGTCTGTGATGTGTGTCTACAAACCAGCTTGCCCCAGTTCAGCTAAACTGTATTAAACATTTCTTCTCCCAGACCACAAGTCTCTGTTGAAAGGATTTGGTGTTCCTATAGAAGGACAAGATTCAGAGCCCAGGAAGCCAACAGAGAGAGGGAAGGATGGACACAGAGAGAAGCAGGGCTGCAGCAGCCATGCTGGCCCAAAGCAGGTGAGAGTCTATGGAACAAAGTTCAAGGCAGAGTAAGCCTCTGCTCAGAGGGATGTCTTGCCCAGGTGTAGTCCTGCACCTGAATTTTTCTTCCTATTCCATACCCTGTCACTTAGGCAGTGTGGTGCACCCCAGGCATTACACACTGACTCAGAAGCAAGCTGCAATATTTGCATCTGACTGTGTTATGAAGGTAACAACGGTTTAGAAGCCTCATTTTGAGGAAACCATGTTTGGAAATAACAGCCTGTTAAGACGCGGAGCACTTTTGTGGCTCCTTATGCCTTATAGAGATTAATGAGATGTGGAATTTTATTCCTCTCTTCTGTCAGTCTTAAAAGTCCTCAAGGGAAATAGGCATACCAAAACTAAAACAATTCAGATATAGTAAATAAAATAAATCATAGAATTTAGAGTTATATTGGGTTTTTTGTTTGCGCCTTTTAATATATCAGGCAAATGGGATCAAAGGGGACTTTGAAAGACATGCAGCTCTTACATAGCTTACCCACACCTTCCCTCCCAACAGTGTGATTCAAACCCTGCAGAAGTCGATGTGTGTCATAGGCTTCAGTGGTTTTAACTCAGCTTCTCAGTGCGTTACAGTCCCTTTGGAGCAAGAGAAATCTAACTTGACCCCTCCCATACACCAAATAAAGTTTCCAAAATGGCACCTCTGCCTTGCTGACTACACTCTTTTCTTTTTTAATTGTACACGTGAATCCCTAAGAAACCTCACTCCAAGTTCAAGATAAACTCATGTTTCCTCTGCTTGCCAGAAGAAAATGAAAAGTAAAGCCCCATCAATTTTATTGCTCATAATTGTGGATAAAATGCAATATATTTGGTTCATATAAATTTGCTAGCAAATTATATTCAATAAAACCCTGGTGAGCAATTTAAAAGCATAAATCGCCCCATGCTGAAAAAAAGCTCATAAATTATACAAGAAAAGGAGTGATTTCATCAATGAGCCAAGATCTGCCCATGGAATGTTTCAAAAGTACTGGATTTATAGTTTTCTGGGAGACGATTTATGATCCCTAATTTTCTGCAATAAAAAGCTCAGCAGGGATTCTCTGAGTGAAATATCTTCTAACAAAGAAATAAATAAATAAAAAATAAAATCTGAGAGTGAATGCAGAAAATGCCATTCTTGGAGAGCTGTCCCTTTCATGTTCCTACTCCAAAACTGATCATGGAAGACTCTAATGAAGATTGCATAGTGAGAAAGGAAGGAAGACCATTAGTCTTTGAAATAAATGCATTACACAGTTGGAGAGGGCATTCTTAGTAATAAATTAATCCACGATGCTTCATAGCCATTGTCTTTAAGTAAGAATAAAATTATCAGACTGGTTTAAAGGAAAGGTTAAGCATTTCCAAAACACACAGGTATGATTACATTATACAAATAACCTAGAGGGGGAGGTTGCGTGTGAAGCCTGTGCACAGATGTGACGTGCAATCACAGCTAGATGCACAGAAAGATTCACTCACTTCCCCTAATTTTAGGGCTCTGATTCACAGCCCTTGTCAAATTTAGTGGCAGTGGCTGAAGAGGTTACTGTTCCCTTGAGCCATCAGTCACCAGGCAGCACGGACGATGGATCAGAGCACATATCTATTGCAGGTCACAGCCCAGGGCACCAAGGTGAAATGAGAACAAGACTTAAGTTAATACACCAGACTATGAATTATGACAGCTGAGGAGGGAACTTAATGTCTCTTTGACTGCTAAAGGGATAGCATAGTAGAAAAAAAATCTGCAATTGTCTTTTAAAAACTCCCCCATAAATCACCAAGGTTGTGACCAAGAACTCCTGCTTTGAAAATCTGCTACTGGATGATAAGAGAGAGAAGATAATAGGATGGATGGACATTTGCTGTAGTACACCATGGTTGTTTTTCAAGATGTTATTATTCCTATTTTATTTATAAGAAGCCAAGGCATATAAAAATGTAAGGATCTGTGTGAATGATCAGACAAGCAGATTGACAATACTGCGATCTGAGCACATTATCCTGCATGTCAGATATTGAGGGCTGTCCTCCCTCTGCACCATACTAGTTAACCACACACAGACCATGACCATCCTACGAAGGGATAGGGATAGCCAGCAGGATAAGTGGGAGAAGTGAAAGTACCTACTGCTGAGTACCTACATCACTCAACATCTTTCACTGTCCGTTCAGACTTTCAGAAATAGAAAAAGGGTGAAGGTGCAGTTCAAGTAGATTTCTCATTTCTATCCTTTGGATTTTCCCTGTTTATTTTTCTCTTGTGAGGGCTATACTCAAGGGCCCCAAGCTTTCAACTTCCATGGCAAAAATACAGACATGGGCAGTTAGGGGTTGATCCAATGTCCACGCAAGCCTGTAGTTGAAAGGACTCTGTTGCCTTTGCTAAGTATTAGATAGAGCACTTGCCTAAATCCATGTAATACAAATGAAAATAAAATGCTCAAAAACATTTAGTTTTGACAGCAAACAATGGACAGAAAAGGCCAGTGAAGATATTTGACAAACCAGGCTTAATGTCATTGAGTTTTGTTATGAAATAGAACAAGAATTGCTGAAAACAACCTTGGTTCAACTACCTCTTTTATACAGCACAGCAGATTCAGCTGACTGCAGCAAGGAGGAAGATTTTTCAAGAAATTAATTTAAACTCACATTGCAACTCTGGAGGACTACCAGCTAAGAGTGCTGAGGCGGAACAGCTGGCTGAAAGGAAGGAATTGTATCTTTGGAAAGGTAATTCATAAGTATTAAGCATGCAAGATTTGCTATCTATCACCTCTCCCTGCTCCAAAACACTTTACAAGCACAAGGCATTTTGCCCATGTCTGTCTGGCAGGACCTGGGAGTACTTCCTAGCTCCTCTGCCTAGGTATTCATGCCAGCTACATTCAATTCTATGTTGAGATCAGACTCAGATACAGACTAGTTCCCTCCATCCCATGTAGTGGGAACCCTGCCTTACGACCCAGGAGGTGACTGCAAAGTGCCCCTGCTGCTCCCTTGATTGGAGCAGAAAGTATGTGCCTGGAGCTAACTTTCTCCATACTCTTACAACATTTGTGTCTGAAGCAGACTGGGAGAAGGCATTCATCAGCATCTCATTCAATGTTCCCCTAGGAAAAAAATATAGACTGCAGTTTGATCATTCACTGCTCTTATAGCGATAGGGTTTTCTTTGGTTCTTTTTTTTTCCCCAGAAAATCTGGACTGTATTTCTAATTGATCAAGAAAGCAAAATAAAACTTTTTTTTTTCCCAGGTGCAAATGTTGTAGTTATCCATAGATATTCCAGTAACTACATCTGTATTATTTTCATCCACTATTGATACCAGAATGTGTACATGTAGCCATATATTAACATGTCTACTTGGCATCCCAGAGTGCCAAAAAAATTAGCATTTTCTTATGCAGACAGTGGTATCTGGCTTCCCTACCAAATAGCAATAACATTTATTTGACATAAGTAGAAACTTCCCTACAAAACAATGACTTCCTACAAAATAAAGACATTCAAAGCTAGAGCTTTGGGATCCATTCAGTCAGCTGACTAAATTTCAGAGACAAAATTAAATTTCTTTTCTATACATATTGGAGATAACTCTAGCATTTCAGTAAATGAGACATCCTTGATGTTCCAATAATCAAGTGTATCCCCTGAAGTACATCAAGTGGCTGACCTGGGCAGGAGCTGTGTCTGCTTAGGAATTCCTGAAAGGGCCTTTTGAATACTCCTTCTGTGGATCTGTCCACGACTTCAACACAACTGGCGAAAAAAAAAGCTGTCTCTTAGATATTTATCTTGATCCACAGAATAGATACAAACCAACCCTCCAGACTCCTACTTGATCCCATATGAAAACTCAGGTCAGTCAATAATTATTAATGGCATTGTGAAGTCATACTGCATCAGTACAGGTTCCCAATGATCCGTAACAATAAAAACGGGATTTTTGAACTATCTGCCCATTATTAGTGCCTAAAGTAGCAGAGCTGGATCCCCAGAATAGGTTATGCTCAGAAAAGCAAAGGAACCCTCCCAGAAAGCTTTCCCTTTTTCTTGTTCAGCACTGTCTAACTCACCTACGCGAGAACTTGCACCTCCCGAAAAGAGAACAAAGCAAACAAAAAGCTGATTTCACAAATGGAAATGCATAAGAGGGCATCTGAAATGAGACAAATCAATGAAATGACAGTTGTACAGCAGGCATAAAAGAAGCATTTTGAGTTAGAGAGCAGACCACATTTCTAGACTGGAAACAGCCAGAGACGTACCGCCTGGGGAGGGGTCCAGCTCACAAACAGCCTTACAGGCAGCATACATAAAACACAGGGTAACATTTTTGCATAGTGTGTTGCAGTAAAGTGAGAGTCATAAACATCCCAGAAACAAAGCTGGAAGTGATCTCAAGAAGTCATTTATTCCATGCTTTTAACATGAGGCAGGCTAAATACAGCTGAGAGCATATGTTCAATCTGTTCTTAAAACGCTCTAATAAAGGTCAAGCCATGGATATACATGGAGAGTAAGGAAAGGAAATTAATTCAAAATACACTACCAGCCTTTCAAATGGCTGGGTTCCCTATGTCTTCTCTGCAAAGATGCTTTATTAAAGCAATAAACTATATCTCTATATATATCTGGTTACAGCCAGAAGTACTGGGTGTGGACATCAGATCCCCAGTGCTAATGCTGGGTTCCCCTATTTTGTCCAGAATAGTCAGAAGAGGATGAGGAAGAAGTGGGAAATGGCCCGTCTGAAAAAGAAATCTGCTGCTATTGACACAAGAACAAGTGAAATATCTCAGTACATCACTGAGTCAGCAACTGGATCCTAACGACTTTTCAATGCATCCAGGAAATTTCCAGAGTCACAGGCCATGGCACTGAGCAGACACTAATCAGTAATTATGACCCTGAAGTCATCCTCAGTGAAGTCAAAATGTTTCCACATCATTCTTTAATGCAAAAGTTTTTTGTTTGTTATTGTTTCTTAAAACCCAAGGCATAGAAGGCTCTTCCCAAATTTTGTGAAGGCATGATCCAAGACACACATGCAATACAATCAATATTTAGCAGCATCCAATCACCAAGGCTTATGAGAGGAAAATATTAAAGATAAAGGAAATGAAATAAATGTTTAACAGCAAAAACAGGTGCTTATTAAATAAGCCATAACTGATGGATCCATGGACTTCTGGCCCAAATATCATGGTGTACTTATTCCTTTCTCTAATTTCAGACATAAGAAGGCTGAAAGTGGCTGAAAATGAAGACAGAGCAAGAAGGGACTGGGTGGTTTACTGAGGGTCAGTTCTAGCATACCCCTGGGAGTCAATCAACAGAACACAAGAGAAAAAATACCTGGAAGGAGTGCACTAACCTGCCTACATGTCTACTGAAGCAGTCAGAAGCTCACGATGATTCTGGGCTACAGTGAGATAAACTGGTGCTGATGTTCGTGCCAAACCACAGACACCACACTCAATTTGTTAGGGAATAACCCCAGGTCTTTCCAGCAAAATATTCACTCCTTCCATATCCTGTCAGTGAGCAATATGGAAAAATTTCCCTCTAATGGGGGAGTGCTGTGTCCTAAAACAAGCCTGGGAAACCATAGCTTGTACTTCGTGCATGAAAGTACTGGACAATTAGAAACTCAGCTGAACCATGCAGATTGTCTGCTTATGAGGGTAGACGCTTATTAAAAAAGCGTGGAGGAATTTATTCTTTGTAGTTTACAGCTGTTGCCATTTCAACCACAAGGCCAAGTTTACATCCATGACAGCCGAAAAACACAGTACATTAAAAAAGAGATCCAGCTTGATAATTACATGACCATTTTCTACCTTTCTGAGGGAATTTTTTTTCCTTCTATTTCAGTGGCTTTGTCAGGGCAAAAGATGACTTGTTTGGTACCCTAGAAAGATGGGGTCTCTTGTTCCCCAAGATGGGATAGCTGGGACAGGAGGAGTGTCTTGGAGCAGTTCCTGTCCCCTCTGGGTGGGAGGCCAGGCTGTTTTCAGCCTAAGTGGGATTGCTAGTGTCTCCTTTTCATAATGTCTTTCTCCCTCCACACTCCTCATAGAACTACTTCTACAAAAAATGTACCTCCCTCACAGAGGGGAGCAGGGATGGGGCTCAAATAGAGATGAAAGAGCACATTAGTCTTCATGTGGTGGTTTTTTTTTTAGTTACCTGTTAAGATCCAGCAAAGACTCCAGAGATGTGTTTTTCTTATTACCTGGATAAAAAGAATATGCTCTTTAGACACTGCAATGACACTTTGATGTCACCCTTTTAATACAGTCCATTGAGCAAATGAAGACAGTCTTCCATTGCCTTGATTTGATACCCTTGATTAAACTGAGCTGCTGCCTGTTTGGAGTTCACCTCAGAGCTGAGTGATCTCTTCACCGCTGTTCCAAAATCAGTGCAGCAAGATAAAGACCAGCCAAGACCAAACCTTAAGATTGCCACATGGCCCCAGTTCAAATCTTCATAACAAAACCTTGTAGGAAACATCCCTGAACATGTAGATTGCCTAGTCTGATCAGAAGAGCACAAGTGTTGGGTTGGGGCAGGCGTCACTTGTCATGCTGCATGACTCTAAAGTTGATGTCCTAGGATCATCTGTATATGTGATGGCCAAGGAGCAGCCTATTGCATATTTAGCTGGATAGTGCATGGTGTGATAGACACCTCACAATCATTTTAACAGTCTACATTGGCCTAGTAACTGTTTATTGCACAAATATTTTGGTTAAGTTTAATAGCAGACTGTAAGGAAAACAGTCAGAAAGGAAGAAAAATGGCTTGAACTCAGTCAGCCCTGCAGTTAACCCAGGACAATGGGAAAGTCATGGGCTCGCAGGAGTCTGGTTCAGCTTCCTGCGGGGCCTACTGAACTGGCTGGGAAAAACAGAGCCAAAAGTCTGACAAGCAAGAAGCACAAATGAACTCTGGCTGCATCAGCAGGACTCTCTTTTCAGAGCCAGGGAGATCTTGTGGAGCTGTTCAGGGGCACCAGACCGAAACTCAGGCACTCACTGCAGTGTCTGCAGAAGCAGACACCTGCCTCAGTTGCCAGAGGGGCAGAGCTTTGGATAACTTGGAGAATGGGGAAGAATTGCTCATTTTGTAAATGCTTTTTTGGAAAAGAAAACAATACTATAGTTTTGAGAAAGTGGTTTTGACATTTTGTGGGCATCATTTGTCACACTATCCTTGAGGGAAAGTACACAGACATCCAAACATGGTTTTTGGTGAAACCTTTCCTCCCTGTACTGTAAGCCCCTGGCAACTCAAGGAGAGTCAAGACCCAGACTCTTGAAATCTCCCCCGGTTAGCGAAGGCTCAATGTCCAAGATGAGGCCAAGACCCAGTTTCTAGTAATGAACTCTGCTGGGACTACAGATGTGAGCCCCACAGCCCCACTGGTCCAGGATTACCCTGGGGCATCAGGAGAAAGTGTTGACTATTGGCAGTGATGATGGTAATATCCTTTGCCAGGACCTAGTACCCTTTGCTCTACAGCAAGTAAGTAAGCTAGGCTTGTTTAAGTCACCTGAAATCATGTTTAATCTATTAGCAGATCAGTGATTTTGCCTCACATTTGCAGTGGAGAATGTGCCAGGCCTGCTCAGCTCCTGCCTTCCAGTTCCAGGGCACTAATGAGAAGTACTAATGCACATCCCCTTCATGATCATCTGAGTGTATCCACACAGCATTGCTTTTCCATGCTGCATTTCAAGATCTAGCAGTTCTCCTCTTCCAAAACCAAACTGCTTATTTAGATGAAATTTCATCAAGACTCCTGTGGGCATTATAGATGTGCATCAGTAAGAAAGGACACAGCCCTTGCTGGACAACAGCAAACTCTCACTGGCTTATGTATATCAGGACAAGTGACTGCTAGGTCATATTTAATTTGCCCTTACCACACTGACCATAATTCCATGTAACCAGAAGAAAACATTGCAAGATGGAGAAAACAGGCAGACCACAAACTAAGTATACACCACAAAATCCAGTACAGCATGTTGAGTAAGCAGATGTCACAGGAAGGAAAGTACAATATAATGTAGGTACTGAAAACCTTCAACTGACATCTGCTCTTCTTTATTTCTGTCTAAAGATCTCTAATACCTGGCTTCATGATCTTATTTTTTATTCTTTCCAAGGTAAAATGGAAAGCTTTTATCTGCAATTCTCTGATAGACATTTTTCTCCTGTACAGAAAAATGGGTATCTTCTTGTTACAGGTGAATTAATGTTCATCTGATAGATGATTTCTGACCAACCAGTCATTGACACTGGTGGGTTACTTTAGAGAAGGTCTATATATGACCATAAAGAAAATGACTTTTAGCTGGAATCAGCAGCAGAAACAAAAGGTTTGTCAATCTAAGGTAGCCTGAGCAGCACCTTGTCCCTCAGAAGGGAGCTAGTCTCAAAACACAATACTAATAAAGGAAGAAGTGGCCCATAAGAGCATCAATCTTTTCTTTTCTGCCCACAATCGCTCATAGAAACTACAGCTTAAAATCTCAGCAGGGAGCTGGATGTCAAGTACCTCATGCTTTGGAAGCACAACTTGAGAAATATTACAGGGGCTCAATTTTAAGGAGTCTTCTAAAAATCAGGCTTTGTTTTGGGCATCATAAGCTGTTCAGCATCACCAGCCAGATGCTAAGATCTTGGGCAGAAAGTACATCGACCCATAAGCAATATATACTTCTTCACAATAGGAACCCAATCTGCTGTTTGTAATGCTTGGCATTCTAACCTCAATTAAACACACCAAGTAATCTGCAGGATATGTCTCTGAGCATGCTTACATGGTAATAATGATGTTAAAGTAGAATGGTCATATGATTTATTATGCCTTGTGAAATAAAGCAAAGCCAATCTACTACCACGGGAAGCACCATCACAGTAGAAAATGGAAACAAGAAAAAATTAAATACCACCCAGGCCTGGTTTAAACATGCAAACTTTCTAATAAAATATCAGAACCAGATGCTGCTAAAGATGAGTGATAATTAAAGAAGATAAATTAAAGAAATGTTTTTCCAGGGAATGACTCTACTGCACACAAATTGTTTCAGCATGGGGAAAAATATATAATAAAATTAGTGCTGCTGCCTGTTTTCAAAAGTTTCCATTAATAAGTGAAGGCAGGTTCCCTGCTAAATTCCCTTATATCCAGGCTCCCTCTTTGCCTCTGTTGGTTTAATCTCAGTGTGGTTTAGCAGAGTGAGCAGAGGACTGAGCGCCAAGAACTCAGTTCCAACACTGACTCACTGTGTGGGCTCCCTTATGTCATGCTCCAGGCAGGTCAGCCCTGAAAAGCATATCTCTAAAAATGGTCCTGAGGGGTCCAGAGCCTGACAATCTCCCTACTCTTGTGTCAGATGTGCATGGTTCACCAGAAGTTTTCCTCTGACCACCAGCCCAGCAAACTGATCTCGGGGTAAGATGGTGTAATGTGATTTTTTTGTTTGGCCTGGTGTCTCATCACAAGAAATGAGTACACTGGAAGCCAAGTTATGCAGGCACCTGTGCAAACTCACGGCAGGAAATATGGCTGGAGCATTGCAGATAAAGGGTGGATTCAGCAGACCCACTAAGACCACCCTGAAGCTTTATGTGCCTGTGTATAAACTCATCTTAGTCCAGGCTGTTGTTAAGCTTCATTTTAGCTAAACACAACATGGTGTTTAAGCCCCTCAAAGATTTCTCGCATGCAGCAAAGTGCCTATCTAATTGTCAAAGGCATTTTTGTAGCAAATAAAATAATGTGCTGCACCAGAAGAGGAAAAGAATAAAATGAAACCATGTAAATACACGGCCTACTTCCCTTTTAACCACATGTTCCCCAGGCTCATAACCTCTGCAAAAGCCTAAGAGGAATAATGCGGTTTGCAGTGTGCCTGTAAGGTCAACAAATCTGGCTTGTTTCAGGCTGAACAAGGGCTCAGACACAGGATCAGGTTCCCTTTGCTTACTGAGCGTCTGTGTGAGCACTTTGCTTCGCACACAGCGAGCACAAGGTGAGACAGTGCGGCTTCAACACACCTCATGTGCGTTTGTGTCCCTGGGCTCTGAGAGGACACGCACGGTGGTTCACTGCTGTTCGACTGCCTCTCACAAACTGGGGTAACACAGCTGCATATTTTGTATGTGACTGTGAAAGCAAAGGCAGCATCATGAAGGACACTGGGCTCACAGCTCTTTCTCCTGGATAGCAAAGTCAAACGGAATGGATGAACACACACGGAGTCAAGAACAGGGACAGGCCTCTCGAGTACGCAAGCTCCTAGCTATTTGCAGATGTTTTAGCTCAATTTGGGAATTTATCCTCGATTTGAGACTCTGTGCAAGCTAAATCTGTCCACAGGTCAGTTTGCCGGCCCCAGCCATGTGGTGAGGCCAGCTGCACTCTGCACCTCTTCCACCTCAGCTTCCTAGGAGGGAGGCTGCTGCCGCTGTGCTGTGCAGGCACAGGGGGACAAGGGCTATGGATGACGGTAGCTAGGGCTGATTCCAAAACAGTAACAGGCATGGTTTGCAAGCCAGACCCAGAGACAGAAGAGCAATGCTGATCACAGCTCTCCTTTAGTCCTTTAAAAAGTACATTTATTAAGACCCTCTACCCACTGCACTTTGAACTCTAAATAAGAAGTGTTAGTTATGCATCTCACAGGGAGACTGGTGATCCCTCCTTGATCTCTGCTTCAGTCCTCATGTTACCAATGCTGCAGGGCATCTGCCCCCAAATCATGCTTCTCACCAGATGGACAGACTTCCCTGGACATGATGAATACAAGATTCAGTGGAGAAAGAAGAGGAGGGGAGGAGAAGGGAGGGGAGGGGAAGGGAAGG